>NC_090386.1:15875598-16239582 GCF_036365525.1 Heterodontus francisci | reverse complement strand
TAAGAAACTGCCGAAACAAAAAGGTAAGTTTATATAAGTTGCCCAGGATTGGGAAAAGTATGAAAAATAAAGCAAAGAAAGAGTAGGAAACAGGTAGGCTGTTCAGAGGTCAGTGAAAGTGAGTGGGAGAGAGATTGAGCGGGTAGTAAAAGTTTAGTAAAACACCGCAGTCAAAAGTTTGAGAAGCGAACTCAGGCGTTGGGGAGAATTTGGTGGTGCTGAGTGAATAGTGGTATGATGTGTGAAGATGAGAAATACAATGAAGAGAAAGTTAGGGAGGAAAGCTAAAAATAATATACTTATAAATAATAGGGAGGAGAGTCTTAAGAGTTTTAACAATATAGATTTTAAAATAAACCACAAAAACACGAGCAGGAATAAATAGGAAAAGAGCAACAATGAACTGAAAAAGAAGTGGAAAAAAAAGTGCCCGAGTGGGAGTGAGATTAAAATCGAAAAATAATAGGAATGATAATTAAAAGGGAAGAATAGCGTTGTACTGAAAAATACCAACACTGCAAGGGAGAGTAGACACAATTGTTGGAAGGAGCATTAAAAAGAGCACACAGACTAACGTAAAGCCAACACGAAGAGTGGAGTTGAAAACAGATGAAGAGGTATATTTGAAAGAAACAGTGGACACAAACGTTAAAAAGTAACAGCAGAGTTATAGCTGCACACAAGCACCGAGAGAAAATGATAAAGCAAGATTAAGGAAAAAAAGCACAAACACTATGAGGAGTGTTTAAAAACCAGAAAAACGCAGGAGCAAAACTGAAGAAAGAAACACAAACTGCAGGAATAACTAAATGTTTAAAAGTAAGAAAATCATTAGTGTAGGACTAAAAAAAATACAAAAATTTGAAGCAGGTGTAAAAGCAACACAAACATCAGAAGCAAGATTTGAATGAGAGCACCAGTGAAACTCAAAAGTGTAATCAGGAGACAGCATTAAAGAAAGGAAAAAAAAAGGGCTTGCATTTATATAGCACCTTTCATGACCTCAGGATCCCAAAGCGCTTCACAGCTAATTAATTACTTTTTGAAGTGTAGACTCTGGCGATCATGTTTTCTACATTACAACAATCATCTCAGTCCCAGAACATCATTGCAGGAGTTCCTCAGGGTAGTGTCCTCGGCCCAATCATCTTCAGCTGTTTCATTAATGACCTTTCCTGCATCAAAAGGTCTGAAGTGGGGATGTTCGCTGATGGTTGCACAGCGTTCAGTTCCATTTGTAATTCCTCAGACAATGAAGTAGTCCATGCCCGCATACAGCAAAAACCGGCACAATATTCAGATTTGGGCTGATAAGTGGCACATTTGCACCACACAAGTGCCAGGCAATGACCATCTCCAAGAAGAAAGAGTCTAACCATCTCTCTGACATTCAATGGCATTATCATATTCTAATCCCCCATCATCAACATCCTGGAGGTTGCCATTGACCAGAAACTTAACTGAACCAGTCACATAAGTTCTGTGGTGGAAAGAGCAGGTGAGAGGCTGGTTATTCTGGGGCGAGTAACTCACTTTCTGGCTTCCATGTTCCTAAACACAAGTCAGGAGTGTGTTGGAATATTCTCCACTGGATGGGGGCAGCTGCATTTAGGAAGCTCAAAGCCATCCAGGACAAAGTAGCCCATCCACCAGCTTAAACATCGAAACAACCAGCTCACTGGCTGCAGTGTGTCCTATTGACAGGATGCACTGCAGCAACTTGCTGAGGCTTTTTGTTATCTTTCTTGAAAAAAGGTTGGCTGGATGATCGATGACAATATAGATCATACATATGTTTTTGAAAATGTATTTATTTTATTGCCCCTTTTTTGCCTGTGGAGAAAGAAATGGAGTTCATGTTTCAGTTCTGTGACCTTTCATCAGATGTCCGGGGCAGCAGCAGACCTGAAAGGAACAGGACTGAAAACCAATAACTAGCGGGGCTCGAGGCCCTTCACCTACCTAACGTCCAGGGCAGCGTTCTGTTTGGATTTAGTTAAAAAAGAATAGTGACATCACTGAAATTCTGTGCGCAGATTGGTTGTTGGGCGGCAGCTGTTATTGCGTGAAGATAGCTGTGATAGATTGGTGTAAAAAAAAAAGGTTCCTTTTAAATGAGAGCCCTAGGATAGCTACCTGTAAATATTAGTATTTACTAGCTATACTAATGCTGTTTGCAGGGAGTGGACGCTGTTAAGTTAGATGTGGGCATTTTCATTGGCTGGGGGCGGTGGAAAGTGCTCTTTGATCTTTTTCTTTCTCAGCCTCAAAGGTACAGGGGTTAAAAGCTGATTGTTAATAGCTGGTAAGTTATTTCAACTAGCAAGTTTTCATTATAATGTTAAGTAATGGCAGGGCAGCTTGGCCAAGCAGAATGTGCCTCCTGTGTAACGTGGGATGTTGTGGACATGCCATGTGACCTTGGCCAACATGCCTGCGGAAAGTGTCTCCGGTTGCAGAAGCTTGAGCTTTCGGGTTTCGGAGCTCAAGCGGCGGCTGGAGTCACTGGCGCATCCGCAAGGTGGAGGACTATGTGGATGGCACGTTTCAGGAGGTCGCCAAGCTGGTGCCTAGGCAAGCACAGTTGGGGGTGACTGGATGGCTGCTGGACGGACAAGGAAGTCAGAGCAGGTAGCGCAGGAATCTCCAGAGGACGTTCCACATTCTAACTGGTATTCAGTTCTGGGTACCGATGGGAAAGAGGGTTTCTGGAGAATGCACTGAGAGTCATAACCAGAATATCATGGGTGACTCAGCTGTGCTGTAATGGAGAAAAAGAGAAAAGAGGGCAACAGTGGTAGGGGATTCTGTGGTTAGAGGAACAGATAGGCGTTTCTGTGGTCGCAGACGTGATTCCAGGATGGTATGTTGCCTCCCTGGTGCAAGGGTCATAGACATCACCAAGTGGGTACAGAGTATTCTGGAGGGTGAGGGTCCACAGCCGGAGGTCGTGGTCCAGGTTGGTACCGCTGACATAGGTAGAAAGAGGGATGAGGCCCTGCAAAAAGAATTTAGGGAGCTAGGAACAGATTAAAAAGTAGGACCTCAAAGGTTGTCATCTCTGGGTTTCTTCTGGTGCCACGTGCTAGTGAGTATATGAATAGGAGGTTAGAGCAGATGAGTGCATGGTTGAAGAGATGGTGCAGGAGGGAGGGCTTTAGTTTTCCTGGATCACTGGGCCTGTTTCTGGAGAAAGTGGGATTTGTATAAGATGGACGGGTTGCACCTGAACCGGACCAGGACCAACATCCTTGCTGGGAGGTTTGCTCGTGCTGTTGCGGGGGGTTTAAACTAATTTGGCAGGGAGATGGGATACAGAATGGAAGCACAGTAAGGGTGATGTACGTTCAAATATAGAAGAGAAGCGAAGTCAGTCTGGAGGGAATAATGCAAGGCTGGATTGTAACTATTTTAACACAAGGAGTCTTACTAGCAAGGCAGATGAATTGAGGGTGTTGATTAACACATGGAATTATGATATTGCTATCACTGAGACATGGTTGAGAGAAGAGCAGGACTGGCAGCTTAATATCCCAGGGTATAGAATCTTCAGACATGATAGGGGAGGGGGTAAAAGAGGAGGTGGCATTGCACTGTTGATTAAGAAGTCAATTACTGCAGTAAGGAGGATGATATCTTAGAAGGTTCTCTAATGAGGCCATTTGGGGAGAACTTAAAAACAAAAAGGGGGCAATCACTTGGCTGGGAGTGTACTACAGGCCTCCAAACATTCAGGGAGAGATAAAGGAGCAGATATGTCGGCAAATCTCAGAGGTGCAAAAATAATAGGGTAATAATAGGGGATTTCAACTTCCCCTATATTAGAGGGGATAGTAGTGTAAAAAGCTTAAAGGGGGTGGAATTCTTCAAGTGCATTCAGGAGTGCTTTTTGAGCCAGCACATAGAGTCCTATAAGAGGAGGGGTGGTACTAGACTTAATCCTAGGGAATGAAGCTGGACAAGTGGTAGAAGTGGCAGTGGAGGAGCATTTTGGGGATAGTGACCTTAACTGTAAGATTTAAGGTAGTTATGGAAAAGGACATAGAGGGACTGGAAATAAAAGTACTGAATTGGGGGAAGGCAGATTTCAATATGATAAAACAGGATCTGGGAGCAGATTCTTATAGGAAAGTCTACATCAGACTAGTGGAAGTCATTCAAATAGGAAACAGTTAGGGTTCAGGTCCAAAATGTTCCTGTTAAGGTGAAGGTTAGGACCAACAAATCAAGGGAACCCTGGATGTCAAGGCATGTAGAGGATTGGATAAAGAAAAAAAAAGAGGCTAATGGCAGATTCTGAGTGCTGAAAACAGCAGAAGCCCTAGAGGAGTAGAAAGTGTAGAGGAGTACTTAAAAATGTAATGGCGGACAGCCATAAAGGCGGGGCTAATGTGTGGCGAGTCGAAGAGACTTAGCAGTTGGCAGGAAAAAAGACAGAGGCGCAAGGGAAGAGCCAACTGTGTAACAGCCCCGACAATCAAATTTTTCTGCAGCACCTGTGGAAGAGCCTGTCACTCTAGAATTGGCCTTTACAGCCACTCCAGGCGCTGCTCCACACACCACTGACCACCTCCAGGCACTTACCCATTGTCTCTCGAGATAAGGAGGCCAAAGAATTAGGAGAGCAAAGATAGAACATAAAAAATCACTGGCAGACAAAATAAAGGAAAATCTGAAGGCGTTTTATAAGTATGTTAAGGGGAAGAGGATAACGAGTGAAAAAGTGGGGCTCATTTGGGATCAAGGAGGCAATCTGTCTGTGGAGCCGGAGCACATAACTGAGGTTTTGAATGATTACTTTTCATCCGTGTTCACTATGGAGAGGGACGATGTAGGTGTAGTGATCAGGGAGGGAGATTGTGATATACTTGATCAAATAAGCATTGAAAAGGAGGAAGTATTAGCTGTTTTAGCGGGCTTAAAGGTGGATAAATCCCCAGGCCCAGGTGAGATGAATTCCAGGCTGCTCTGTGAGGCAAGGGAGGAGATAGGGGCTCTGACTCAAATTTTCAAATCCTCTCTGGCCACAGGAGAGGTACCAGAGGTTTGCAGGACAGCAAATGTACCATTATTCAAGAAGGGTAGCAGGGATAAAACAGGTGAATATAGGCCTGTGAGTCTAATGTCAGTGTTAGGGAAATTATTGGAAAAAGTTCTGAGGGACAGGATTAATCTCCACTTGGAGAGGCAGGGATTAATTAGGGATAGTCAGCATGGCTTTGTCAGGGGGAGATCGTGTCTAACAAATCTGATTGAATTTTTTGAGGAGGTGACTAGATGTATAGATGAGGGTAAAGCAGTTGATGTGGTCTACATGGACTTCAGTAAGACTTTTGATAAGGGCCCGCATGGGAGACTGGTTATGAAGGTAAGAGCCCATGGGATCCAGAGTAATTTGGCAAATTGGATCCAAAATTGGCTTAGTGACAGGAGGCAGAGGGTAATGGTCAAAGGTTGCTTTTGTGAATGGAGGACTGTGACCAGTGGGTACCACAGGGATTGGTGCTGGGACCCTTAATGTTTGTAGTGTACATTAATTATTTAGACGTGAATATAGTAGGTATGATCAGTAAGTTCACAGATGACATGAAAATTGGTGTCGTAAATAGTGAGGAGGAAAGCTTTAGATTACAGGGCGCTATAGGTGTGCTGGTAAGATGGGCGGAGCAGTGGCAGATGGAGTTTAATCCTGAGAAGTGTGAGCTGATGCGCTTTGGTAGGACTAACAAGGCAAGGGAATATACAATGGATGATAGGACCCTAGGGAGTACAGAGAGTCAGAGGGACCTTGGTGTACTTGTCCATAGATCACTGAAGGCAGCAGCACAGGTTGATAAGGTGGTTAGGAAAGCATGTGGGATACCTGCCTTTATTAGCCGAGGCATAGAATATAAGAGCAGGGAGGTTATGATGGAGCTGTATAAAATGCTTGTTAGGCCACAGCTGGAGTACTGTGTACAGTTCTGGGCACCACACAATAGGAAGGATGTGATTGCACTGGAGAGGGTGCAGAGGAGATTCACCAGGATGTTGCCTGGGCTGGAGCATTTCAGTTCTGAAGAGAGACTGGATAGTTTTCCTTGGAGCAGAGAAGGCTGAGGGGGGATCTGATTGAGGTATACAAAATTATGAGGGGCATTGATAGGATAGATGGAAAGAAACTTATTCCCTTAGTGGAGGGGTTAGTAACCAGGGGGCATAGATTTAAGGTAAGGGGCAGGAGGTTCAGAGGAGATTTGAGGAAAAATCTTTTCACCCAGAGGGTGTTTGGAATCTGGCACACATTGCCTGGAGGGATGGTAGAGGCAGGAACCCTCACAACATTTAAGATGTATTTAGATGAGCACTTGTAACGCTATAGCATACAAGGCTACGGGCCAAGTGGGATTAGATTGTATAGGTGCTTGATGGTCAGCGCAGGCACGTTGGGCCAAAGGGCCTGTTTCTGTGCTGTAAAACTCTATGACTAACTCAGTGACTGTCTGGCACCTTGTTCAAGTGTGGGCAGATCAAAAGACAACTGTTTGAAATGGAGTTCTGTGCTTTTGAACTATCAGATATATAGTGAACAATATGTGTGTTAGAAAGTTTTAATCTATCTAAATATTGATTACTGTCTCTCATCTCTTTTAGGCTATTTTTAATACCAACAGAGAAGGTATGTAAATAGAATAGGATTGCATCTTAAAATTGATTCTTGAATCTTAAAATTTAATCACTCATCTTGCATCTGTGCATACCTCTGTCACCTGTTTTCTTTGTTAATTTCGAATGCAAATTCCCCAAGTGTGTCAAAATTTTGATTATAATCACACCCTCTGCCAGAGGAGATAGTGGAGTAGTGGTAACGGCACTGATCAAGTAATTCAGAGGCTCAGGCTAATATACTGAGGACAGGTTCAAATCCCACCATGGCACTTCCTTTAGGGAAGGAAATCTGCTGTCCTTACCTGGTCTGGCCTACATGTGACTCCAGACCCACACCAATGGCCCAACAAGCCACCCTGTTCAGGGGTAATTAGGGATGGGCAACAGATGCTGGCCTTGCCAGCGATGCCCACATCCTATTTTTTATTGATTCTTTCATGGGATGTGCTGCAACTGTAAGTGGGTACATATACTTTGTGAGAAGTTTACTTGGTTTATAAACTATAAATGTCCAGACATAGTCATTCAAAACAGCAATATATAAAAATAAGCTTAGAATGTATGCCTTTAAAATGAGGAATGGCACTTACCTTCTGGGAGAACAGCGGACAGAAACGGACCTGCGGGAGGAACACAGAGCGGGGAGCAGTTAAATACAGCCCGAGGATCGCGGCCTACAACACTTACCTTCCAAGAGAGCTGCAGACAGGAGCAGACCTAGAATCAAATAAAACTTTAAGCCACAGAAAGAGGCCACTTGGCCCATCGTGTCTGTGCCGGCTGGAAAACGATTCACCTATTCTACTTCCACCTTCCAACATTTGGTCCATAGCCCTGCAGATTACAGCACTGGAAGTGCATATCCAGACACCTTTTGAATGAGTTGAGGGTTTCTGCCTCAACCATCCTTTAAGGTAGTGAGTCCAGACCCCCATCACCCTCTTGGTGAAAACACTTTTCCTCATCTCCACTCTAATTTTTCTGCCAATCACTTTAAATCTATGCCCTCTCATCATTGACCTCTCTGCTAAGGTGAATAGACCCTTCACCTCCACTCTATCCAGGCCCTTCAAAATTTTGTGCATTTCAATCAGATCTCCCCTCTGCTTTCTCTGTTCCAAGGAGAACAACCCCATACTATCCAATCTTTCCTCAGAGTTGAATTTTTCCAGTCTGGCAACATCTTCGTAAATCTCTTCTGTACCCTGTCTAGTGCAATTACATCCTTTCTGTAATGAGGTGACAAGAGTTGTGGCCAAACCAATGAGTTGTACAGTTCCAGCATAACCTCCCTGTTCTTGTACTCTATACCTCGGCTAATAAAGGAAAGGATTCCATATGCCTTCTTAACCACCTTATCGACCTGTCCTCCAACCTTCAAGGACCTGCGGACATTTACTCCAAGGTCCCTAACTTCCTCTACACTTCTCAGTATTTTCCCATTAATGGTGTATTTCTTTGCCTTGTTTGACCTCCCCAAATGCATCACCTCACACTTCTCCAATTTGAATTCCATTTGCCACTTTTCTGCCCATCTGACCAGACCATCAATACCTTCCTGCAGCCTATAGCTATCTTCCTCGCTGTCTACCTCATGGCCAATCATTGTGTCTGTGCAAACTTCTTGATCATGCCCCCGACATTTATGTCCAAATCATGAATATATACCACAAAAAGCAGGGGAACCAGTACTGAGCCCTGCGGAACGCCACTGGAAACAGCCCTCCAGTCGCTAAAACACCCATCAACAGGGGAGGCTTTGGCGTAGTGGTATTATCACTGGACTAGTAACCCAGACGCCCAGGGTATTGATCTGGAGACATGGATTCGAATCCCACCACAGCAGAAGGTGGAATTTGAATTCAGTTAATAAATCTGGAATTAAAAGCTAGTCTAATGATGGCTTTGAAACCATTGTCGATTGTTGTAAAAATCCATCTGGTTCACTAATGTCCTTTAGGGAAGGAAATCTGCTATCCTTACCTGGTCTGGCCTACATCTGACTCCAGACCCACAGCAATGTGGTTAACTCTTACATGCCCTCTGAAATGGCCAAGCAAGCCACTCAGTTGTACCAACCGCGAGGAAGTCAATGAAAAGGATTAAAACCGGACGGACCACCCGGCATGGACCTAGGCACCGGAAACGACAATGGCAAACCCAGCCCTGTCCACCCTGCAAAGTCCTCCTTACTAACATCTGGGGGCTTGTGCCAAAGTTTGGAGGGCTGTCCCACAGACTAGTCAAGCAACAGCCTGACATAGTCATACTCACGGAATCATACTTTTCAGACAATGTCCCAGACACTGCAATCACAATCCCTGGGTATGTCGTGTCCCACCGGCAGGACAGACCCAGCAGATATGTGGGACAGTGGTCTACAGTAGGGCAGGAGTTGCCCTGGGAGTCCTCAACATCGACACCGGACCCCATGAAGTCTCATGGCATCAGGTCTAACATGGGCAAGGAAACCTCCTGCTGATTATCACCTGCTGCCCTCCCTCAGCTGATGAGTCAGTACTCCGCCATGTTGAACACCACTTGGAGGAAGCACTGAGGGCGGCAAGGGCACAAAATGTACTCTGGGCGGGGGACTTCAAGGTCCATCACCTAGTGTGGCTTGCAGCACCACTACTGACCGAGCTGGCCGAGTACTAAAGGACATAGCTGCTAGACTGGGTCTGTGGCAGATGGTGGGGGAACCAACACGAGGGAAAAACATACTTGACCTCGTCCTCACCAATCTGCCTGCTGCAGTTGCTTCTGTCCATGATTGAACTGGTAGAAGTGACCACTGTACAGTCCTTGTGGAGACAAAGTCCTGCCTTCAAATTGAGGATACCGTCCATCGTGTTGTGTGGCACTATCGCCGTGCTAAATGGGATAGATTTCGAACAGATCTAGCGATGCAAAACTGGGCATCCTTGAGGCGCTGTGGGCCATCAGCAGCAGCAGAATTGTACTCAACCACAATCTGTAACCTCATGACCCAGCATATCCCCCACTTGACCATTACCATCAAGCCAGGAAACCAACCCTGGTTCAATGAAGAGTGCAGGAGGGCATGCCAGGTGCAGCACCAGGCATACCTCAAAATGAGGTGTCAACCTGGTGAAGCTACAACCCAGGATTACTCGCATGCCAAACTGCATAGGCAGCATGCAATAGACAGAGCTAAGCGATCCCATAACTAACGGATCAGATTTAAGCTCTGCAGTCCTGCCACATCCAGTCGTGAATGGTGGTGGACAATTAAACAACTAACTGGAGGAGGTGGCTCCACAAATATCCCCATCCTCAATGATGGGGGAGCCCAGCACATCAGTGCAAAAGATAAGGCAGAAGCATTTGCAACAATCTTCAGCGAGAAGTGCCGAGTTGGTGATCCATCTCGTCCTCCTCCTGAAGTCCCCAGCATTACAGATGCCAGACTTCAGCCAATTCGATTCACTCCACGTGATATCAAGAAATGACTGAAGGCACTGGGTATGGCAAAGGCTATGGGTTCTGACAATATTTTGGCAATAGTACTGAAGACCTGTGCTCCATAACTTGCGGCGCCCCTAGCCAAGCTGTTCCAGTACAGCTACAACACTGGCATCTACGCTGCAATGTGGATAATTGCCCAGGTATGTCCTGTACACAAAAAGCAGGACAAGTCCAACCCGGCCAATTACCGCCCCATCAGTCTACTATCAATCATCAGTAAAGTTTTGGAAGGTGTCATCAACTGTGCCATCAAGCAGCACTTGCTTAGCAATAATCTGCTCAGTGATGCTCAGTTTGGATTCCGCCAGGGCCACTCAGCTCCTGACCTCATTACAGCCTTGGTTCAAACATGGACAAAAGAGCTGAATTCAAGAGGTGAGGTAAGAGTGACTGCCCTTGACATCAAGGCAGCATTTGACCGAGTATGGCATCAAGGAGCCCTAGCAAACCTGAGGTCAATGGGAATCGGGGAAAACTCTCTGCTGGTCAGAGTCATACTTAGCGCAAAGGAAGATGGCTGTGGTTGTTGCAGGTCAATCATCTCAGCTCCAGGACATCACTGCAGGAGTTCCTCAGGGTAGTATCCTCGGCCCAAACATGTTCAGCTGCTTCATCAATGACCTTCCTTCAATCATAAGGTCAGAAGTGGGGATGTTCGCTGATGATTGCACAATGTTCAGCACCATTCGTGACGACTCAAATATGGAAGCAGTCCGTGTAGAAATAAGACTGAGTGAATGCTAAAAGGGACCCCAGACACCTTTCTCACCTGGTCGTAACAGATATGTGGGTGCTACCTTCTGGGATTTTACCCACAGACAAACAAGAGAAATTGGAAGTGGGAAGCCAAATTGTTCCCAATAAAAAAAAAGCAAGATTAATACAGGTTTTCTCGTGGTTGTGTATGATTGAATACTAGCATGTCAGCAACTGAAGCTAGTAGCACTCCAAGCCAGGGTGAAGTAACTTGGGATAAGTTAAAAGCAGTGTCTGTGGAGGAGTTGAGGAAAATGACTGAGCAATGTCGGATCACTGTACGTGGCAAGGCTAGGAAGTCTGAACTCCTAAGACTATTGGCCAACCATTTTTCCCTTGAATCTGAAGAGGCAGAAGCTGTGTTAGAAGTAGACCCCGACAGGGTATTGTTAGCAAAGATACAATTGGAACAAAAGAAACTTGAATTAGAAGACGGGGAAAGAGAAAGTGAGAGACAGGAAAAAAAGAGGCAGGAGAGCTAGAAAGTGAGAGCTTCCAGAAGTAACATGAAGAAATAGAGGGACAGGAGAAGGAACGAGAAAGACAGGAGAGAGAGAGAGAGAGAGAGAGGGAATATTGCAGAAAGAATCCAAAGAGAGAGAGCTGAAGCAACTTGAGTTAGCTAGGGGACGCCAGAATAACCCCAGTGAAAGCATGGCTAATATACAGGAGCTGATTTCAGGTCTGGGTACAAAATTGCTAAAACTTGCTCAATTAATTCCAAAATTCAATGAGCAAGATGTGGAAGCGTTTTTTGTGTCTTTTGACAAACTGGCAAGGCAGATAAAATGGTCAGCTGAGACCTGGTCTCTCTTATTGCAAAGCAAACTAACCATTAACCGGAAAAGCCCATGAGGTTTATTCCTTGTTGCCAGATGAGAGTTCATCAAATTATGAACTGACCAAAAATGCTATCCTCGGGGCATGTGAATTAGTACCCGAAACCTCCTGCCAAAAGTTTGGAACCCTCAAAAAGCAAGCGAATCAAACTTATTTGGAGTTTGAAAGAAATAAGCAGCTGGCTTTTGACCAGTGGCTGAGGGCTCTTATAATACAGCTCAGTTATGAGACTGTCAGAGAAGTAATTCTGTTAGAGGAATTTAAAAACTCTCTTTCACTCTTAATAAAGACCCATGTAGAGGAGCAGCAGGTTCAGGGAGCCTGGCAAGTGGCCGTTCTGGCCGATGAGTTTGTTTTAATTTACAAGTCAGTTTCCCAGGGGAGAACCTTTCCTAATCACCCCCACAACTCTGAAAATGACAAAGGGTGGGAAGGTGATTTGTGCCCAGGCAATCTTGGGAGAGAAAGGAAAGCAGGAAACACAGGGGGCCCTCCTCCAGCCAAAAAGGAAGGTATTGTGAGCAAGAGTGAGACCCGGAGAACTGTGTGCTTCCATTTTAACAAAGCAGGCCATTTAAAAGCTGACTGCTGGAAACTAAAGGGGAAACCGGTAGGGTTAGTCCAGGCACACCCGCTCAGTGAAGACAGGATCCTGATGCAAAGCACAGCAGAACAAGCTGTGGTTTTAACTGCAGTAAGAATGCAACCCAGGAAACTTACTATGGTCAGTGCAGGAAATGTTAATAGGATTCCTGAAAGTTGTGTCTGAAGGGAAAGTAACCCCATACCCCTCGAGTGGAGCAAGCAAGCCCATAGTGATTCTCAGGGACACAGGTCACTAGATCCCTTTTACTGGGAAAAGGCCTGATCTTTCCCCCAGAGAGTGCAGTGAATACCACAATGGTGGTGAATAGTATTGGAGGGCAGTGTATGCCTGCACCTGAACAGTGGGTGCACTTGGAGTATGACCTAGTTTCGGGACCGGTGACCGTACGGATTGTCCCTAGTTTGCTTGTGGATGAGGTCGACCTGCTCCCAGGTAATGATCTGGCAGGTGTGAAGCTGGTAGCCGCCCCACTAGTGAACGAAAGACCGCTGTAGGTCAGAGAGACAGATCAGTTGCAGGAGATGGCCCCTTGCAGAGTCCCTGAATGTGTCGTGGATCAGGCCATGATCAAACCAGCTCCCCCAGAGGAGACTGCATTGGCACTGCAGGCAGATGACCATGAGGTCTGCCTGTCTGAGACTTTCTTTGAAAAGTTAGGAGACCCAGGGAATGAAAATGGATTTTCCCTAGGTAAGGCTCAGCGAGCTGACCCAGTATTGCGAGAGTTAGCACGGGCTGCCCAGTCTGAAAGTGAAACAGAGGGAGTCCCTGACTGCTATGATTTAGAGAATGAGGTACTGATGAGGAAATGGAGTTCTCCTCACAGTCCTGAGGGCAAGGAATGGACAGTAGTTCACCAGTTACTGGTGCCCCAGAGGTACTGGGGAGAAATATTAAGAAGGGCCCATGAAATTACAGTGGCTGTACAGGTCAGTATATGAAAGACCGAAGCCCGCATCAGACAGCAGTTTGACTGGCCAAAACACAGCAAAGCTTTAGTGGAGTACTGCAGGAGTTGCCACATGTGCCAGGTTGAGGGAAAAACCCCAACCTACAGTGAAACCGGCACACCTAAGCCCTGTGTTAGGAGGACCCTCCAGCAGAGGGCTGGTGAACTGGAAGGGACCCCCGCCGAGAACGAAAGGCAGGACAGGCAGGAACACAGCGGCAAAAGTTTAGAAAGAGAAGGGGAAAAAGTGACCAAGGGGGCAAGTTAAAGGAAGTCTGGGAGGAATCCCGGAGGAAAGCCCCGACTGTCCAGTCAGTCAACCCCAAAAAATGTGAAGAGTTAGACCACGCGTCCTCCTATGTAAGTGCAGACTCAGAAGCACCCCACCAGTGTTGCTGACAGTATTTACAGGAACCTGCAGAGACAAAAAGAGACCACTAGGGGGTCACAGAAACCATGAGGGCGATGCCTCACCTAGTCGAAGTGCCACAGGAGAGTGCAGTCAAGACTGCACACATACCTGCAGGCAGGAATGTCTCCGAGAATAAAGGGGAGGTTAACAAAGAATCCTCCCCCACAGTCAGAGGAAAAGGGAACCCTGAATTCAAAAGCGTTTGCATTTCAAAGACCCGAGGCAGTCATGACAATGGATAAACTGAAAAAAAAAGCTTCCCCAAAGAACCACATGGCTACTGGGGTGCCAAAAATGGGGAAATTAAAGCAGCACCTGCACCCAGAAAAGACAATTCTAATAGGCTTTAAAATTGATGAATGAATGAGAGAAATGCATGTTTTTTCTTTCTTTATCTTATATTTCTCTCAAACCTTGTAATGAACTGCGCCGTTTTTTTTTCACACCGCATTTCATTCCCCTGGCTGTGGAGGTGTCATGCAGACCCCCACCTGCCAAGAATGAGGCACACATTATTTCGCCACATGAACATTAAACTTAAAATTGTGGCTGGAAAGAAAAGAGGGCTTATCGCAAGGAATTGCCAGGCCCCTGACTAGAAAGACATTTGCATGTCAGCAGACAGTGTTGGAACAAAGGACCCAGTCCTTGCTTCCCCAATACACAGAAGCCTTTGACCTCGTCAGCAGACGTGGTCTCTTCAGACTACTAGAAAAGATTGGATGTCCACCAAAGCTACTAAGTATCATCACCTCATTCCATGTCAATATGAAAGGCACAATTCAGCATAGCGGCGCCTCATCAGACCCCTTCCCTATCCTGAGTGGTGTGAAACAGGGCTGTGTTCTCGCACCTACACTGTTTGGGATTTTCTTCTCCCTGCTGCTCTCACACGCGTTCAAGTTTTCAGAAGAAGGAATTTTCCTCCACACAAGATCAGGTGGCAGGTTGTTCAACCTTGCCCGCCGAAGTGCGAAGACCAAAGTACAGAAAGTCCTCATCAGGGAACTCCTCTTTGCTGACGATGCTGCATTAACATCTCACACTGAAGAGTGTCTGCAGAGTCTCATCGAAAGGTTTGTGGCTGCCTGCAACGAATTTGGCCTAACCATCAGCCTCAAGAAAACAAACATCACGGGACAGGACGTCAGAAATGCTCCATCCATCAATATCGGCGACCACGCTCTGGAAGTGGTTCAAAAGTTCACCTACCTGGGCCCAACTATCACCAGTAACCTGTCTCTCGATGCAGAAATCAACAAGCGCATGGGAAAGGCTTCCACTGCTATGTCCAGACTGGCCAAGAGAGTGCGGGAAAATGGCGCCCTGACACGGAACACAAAAGTCCAAGTGTATCAATCCTGTGTCCTCAGTACCTTGCTCTATGGCAGCGAGGCCTGGACAACGTATGTCAGCCAAGAGCGACGTCTCAATTCATTCCATCTTCGCTGCCTCCGGAGAATCCTTGGCATCAGGTAGCAGGATCTCCAACACAGAAGTCCTCAAGGCGGCCAACATCCCCAGCTTATACACACTACTGAGTCAGCGTCGCTTGAGATGGCTTGGCCATGTGAACTGCATGGAGGATCCCCAAGAACACATTGTACAGCGAGCTTGCCACTGGTATCAGACCTACTGGCCGTCCATGCCTCCGCTTTAAAGGCATCTGCAAACGCGACATAAAGTCAAGTAACATTGATCACAAGTCGTGGGAGTCAGTTGCCAGCGATCGCCAGAGCTGGCGGGCAGCCATAAAGGCGGGGCTAAAGTGTGGCGAGTCGAAAAGACTTCGCAGTTGGCAGGAAAAAAGACGAGCGCAAGGGGAGAGCCAACTGTGTAACAGCCCCGACAACCAATTTTTTTCTGCAGCACCTGTGGAAGAGTCTGTCACTCTAGTATTGGCCTTTATAGCCACTCCAGGCGCTGCTCCACAAACCACTGACCATCTCCAGGCGCTTACCCATTGTCTCCCGAGACAAGGAGGCCAAAGAAGAAGAAGAACACAGAAGAAGTGGTCAGACCAGTTTAGTCACATGACTGACTGGCGTTTTTTTGAATTTGAACTTGCCGCAGAGTTTTAAAACTCAGAAAACTGTTAGCTCCTGAATTGAGAACACCACTCTCCTATCTGCTCCCATCTCTTTCTCATGGAACTGAAGACCTATTGAAGACACATGAACCCCAAGAGAGAAAAGTCTCTGACAGCGAACAAGATTTAAGAAGAATACTATCCCTCGCTCCTTTTTTAAACAGAGGTACAATGTTAGCAGTTCTCCAATCCTCTGGCACTACACGTGTATCCAGTGAGGACTGGAAAATGTCCTGCGGGAGGAACACGGAGTGGGGTGGAGTTAAATACAGCTCGAGGTTCGCAGACTACTCTTTTGGGAGAGCAGCGGAGAGGAGTCCAGGCGCGCCTGAGTTTGGAAAAACAAGTGAAGAGTGACATCACAGGAAAGCTGCAAGGTGATTGGTTGGTGAGTAACTGCTGTTAGGGAGTCTCAGTAAATAGCTGGGTTATGGCTTTTCAGCAACAGGCAGACCATAAACAAGTAAAAATTTGTATTAATAATAAAGGAATGGCAGGGGTGCTTCAACCTCGAGACTGCACCTCCTGTGCTATGTGGGAGCTCCAGGATCCTTCCCATGTACTGGAGAACCATTTGTGCAGGAAGTGTTGTCAATTGCAGCAGCCTGAGCTCCGGGTTTTGGAACTTGAGAGGCAGCTGGCAACACTGTGGTGCATTCGTGAGGATGAGAGCTACATGGATAGCATGTTTATAGATATGGTCACCCTGCAGCTTAAGAGTATGCAGGGAGAGAAGGAATGGGTGACTGCCAGGCAGGCAAAAAGAATCAGGCAGGTAGTGCAGGAGACCCCTGAGTGCATCTCACTCTCCAACAGGTATTCAGTTCTAAATACTGAGGAAAGTGATGCTTCACCTGGGGAGTGCAGCCAGAGCCAAGTTCATGGCACCATGGGTGGCTCAGCTGCACAGGGATACAGGGAAGACTGGAAGAGCCACAGTGATAGGTGATTCAATAGTCGGGGAACAGACAGGCCTTTCTGTGGCCGCAGACGTGAATCTAGGATTGGTGAGTTGCCTCCCTGGTGCCAGGGTTAAGGATGTCACTGAGTGGCTGCAGAGCATCCTGAAGGGTGGGGGGGTGAATAGCCAGCAGTCGTGGTCCACATCAGAACCAACAACATAGGTAGAAAGAAGGATGTGGTCCTGCAGTCATAATTTAGGGAGCTGGGTAAGAAATTAGCAAGCAGAACCTGAAAAGTAGTCATCTCCAGATTACTCCCAGTGCCATGCACATGTGTCTCTCGAAATAGAAGGATAAGGCAGATGAATGCGTGGCTGGAAAGATGGTGCAGGAGGGAGGGCTTTAGATTCCTGGGACATTGGGACCGGCTCTGGGGGAGATGGGACATGTACAGGCTGGACGGCTTGCGCCAGAATCGAGCCGGGACTGAGATTTTTGCGGGATGTTTTGCTCGTGCTGTAGGGGCTGGTTTAAACTAGTTTGCCAGGCGGATTGGGACCTGAGGGTAGGCTCATTTGGGACAAAATCAGAAATGAAAATGGAAGGCAGAAAATTAGTGGATGAGTCCATAAACATAAGAACATAAGAAATAGGAGCAGGAGTAGGCCATTCGGCCTCTCAAGCCTGTCCCGCCATTCAATAAGATCATGGTTGATCTGCCCCAGACCTCAACTCCTCTTTTGTGCCAGCTCCTCGCAGCCTCAACTCCCTGATATTTCAAAAATCTAACTACCTCTACCTCCTCTTTAAATACTTTCAGTGATCTAGCCTCCACAACTCTGGGGTAGAGAATGCCAGACGTTCACTATCCTCTGAGAGAAGAAATTCCTTCGCATCTCAGTTTTAAATAAATGTCCCCTTATTCTGTAACTATGTCCCCTAGTTCGAGATTCTCCCACTAGTGGAAACATCTTCTCAACATCTACCCTGTCAAGCCGCTCAGAATCTTGTAGGTTTTAATAAGATCACCCCTCATTCTTCTAAACTCTAAACGAATAAAGGCCTAACCTGTTTAGCTGTTCGTGATCAGTCAACCCCTTCATCCCAGGAATCAGCCCGTGATTCTCTTTTGAACTGCCTCCAATGTCAGTATATCCTTTCTTAAATAGGGGGACCAAAACTGTACACAGTACTCCAGGTGTGGCCTCACCAACACCCTGTACAGTTGTAACAAGGCTTCCCTATTTTTAAACTCCAACCCCCTGGTAATAAAGACCAAAATTCCATTTGCCACCTTAATTACTTGCTGCACCTGCATGCTAACTTTTTGTGTTTCATGCACAAGAACACCCAGATCCCTCTGTGCTGCACTTTTTTGGAGTCTCTCTCCATTTAAATAATTGTCTGCCTTTTAGTTTAGAGATACAGCACTGAAACAGGCCCTTCAGCCCACCAAGTCTGTGCCGACCATCAACCACCCATTTATACTAATCCTACACTAATCCCATATTTCTACCACATCCCCACCTATCCCTATATTTCCCTACCACCTACCTATACTAGTGGCAATTTCTAATGGCCAATTGACCTATCAACCAGCAAGTCTTTGGCATGTGGGAGGAAACCGGAGCACCCGGAGGAAACCCACGCAGACACAGGGAGAACTTGCAAACTCCACACAGGCAGTACCCAGAATTGAACCCGGGTCGCTGCAGCTGTGAGGCTGCGGTGCTAACTACTGCGCCACTGTGCCGCCCCTTTTTTTTTTTAAATATTGGTTTAAATTATCTGCCATTTCCCTGTTCCCCGTTATCAATTCTCCGGTCGCATCCTCCAAGGGTCCCATGCTCACTTTAGCTACTCTTTTGATTCTTCCTACCAAAGTGCATGACCTCACACTTTCCTACATTAAACTCTATCTGCCAAGTTTTTGTCCACTCACTCAACCTATCTATATCCCCTTGCAGATTCCTTATGTCCTCATCGCAACATGCCATCCCACCTATTTTTGTATCGCCAGCAAATTTGGATATATTATACTCTGCCCCACCCCCGCCACCACTAAGTCATTAATATAGCCAGTAAATAATTGAGGCCCTAGGACTGATCCTTGTGGCACTCCACTAGTTACATCTGTCCAACCTGAAAAAGACCCATTAATCCCGACTCTGTCTTCTGTGTGTTAACCAATCCTCAATCCATGCTAATACATTATCCCCAATACCGTGAGCTTCCATCTTGTGCAATAATCTTTTATGTGGCACCTTATCGAATGCCTTCTGGGAATCCAAATACACTACATCTACTGGTTCCCCTTTATCAACTCTGCTTGTTATATCCTCAAAGAACTGTAGCAAATTTGTCAAACATGATTTCCCTTTCACAAAACCATGTTGAGTCTGTTTGATTGATTGCGTTAGCTTTTCTAAATGTCCTGCTATTCCTTCCTTAATAATAGACTCTAGCATTTTCCCAACAACCGAAGTTAGGCTGACTGGCCTATAGTTTCCTGCTTTTTGTCTCCCTCCCTTCTTGAACAGGGGCGTCAGATTAGCGGTTTTCCAATCCGCTCGGACCCTCATGGAATCCAGTGAGCTCTAGAATATTGCGACCAATGCCTCTACTATCTCTGCACCAATTCCTTTAAAATCCTTTGATGCAGGCCATCAGGTCCTGGCGACTTGTCTGCCTTTAATCCCATTAGTTTGTCAAGTACTTTGTCCCTTATGATGAAGACTGTTACAAGATCTTTCCTCCCATTAGCTCCTTGCTTATCTGATATCTGTGGGATGTTTATAGTGTCTTCACCGTGAAGACCGATGCAAAATATTGGTTTAAATTGTCTGCCATTTCCGTGTTCCCCATTATTAATTCTCCAGTTGAATCCTAAGGGTCCCATGCTCACTTTCGCTACTCACTTTTTATATACCCGTAGAAGCTCTTGCTGTTTTTATATTTCTTGCCAATTTACTTTCATAATCAGTTTTCTCCCTCTTTATTAGCTTTATAGTCATCCGCTGCTGGTTCCTATAAAAAAAAAATTCCCAATCCTCAGGCCTACCACTAGTTTTCGCCACTTTATATGCATTCGTTTTTGATTGGATACTCTCCTTGACTGCCTTTGTTAACCACGGGTGGTTCATCCTTCTCGTCGAGTCCTTTTTGACCGGGATAAATGATTGCTGAGTGTTATGAAATATCTGCTTAAATGTCTGCCACTGCTCGTCCACTGACCTTCCCCTTAGTCTATTTTCCCAGCCCGCTTTGGACAACTCTTTCTTCATACCTCCATAATTGCTCTTGTTTAAGTTGAGGACACTGGTTTGAGACCCGAGTTATTCGCTCTCAAACTGAATTTGAAATTCTACCATGTTGTGATCGCTACCACCTAGAGGATTCTTAACTACGATATCGCTTATTAATCCTACCTCATTACACATTACTAGATCTAAAATAGCATGTTCCCAGGTAGGTTCTGCAACGTATTGCTGGAAGTAACAATCCCTGATGCACTCTATAAATTCTTCCATGTTACCTCTGCCAATCTGACTTTGCCCAGTCAATATGCAGATTAAAATCACCCATGACAATTGTAGCGCCCTTCTTACACACCTCCATTATTTCCCGATTTATACTTTGTTCTCCAGTGAGGCAACTTTTCAGTGGCCTATAGATGATTCCCACCTGTGACTTCTTCCCCTTGCTATTCCTTATTTCCATCCAAACTGATTCCACATCATGATCTATTGCACCTATATTACTACTCACCACTGCACTGATAGCTTCCTTTATTAAAAAAGTAACCCCACATCCTTTTCCTTTTTGCTTATTTTTCCGGAACATCGAATACCCTTGAATATTGAGTTCCCAGTTTTGGTCACCCTGCAACCACGTCTCTGTAATAGCTATCAAGTTATATTCATTATTTTTATTTGTGCCGTCAACTCTTCTATCTTGTTACAAATGCTGCGTGCATTCAGATAAACAGAGGAAACAAAGGTTAGAAAATGTTAAAAAAAAAGGATTGGCAGCGCTCAAGGGTATTTATTTCAATGCAAGGAGTAAAGCGTATAAAGCAGATGAGGGCACAGATAGACACATGGCAGTATGATATCATATCGATTACAGAAACATGGCTGAAGGAGGGACAGGAATGGCTGCTCAATGTTCCTGGTTGCAGGGTTTTCAGACAGGCTGGGGAGGGGGATAAGAAAAGAAGGGAATTGGCAATTTTGGTCCAAGAAGCAATTACAGCTGTGAGGAAGGATGATATGTTGGAAGGTTCCTCAAATGAGGCCATATGGATTGAGCTCAGGAACAAAAGAGGGACAAACACACTGCTGGCTGTGTACTATAGACCCCCAAACAGTCAGAGGGAGATCTCTTCTCTTGGCATTTCTTCGCGGATGAAGAACTTGGAAAGATTGTAGTCGTCGGTTGCAGGCCCGCTCGTGGTGAGTCAGGCCTATCCATGACCAGCAGATTCTCTGACAGTGGGTACAAGTGAAAGTGCAGTTGCTGCTGGGGGCAATTGAATCTATCCTTCTCCTTTTCTCTTTCATGCTGGTTCTTTGCTCAGTCTCCCTTCTGATGTAGCATCTCCAGGCATCATGATCTATGGCCTGTGCTTCCCACTGGCGATGGTCATTGTGGCACACAGAGAGGGACTTCTTCCGGGAGTACTTGAAACGTTTGCATGGGGCCACTTTGTTCCTTTCATCCGTGGTCAGCTCGCCATACAGCACGATCTTGGGCAGGTGATTGTCGTCCATTTGGGCAACGTGACCTGCCCAGCGCAGTTGGCTTTGTAGGAGAATGGCATCGATTTTGGTAATGTCGGCTGTTTACAGGACTTCAGTGTTTGTGATGTGGTCCTGCCAGCGGATCTTGAGGATGTTGCAGAGGCAGCGCGAATGGAAGCGTGCTAGAAGGCGTACATGATGGCAATACAGGACCCATGACTCAGCGCCATACAGGAGGGTGGTGAGGACTGCGGCTTTGAACACTTTGAGCTTGGTCTGTGCTCTGAGGCTGTGGTTGCTCCACGCATGTTTGTACAGTCTGCCAAATGTTCTGTTTGCTTTTGAAAGCCCATTGTCCACTTCCTTATCTGTGGGGGCATCAAACAAGATGATGCTCCCCAAATAAGTAAACTGCTTGACGGCATGCAGCTCAGTTCCCTCGATGGCAATGCTTGGTGGTCTATATCCTTGGGGTGCAGGCTGATGCAGGACTTCAGTTTTCTCTAAACTGACTTTTAGTCCGAAGAGTTGTGCTGCCTTGGAAAAATGTGTTGTTATATGTTGCAGGTTTGACTGACTGTGGGCCAAGAGAGGACAGTCATCGGCAAAAAAAAGTTCACGGATTAGGTTATCTTGTGTCTTTGTGTGAGCCTGAAGGCGCTGAGGTTGAAAAGGTCTCCATCAGTCCGGAAGCTTACGTAAACTCTCTCCTTAAGGTCTTCTGTTGACTGCTGCAGCATCATGCTGAAAAAGATAGTGAATTAGGTTGGGGCCAGCACACATCCATGCTTCAAGCTATTGAAGATGTGGAAGGGACTCAAGAGGTTGTTGGTTTGCTTGATTTGTCCGTACTGATTTTCCTGGAACTGCTTCACCGTGGCCAGGAACCTGGATGGGCTTCCAAGTTTTTCGAGGATTTTCCAAAGTCCATCTCTGCTCTCAGTGTCGAATGCCTTGGTGAAGTCTGTGAAAGTGATGTACGAGCCTTTGTTTTGCTCACAACACTTTTCTTGTAATTGTCTGAGTGCAAATACCATGTCTGTGGTGCCTCTGTTTGCTCTGAAACCACACTGGCTCTCTGTGAGGTTTTCTTCTGCAATGGTAGGCACAAGCCTGTTCGCAGGTATTCTAGCCAGGATCTTCCCAGCAATAAAAAGGAAGGTGATTGCAAGGTAGTTGGAGCAGTCTGATTTTCCTCCTTTTGTTTTGGTACAAGGTGATGATAACGGCATCACGAAGATCCTGTGGAATCCTGCCCTGTTCCCAGCAGGCCATGAAAAACTCATGGAACTTGGTGTATTGGGCAGGGTCACCATGCTTCAAGGCTTTGGGTGGAATTCCATCGGCTCCAGGGGCTTTGTTGTTCTTCATCTGGTTGATGGTGGTCACTGTTTCCTCCAGAGTTGGGCTCTCATCCAGTTCTTCTTTGACAGGCTGTTGTTGGATGTGATTGATGGCAGTATCATGCACTGTGCACTTAGTGCTGAAGAGAGTTTCAGAGTGCTCTGACCTGTGATCCAGGACAGACTCCTTGTCGGTGTGTAGGATCTTGTCATCAGCGCTCCTTGGGGGCTTTTAGGTTTGATATGCTGGTCCCTATTCAGATTTTAGTGCTTCATAGAAACTTATTATGTCACCAGTCATTTTGGATGTTTCTCAGTTTACATTGAAGGGTGCTGCATGCTTGATGGTAAGCTGTCTTCTTCTTTTGGCTGGCCAGCTGAGCCTGATGAGCTGGCCTTTTTATTTTTAGCAAATCGTGTATTTCTTTGTCATTTTCATCAAGTCAGTCCCTATTTTTCTTGGTGCTGGGTCTGATAACCTCTTTGGAAGTATCCAGTACTGCAGCCTTTATGTGTTCCCAGAGTTATTCTGGAGTGGAATAAGCAGTGACATCAGAATGTTCCAGTCTAGTCTGTAAGGTTGCTCGACATCTATGCAAAATGAGGTTTTCAGATTGCTGACTCAAAATTTCTTTGATGGGTTGTCTCTAGGCCTGTTCTTGTTCTGAGGTTTGAAGTGGAAGTTCAACTTTGAATGAATGAGCCGGTGGTCTGTATGACAGTCAGCACTGGGCATGACTCTAGTATGCAGGACGTCCTTTAGGTCACACTAGCACACCAAGATGTAATCTATCAGGTGCCAGTGTTTAGAGCAGAGATGCATCCATGTGGTCTTGAAGCGATCTTTTTGTTGAAAGAAGGTGTTGGTTATGGACAGTTGCTTTTCTGCACAGAGCTCCAAGAATAAATGTCCGTTTTCATTAGTTTCCAATTCCATGATTTACGAGCACTCCCTTCCATGCCAGGCTGTCATGGCCCACTCTGGCGTTGAAATTGCCAAGGATGACAATTTTGTCCTTGCGGGGGCATTCTGGATGAGTTCATGGAGATCCGTGGGCTAGTCTTTAGGATTGGAGCATAAACACTGATGAGGGTTGCATGCTGCTGGTCTTGGAGGTGCAGGCGCAGGGACATGATGTGTTCGGAATGGCTGATTGGCAGGCTTGAAAGTTTTGTGGCGATAGTCTTCTTCACCAAGAAGCCGCCACCGAAGAGGCGTTGTTCACCTTGAGGTCTGCCTGACCAATAGAAGGTGTAGCCAGCCTTGTGTTCTGTTCGGCTGCCTTGCTCTGAGAAGCAGAGCTCGCTCCGGGCTGCCACATCAGTGTCTAGTCTGGATAGCTCATGGGCCACAAGGGCTGAGTATTGTTGGGGGCAGCTGTTGTCACCAGAGTCGAGCATTGTTCTCACGTTCCAGCAGGCGCGTTTCAGAATTTTTCTTCTTCTCCCACCTTTTGAAGTGAGATTAGGTGTTTCCGTTTCCTTCTCTGTCATAGTTTGACCGTATTAAGAGATGCCTGTTGATTGTGGCAAGCCAACTGGGTGGTAGGGAGATGAGCATTTATTTATACCACCTTTTCTAGGGCCCTCTCCAATTTCGGAGCAAGCAGCGCTGTCCTTCAAAAAGACTGCTTGGCGCTCAGGGTGCAACTGGGTGATGATATTGTCTCGAGGTCATCATCAAAACAAACAATATCCTGAGCCGCCTGCATGCAGGATTGGAACTGCGGCTTCCAGTGCCAGCTTGCACCTACTGTTTTTGCCCCTTTCCCGTTGCTACAGGACATACTTGTTGAGTATGGGTAGATGGATTTCCTTCTTGCCTGCGCAGTGGTGCTTTAAGGTGGAGTACAGTTTGTGCTGACTGATCCCACCCTTTAAGTCTGGAGCTGATCTATCGTAGCCCAGTGAATTGGGATGGCGGCAGCGAGGTCTCTAAGCCGTAGGTTTGGATTCAGAGTTTCCTCTCCTAGGTGGGTTGCCGACTATGGCTTGAAGGGGCCCTCCTTCCCTTGCTATTTATCCACTGGTATACCAACAATCGTAGTCCGCGCAATAGGGTGTGGTACGCCTTTGGTCCAGAACATGATGGTCACTTGAACCGCTTGGAATCCTTCCGCCCTGGCCATTATCTTTATCAAGAAAGACATCCGCCCAGGTGTCATCATTTCTCCCCTCACTAAGTTTCGCCGTCAGCTGGGATGGTGTACCGGGTAGATGTAGAGCTGGGTGTGGATGAGGACCAGTCCATCCTACAAATTGGATGCAGCTGACTGAAAATACAAGGGTACTATTTCTATCTAAACACCACATACACTGCCAGAGTAGATATGTAGACAAATCTCTGAGAAGTGGAAGAATAATAGGGCAGTAATAGGGGATTTTGACGACCCCAATATTAACTAGGATAGTGGGAGCATTCTTGAGGTGCACAGGAGAACCTTTTTGGCCACTATGTAGCAAGTTCAAGAAGAGAGGGTGCAGTTTCAGACTTAGTTTTAGGAAATGAAAAGGGGCAGGTGGAAGGAGTGGCAGTGGGAGAGCATTTTGGTGGTAGTGATATAATTCAGTCAGTTTTAACATAATTATGGAAAAGGACAAGGATAGAACAGGAGTTAAAGTTCTCAATTGGGACAAGGTCAATTTTACTAAACTGAGGAGTGATTTAGTGAAAGTGGACTGGAAACAGCTACTTGAAGGTAAATCAGTGTCAGAGCAGTGGGAGGCATTCAAAGAGGAGATTCAGGGGGCCCAGAGTAAACATTGTCTCACAAAGAAAACAGGTGAGCCGGCCAAATCTAGAACCCCATGGATTGTCAAGGAGCTTACAGGGTAAAATAAGGCAGAAAATGAAAGCTTATGTCTGATACCGAGAACTCAATACTACAGAAAGCCGAGAGGAGTATAGAAAGTGGAGGGGTGAAATCTAAAAGGAAATTAAGAAAGCAAAGCGAGGGCATGAAAGAATATTGGCAAGCAAAATCGTGGTGAGCCCAAAGATGTTTTATCAATACATTAAGAATAAGACGATAACTAAGGAGAGAGTAGGACCCATAAAAGACCAAACAGGTAACCTATGTGTAGGGGCATAAGATGTTGGTATGGTTCTTAATGAATACTTTGTGCCTGTCTTCACAAAAGAGGGAACAATGCAGGTGGTGTAGTTAAGGAAGAGGGGTATGAAGTTTTGGATGTGATAAACAGGGAGAGAGGAAGCATTAATGGAAGGATTAGCATCCTTGAAAGTTGATACATCACCAGGGCTGGATGAAATGTATCCCAGGCTGCTAAAAGAAGTAAGAGAGGAAATAGCGGAATGTCTGACCAGCATTTTCCAGTCCTCACTGGATACAGCTGTGGTGCCGAAGGATTGGAGAACTGCTATATTGTACCTCTGTATAAAAAGGGAGCGAGGGATAGACCGAATAATTAGAGGCCAGTCAGTCTAACCTCGGTAGTAGGCAATTTATTGGAATCTATTCTGAGAGACAGGATAAACTGTCACTTAGAAAGGCACAGGTTAATCAAGGATAGTCAGCATGGATTTGTTAAGGGAAGATCTTGTTTGACCACTTGATTGAATTTTTGAAGAAGTAACAAGGAAGATAGATGAGGGTAGTGTAGTTGATGTGATCTACATGGATTTTAGCAGGGCTTTTGACAAGGTCCCAGATGGCAGACTAGTTAACAAAATAAAATCCCATGGGATCCAGGGAAATGCAGCAAGGTGGATCGAAAATTGGCTCAGTGGCAGGAAACAAAGGGTATTTGTTGACAGGTGTTTTGGCAGCTGCAGGGCTGCTTCCTGTGGCGTTCTGGGTCCTCTGCTTTTTGTGGTATATATTGGCCGCATAGTTGATAGTGAAGAGGATAGCTTTACACTGCAGGAAGATATCAATTAACTGGTCAGGTGAGCAGAAAAGTGGCACATGGAATTTAACCCAGAGAAGTGTGAGGTGATGCATTTGGGGAGATCAGATAAGGCAAAGGAACACACAATATAAGAGAGGATACTGACAGGTATAGAGGAAGTGAAGAATCTTGGAGTGTATGTCCAGAGATCCCTGAGGCAACAAGACAGGTTGATAAGGTGGTTCAGAAGGCATATAGAATCCTTTGCTTTATTAGCTGAGGTATAGAATATAAGAGCAGGGCGGTTATGCTGGAACTGTATAACTCATTGGTTAGGCCACAACTTGAGTACTGTGTGGAGTTCTAGTCACATTACGGAAAGGATGTAATTGCACTAGAGAGGGTAGAGAGGAGATTTACGAGGATGTTGCCAGGACTGGAAAAATTCAGCTATGAGGAAAGATTGGAGTAGCTTTGAACAGAGGAGGCTGAGGTGAGATCTGATTGAGATTACAAAATTTTGAGGGTCCTGGATAGAATGGATGGGAAAAAGCCTTTTTATCTTAGCAGAGCGGTCAATGACTAGGGGGCATTGATTTTAAATGATTGGTAGAAGGATTAGAGGGGTGATGAGGAAAGATCTTTTTTCCCAGAGGGTGTTGGGAGTCTGGAACTCGCTGCCTGAAAGGGTGGCAGTGGAAGAAAACCTCATCTCATTTAAAAGGTGCCTGGATGTGCACCTGAAGTGCTATAACCTGCAGGGCTGCAGACCAAATGCTGGAAAGTGGGATTAGGCTGGGTGGCTTTTTTTTGGCCAGTGCAGACACGATGGGCCAAGTGGCCTCTTCCTGTGCCATAAACTTTCTATGATTCTATCTTGACCAGTTTGTCGACTTTACCTAACTCACTTTTCCACAGCTTACTGATGAGAAATTATATGTGTATTAGATAGCATTAGGCACTACACCTTGGAGCACAGATTTGAACAATGTTGTCCTGTAAGTCACGAATAAAAGCAGACACTTTGTTGAAATTTGCACTGTATTTTGAAACGGTTTTGATTATTGCTTGGAAACTGTGGTGTAACTAACAGCTTCTGAATGGATGCAGTCTGACTGTACATCGTTGGCCTTACCAGACATGAATCAAACAAAGCATCTAGCATATAGTTGTCTTGCTCATTGGACTCATCACAAATTATTGCAAAAGACTCACATGCGTTAATCCGAGATTTCATTTCCTTACAATGTGTAGCAAAAACCTTTGGTAGATAGTCCTCACTTAGTTTATTTGCACTTGGCAAGCAACCACCATTTTGCAAATTATGTTGAAATTATGCAGCTTTGGGTGGTCAAGTTTTTCCAATGATATTTGGTGCTAGCAAAAGCATCCACAAGTTCCATTGACTGATGATTTTCTGAGCTCTCTATTCGGCTTCTTAAAAAGAGATGAAATTGTTGCTTGTTTTTTTTTGTGTGTTCATTTACCAGCAGTGCAGTGTTGGTTGCTGTCTTTCTGCTGCGATGGCTTTCGGACTCTAAGTGGCGCGGAACTGTTCCCTGCCATGTGTGATCCAACAAAACATTGCAGCTTGTACAAAACAGTATTCCAGCATCAGCATGCAGAATTTGCCTTCAAAATTCTTTCACTCGATGAGCTGCAGTAAATGGTTGTGGCCATTTTTGATTTTCTCATTCTGGCATTCTCGAGTAAATCGTTGCAAAATCATTCCATTCTCCCAGTTTCTCCATCTCCAACGCATCTGCTCTGATGACGTTATCTTCCATGACAGCACTTCTGATATGTCTTCCTTTTTCCTCAACCGAGGATTCCCCCCCATTGTGGTTGACAGGGCCCTCAACCGTGTCTGGCCCATTTCCCGCACCTCTACCCTCACCCCTTCCCCTCCCTCCCAGACCCACGACAGGTTCCCCTTGTCCTCGCTTTCTACCCCATCAGCCTCCATATCATCCTCCACCATTTCCGCCACCTGCAGCGTGATGCCACTACCAACCGCATCTTCCCCTCCCTTCCCGTCAGCATTCCGAAGGGATCGTTCCCTCCGCGACACGCTGGTCCACTCCTCCATTTCCCCCACCACCTCGTCCCCTTTCCATGGCACCTTCCCTGCAATTGCAGGAGGTGTAACACCTGCCCATTTACCTTCTCTCTCCTCACTATCCCAGGCCCCAAACACTCCTTTCAGGTGAAGCAGGGATTTACTTGTACTTCTTTCAATGTAGTATACTGTATTCGCTGCTCACAATGTGGTCTCCTCGACATTGGGGAGACCAAATGCAGACTGGGTGACCGCTTTGCGGAACACCTCCGCTCAGTCCGCAAGCAGGACCCCGAGCTTCCGGTTGCTTGCCATTTGAAAACTCCTCCCTGCTCTCATCTCTGTCCTGGGATTGCTTCAGTGTTCCAGTGAACATCAACGCAAGCTCGAGGAACGGCATTTCATTTACTAATTAGGCACACTACAGCCTGCCGGACTGAACATTGAGTTCAATAATTTCAGAGCATGACGGGCCCCCCATTTTACTTTCATTTTTAGTTATTTTTTTCTTTTTCCTTTTTATATATTTTTTGTGTTTATTTTATTTTATTTCATCTTAGTTTGTTCTGTTTGCTTACCCACTTTTTTTTCATGTTTGTACTTGCGGCTGTTCAATTTTTCAGTCCATTAACACCCGATCTGTATTAATGCTTTGTCTTTCAACACACCATTAACATATTGTTTGCCTTTGCTCCACGACCTTCTGTTCAGCTATTTTGTGACCTTGTCCTATTTACACCTTCTCCTTTGTTATCTCTTGCCCCACCCCCGCTTAACTTGCTTATAACCTTTTGCATTTCTAATATTTGCCAGTTCTGAAGAAGGGTCACTAACCTGAAATGTTAACTCTGCTTCTCTCCCCACAGATGCTGCCAGACCTGCTGAGTATTTCCAGCATTTCCTGTTTCTATTCCATCATAACCTCCCTGCTCTTATATTCTATATTCTATGCCTCGGCTAATAAAGGCAAGTATCCCATATGCCTTCCTAACCACCTTATCTACATGTGCTGCTGCCTTCAGTAATCTATGGACAAGGTCCCTCTGACTCTCTGTACTTTCTAGGGTCCTACCAGCCATTGTATATTCCCTTGACTTGTTAGTCCTTCCAAAATGCATCACCTCACACTTCTCAGGATTAAATTCCGTTTGCCACTGCTCCGCCCATCTTACCAGCCCATCAATATTGTCCTGTAATCTAAGGCTTTCCTCCTCACTATTTACGTCAACACCAGTTTTTGTGTCATCTGCGAACTTACTGACCATACCTCCTATATTCATCTCTAAATCATTAATGCACACTAAAAACAGCAAGGGACCCAGCACCGATCCCTGCGGTACACCACTGGTCACAGGCTTCGAATCGCAAAAACAACCCTCGACCATCACCCTCTGCCTCTTTCCACTAAGCCAATTTTGGATCCAATTTGCCAAATTGCCCTGGATCTCATGGGCTCTTATCTTCTTAACCAATCTCCCATGTGAGACCTTATCAAAAGCCTTAATGAAGTCCATGTAGACTACATCAACTGCTTTACCCTCATCTACACATCTTGTCACCGCCTCGAAAAATTCAATCAAGTTAGTTAGACACGATCTCCTCCTGACAAAGCCATACTGACTATCCTTGATTAATCCCTGCCTCTCCAAGTGGAGATTAATCCTGTCCCTCAGATTTTTTTTCAATAGTTTCCCGACCACTGATGTTAGACTCACCAGCCTGTAATTACCTGGTTTATCCCTGCTACCCTTCTTGAATAATGGTACCACATTTGCTGTCCTCCAGTTCTCTGGGACCTCTCCTGTGGCAGGAGAGGATTTGAAAATTTGTATTAGAGCCCCTGCTATCTCCTCCCTTGCCTCACATAACAGCCTGGGATACATCTCATTTGGGCCTGAGGATTTATCCAGTTTTAAGCCTGCTAAAACGCTAATACCTCCTCCCTTTCAGTGCTAATTTGTTCAAGTATATCACAATTCCCCTCCCTGATCTCTACACGTACATCGTTCTTCTCCATAGTGAACACAGATGAAAAGTAATCATTTAAAACCTCACCTACATCCTCCAGCTCCACACACACATTGCCACTTCGGTCCCTAATGGGCTCTACTCTTTCTTTGGTTTTCCTCTTGCCCTTAATATACTTATAAAATGCCTACGGATTTTCCTTTATCTTGCCCGCCAGTGTTTTTTCATGCCCCCTCTTCACTCTCCGAATTACTTTTTTTAAGTACCCCCTACACTTTCTATACTTCTCTCGGGCCTCTGCTGTTTTCAGTGCTCTGAATCTACCATAAGCCTCTACCATAAGAATCTATCCAATGCTCTATATCCCTTGACATTCAGGGTTCCCTGGACTTGGTCCTACCCTTCACCTTTATGGGAACATGTTAACCCTGAACACTCTCTATTTCCTTTTTGAATGACTTCCACTGGTCTGATGTAGACTTTCCTATAAGTAGCTGCTCCCAATCTACTTTGACCAGATTCTGTTTTATCATATTGAATTTGACCTTCCCCGGATTCAGTACCTTTATTTCCAGTCCATCTTTGTCCTGTTCCATAACTACCCGAAATACTCCCCCACTGACACTTCTACCACTTGTCCAGCTTTATTCCCTAGGATTAGGTCCAGTACTGCTCCTTCTCTTGCAGGACTTTCTATGTGCTGGCTCAATTAGCTCTCCTGTATTCATTTTAAAAATTCCGCCCCCTTTAAGCCTTTTGCACTAAGACTATCCCAGTTAATATTGGGGAAGTTGAAATTCCCTCCTATTATTACCCTATTATTTTTACACATCTCTCAGATTTGCCTACATATCTGCTCCTCTATCTCTCCCTGTTTGGAGGCCTGTCGTACACTCCCAGCCAAGTTATTGCCCCCTTTTGTTTTTAAGTTCTACCCATATGGCCTCATTTGAGGAACCTTCTAAGATATCATCCCTCCTTACTGCAGTAATTGATTCCTTGATCAATAGTGCAATGCTACCTCCTCTTCTACATTCCCCCTCCCCCATCACACCTTAAGATTCTATACCCTGCAATATTGAGCTGCCAGTCCTGCCCTTCCCTCAACCATGTCTCTGTGATAGCAATAATATCATATTCCCATGTGTTAATCAACATTCTCAATTCATCTGCCTTACTTATAAGACTCCTTGTGTTAAAATAGATGCAATCCAGCCTTGTGTTATTCGCTAGTGCCTTAACAGGTCTGTATTTTCTCTGCCTTCCAGACTGACTCAGTTTCTCTTCTATATTTGACTGTGCATCACCCCGACTGTACCTCCACTCTGTATTCCATTCCCCCTGCCAAATTAGTTTAAACACCCCCCCCACCCCACCCCCACTAAACAGCACTAGCAAACCTCCCAGCAAGGATGTTGGTCCCGTTTCGGTTCAGGTGCAACCCTTCCAACTTGTACAGGTCCCACCTTCACCAGAAACAGACCCAGTGATCCAGGAAACTAAAGCCCTCCCTACTGCACCATCTCTTCCGCCACGCATTCACCTTCTATTCCTGTGCTCACTAGCACTTGGCACCGGGAGTGATCCAGAGATTACAACCTTTGAGGTCCTGCTTTTTAATCTGCTACCTAGCTCCCTAAATTCTTGTTTCAGGACCACATCCCTCTTTCTACCTATGTCGTTGGTACCAATGTAAACCATGATCTCTGACAGTTCACTCTTCCCCTTCAGAATGTCCTGCAGCTGCTCCGTGACATCCTTGACCCAAGTACCAGGGAATCAACATACTATCCTGGAGTCATGTTTGCGGCCACAGAAACACCTATCTGTACCCTTTATGATATAATCCCCGATCACTATAGCTCTCCCACTCCTTCCTCCCCCCCCGTGCAGCTGAGCCACCCATGGCATTCTGCTGAAAAGCTATTTCCCCCAGCAGTAAACAAAGCGGAAAATCTGTTAGAGAGGGAGATGGAGTGAGCTAGCTGTTTGGGGTTCACAGTAAACCTTGTTGAATCTTTTCAGTATGATTTGTCTTTTAAATTTGCTGGCTTGGGTTGTTTGTAGATTTTTTACTGGTGGTTGAGATTTCAGTCTGGAGATGGTGACCACTTTCAGTTCTCTGTGACAACAAGCTGGGCTCCTTCTTTGACTTTTGCTGGATCTCTCGTAGCTTTTGGCTGGACAGGCTTTTGTGATGATCTGATTCTTTCCCTCTCTCTCCAGAGAGCTACTTTTTAAGGTAAAAGTCTCTCGTGTCTGATGCGAGATGCAGAGTTCCCCTCCATGTGGTAACCAGCAATGGATCAAGATGTGGCTACTTCACACCTTCTTTGTTTCAGAAGAACCCATTCAATTCAAAAAATGTCTTGATGGGTTCAGGATGGGCGTAATTAATACCTCTTAGCTTGGAATGTATCCTTTTGTCCTTAATAGACAGTCAGACAGCTTGCATATACAGGGCCAGATTGTTTGACCTTTGGTGGCCATTTTGAAGCACACTGTCCATTTTTTTAAAGGAAAAGTCAATTTTTGTAACTCTTCAGTTTGGGTTCTGTATTTTGAATTGCTGCATTTCAAGTGAACATGACACTTGCTGACCCTTATTTTCTGTTCTCCTGTCTTTCGCCATGAAGAAATAGAAACACAAATCTTCCTTAGTGCAACATTATCGCATAAATGTTTAATATTATTTACAACAGAAACACCCAAGTGACCTACAAAGTCAGTTTTGGGCGGCGCAGTGGTTAGCACCGCAGCCTCACAGCTCCTGCGACCCGGGTTCAGTTCTGGGTCCTGCCTGTGCGGACTTTGCAAGTTCTCCCTGTGACCGCGTGGGTTTCCGCTGGGCGCTCCGGTTTCCTCCCACAGCCAAAGACTTCCAGGTTGATAGGTAAATTGGCCATTGTAAATTGCCCCTAGTGTAGGTAAGTGGTAGGAGAACGGTGGGGATGTGGTAGGGAATATGGGATTAATGTAGGATTAGTATAAATGGGTGGTTGTTGGTTGGCACAAACTTGGTGGGCCGAAGGGCCTGTTTCAGTGCTGTATCTCTAAATAAATAAATAAATAAAGTGATATCACCGACATGGTGGCCTCCACTCATGGCCGCTCCTATGATTTGCTTCCCCTGTAGCTCAGGGGGAGGTGGAGGTAGTCTGCTTGCTGGTGCCTGTCTTGGACTGTGATGCCCCTTGGCAGCTGGTCTTGTGGAGGTGCCTCCAAAAGCTGCTGCATTGGCATCACTGTCGGGGCATCCTCTGTTATGTGGAGCCCCTCTGCAAATGCTTCATCTGTCAGAGGGGCCATGGAAGCAGATGATGATGACGGAGTCCCATGAGAAGTGACCCTCTGATCACCATCTGTCGCCTTCTGAACCCTTTCGTGGTGTCCTTCATCGCTCTACGGAACCACCAGCTGGGGCACAGCTTTGCGCCATTTACGTCACTGACCAGTCAATTCTACAGACTGTGGCATGCATTCTGTGCATGTCAGTCTGCTACTCCAGCATCCACTCTGAGTGATGCAGTCTATGATTCTCCATGCGATTGGCTACTCTTTCAACGGAGGAGCTCATGTGCTCAAAGGACTGAGACATTGTGGAGTACATGCGATGAACTCCTCCATTCTCATCCCATTACTCTGCAGTGCCTTTGGTAACTCTGACATGTGGGCACACATCTCTCAATGGTTCTCCAGGTAGAGCCACCTGTTTCATGACTCCCTCGGCTCTGGAGGGTTGCGCCTGCCCTCTATCCTCCAATAGGGAATGCCCACACTGAGTCTGCCTCCCCCATTGCGTCCTGCTCTGAATTGATGTGAGCTTCACCCTTTGACACTTTCTAATACCGCAGAGGACCCACTGAGGCTGAGTGTTTGCGCTGGTAGAGATGTGACAGTGTAGGCGCCAATGTGTCTTCCTCCTCTGACTCTCCCAGAACATGTTGGTGGTGTGTGAACTCTTCCCTCTGCAGCTGGCCCTGCGGGAGACAGAAGAGAAGTTGGTTTGAGAAATTGGCACAATCAAGAGATGCTTCTGCCGCTTAAAATATTGAGATGACCGCTTATGCATTGACAGCTTGTTGCATGGGGAGGATTGCCATGTATCCCTGAATCAGGAGATGTTGAGATCTTTTAACCCTGTCTATCTTGAATCCCTGTTTCTCCGTCTCCAACATCCCAGTGGCTTTCCACTGGCCAGATCAAGGGCCAACTCCTTAAAATGCATCAGTGACACGAGCTGGGGAACCCCTCCATCTAAATGTGCCCACTCACTCGCTCTGGTGTTATTTTCCTGTTTGGCCTGTGAGGTGAAGAAAGATGTGTTAGGACAAGGCCTTTCTCCCTCGCCACTTGCAGCTTTTCATTTGCATAGGATGTTGAAGTCTTCACAGTAGCCTGCTGTCCAGTAGCACTCGGGTTATGTATTATGCTTATGGGTAATCAATGCTGCTGTATACACATCTCCCCTATGGTCAGGAAAATTCTATGTGCCCTCAGGATGCTCTTTCTTTTGCATTCTTATGGTTGCTGGCCAGGGGGACTGTCATCTGGGTTTATATTTGTATTTACCTTTCCAGACCTAAGCAGGTAAGTGAAACGCTTCTTGCACTGGATTCAGTTCTTTTTAGCCACTCCTCTGCTGCTGACCACATGAGCCACCTCCAGCCATGCCTTCTTGGTCAGATTTGTAGGCTTTCTCAGGCCGCTGGCATGGAAAAGGATATGTTTCTGTGTTATCAACGCCTCCAGCAGCATCTCAAATGAGGTTTCTGAAAATGGAGGGGGTGTGGGTGGTGGTGCCCTGGCACGGGGGCTCTCCCTTCCCACTGCCCTCTTCTCAGCTCATCCTTCCATCCTTTAAGTGAACAGCAACCAGCAATAGCTGCCGCTTGCCTTTTAAATCATGCCCACTAATTTCTGTGTTTCACCTCCATCCTGCGGCCAGCACTGCTATTTATGTGGCGATCACGACTCTCGGCCAATTAAATTAAGTTTCAATTAAAATAGCAATGCGTGAACATTGCCGATAGTCTGGTGCCCATGCCCCTCCCAATTTAATTTAAACCCTCCCCAACCACACTAGTGAACCACTCCACGAAGGCATTGTTCCCAGTCCTGGTGAGGTGTAACCTGTCCCTTTTTATATAGGTGTCTCCTGTCCCAGAACTAGTCCCAGTGTCACAAGCCCTTCCTCCTGCACCATGCCAAGACATGCATTAGTGCTCCCTATCTTCCTGTTTCTACTCCTGCTAGTATGTGGCACTGGAAGTAATCCAGAGATTACTACCTGCCAGGTTCTACTTTTTAACTTTCTCCCTAGCTCCTGAAAGTCTGACAGTAGGAACTCAATACCTGCCCTCTGTATGTCATTGGTCCGGACATGTACCACAACTTCTGGCTCACTCTCTTCCCACTGCAAAATATTTTCTGCACCCTCTCCGTGATGTCCTCTCTGCCAGAGAGGCAACACACCATGTAGGACTCATGATGACAGTTACAGAAACACCCTTCTGTCCCCCTAACTATGGAATTTCCTATAACGGGTGCATTTCTACACTATTCTGCTCCCTCTCTGCAGTCCCTTGCCCATAGGTGCCATAGCCTGGACTGCACTCCTTCAATAAAAGCAAAATACTGCAGATGCTGGAATTCTGAAATAAAAACAAGAAATGCTGGAAATACTCAGCAGGTCTGACAGCATCTGTGGAGAAGCAGAGCTAACATTTCAGGTCAGTGACCCTTCTTCAGAGCTTCTTCAGAACTGTACTCCTTCAAGGTGTCTTCACTCTCAGCAGTCTCCAATGCTGAGTACCAGTTTGAGAGTAGCAGACACCCCATGGACTCCTGCATTTCCTGCCTTCTCTTACTCTTCAGATGGCCACCAATCTACTATTCTGAACAGTACCAGATGATGAAATGGAACTATTACTGTACATAATTTTACAAGTGCTGGATGATGAATTTGAACAAATTATAACTACAGGTATTAGACAATGAAATGCAACAGTTATTAGCGATAACTGCAAGTATTAGAGAATGAAATGGAACAGTTCTGTAAATGAAATTCTTGCTTCGTTATAATGTTATTTTTTATGTCAATAGGGAGATGTCAGGTGCTTGATGCATTCCTCCATCGTATAGGCTCTGTAGTCACTGATGATGGTGTTACTATTTACATTCAAGAAGAGGTAAGGCAAAAATGCACAAACTGATGTATTCATTAAAGCAGAACTTACTAACTTAGAGAACTGTTTGACTCAGATTGTTGGTTACACCTCAGTATCGACCTGCTGAGGCAGACCTCCATCAATTACAAATGAAGCGTGTTTGTAAAGGAACAGGACAAAGGGAAGGGGGAGGGAAAATAAATGGTTGACACCCCACTTAAAATACATACACATATATGATCGCATTTGTGAATGACTTGTAAATTGCTTGAATGGAAAACAGGAGATGGTTAAGTAGTAGAAGTTATATTAGCAGGAGACAATAGGAGGCATAATGAGATCAATAACACCAATTGATATTGATATAGCTCCTTTAACATAGTACAGATATCTCAAGGCACTTCACAGGAACGTTATCAGACAAAATTTAACACCTAGTCATACAGAGAGATATTAGGAGAGGTGAGGAAAAGCTTGGTCAAGAAGTTAGATTTTAAGAAACATCTTAAGGTGAGAGAGACAGAGAGGTATAGGTAGGAATTTCTGGTTCTTAAGGCAGTTGAAGGCATACCTGTGAATGGTTGAATGATTAAAATCAGGGATGTAGAGGCCAGAATTGGAGGAGTGCAGAGATCTCAAAGGATTATAGGGCTGGAAGAGGTTACAGATGTAGGGAGAGGTGATACCATTGGAGGGATTTGAGTGGGAATCTTAAATTTGAGGTGTTGCCGCGCCTGGAGCTAGTGTCGGTCAGCAAGCACAGGGGTGAATGACACTTGTGAGAGTCAGGATGTAGGCAGAGATATTTTAGATGAGCTGAAGTTTATGGAGAGTAGAAGGTGGGGGAGGTTGGGGGTGGGGGGAGCCTGCCAAGAGTGCATTAGGTTAGTCATGTCTAAAGGTATCAGGAATGAAAAAATTAAAGATTTTTTTCTAAATACATAAAGAGCAAGAGGCCAAAAAGAGTAGGGCCTATTAGGGACCATAAAGGTAAACTGTGTGTGGAGGCAGAAGATTTGGTGTGGTTCTTAATGAATACTTGGCATCTGTTTTCACAAAAGAGAGGGATGTTACAGGCATTGCAATCAGAGAGGAGGAGTGTGAAATATCAGACGTAATGAACATAGTGACAGAGGAAGTATTAAGGGATTTGACATCTTTGAAAGTGAATAGTTCCCCAAGCCAAGACGAAGTGTATCCTCGGCTGTTAAAGGAAGCAAGAGAAGAAATAGAGGAGGCTCTGACCATTGTTTTCCAGTGCTTTCTGGCTGCAAACGCGGTGCCAGAGGACTGTAGGACTGCTGACATTGTACCATTGTTGAAAAGGGCAAAAGGGATAGGACAAGTAATTATAGGCCAGTCAGTCTAACCTCAGTGATAGGAAAATTATTGGAAAAAAGCTGAGGGACAGGATAAATCTTCATTTAGAATGACATGGTTTAATCAAAGACAATTGGCATAGATTTGTTATGGGAAGGTTGTGTCTGACTAACAAGATTGAAATTTTTTTGAGGAGGTAACAAGAGGGTCGGTGAGGGTAGTGCATTTGATGTAGTCTATATGGATTTTAGCAAGGCTTTTATTTATTTAGAGAGACAGCACTGAAACAGGCCCTTCGGCCCACTGAGTTTGTGCTGTCCATCAACCACCCATTTATACTAATACTGCATTAATCCCATATTCCTACCACATCCTTACCTTCCCTCAATTCCCCTGCCACCTACCTATACTAGGGGCAATTTATAATGGCCAATTTACCTATCAGCCTGCAAGTCTTTGGCTGTGGGAGCAAACCGGAGCACCCGGCGAAAACCCACGCGGTCACAGGGAGAACTTGCAAACTCCACACAGGCAGTACCCAGAATTGAACCTGGGTCACTGGAGCTGTGAGGCTGCGGTGCTAACCACTGTGATAGGTCACACCTGGCAGACTGGTCATGAAAGCTTAAGCCCATGTGATGCAAGACAAAATGGCAAGTTGGATCCAAAATTGGCTCAAAGGCAGGGAGCGAAAGGTAATGGTCGATGGGTGTTTTGGTGACTGGAAGCCTGTTTCCGGTGAGGTTGAGCAGTGCTCAGTACTAAGTCTCTTGCTTTTTGCAGTATATATCAATGAGTTGGACTGGAATATAGGGGTATAATTAAGAGGTTTGCAGATGATACAAAAATTGTCTGTGTGGTTGATAATGAAGAGTAAAATTGTAGCCTACAGCAAGATATCAATGGACTAGTCAGATGGGAAAATGGAGCTCAATCCAGAGAAGTGTGAGGTCATGCATTTGGAGAAGGCTAACAAGGCAAAGTAATACATAATAAATGGTGGGCTACTGAGAAGTGTAGAGGAACAGATGGATCTTGGAGTGCATGTCCACAGATCTCCTGAAGCTGGCTGGATAGGTAGAGAAGGTGGTCAGGAAAGCATACGGAATGTTTCAGCCTCAGTTGGCAACCAGGGAGAGGGTGGTTAGGGAATGGAGGTTTGGAGGGATCAAAGACAGTGGCCGGGATTTTATCCAGGCGATGGAGGTCTCGACTACCAGCAAAAGCTGGCGTGGGCCCTGCGTCGCCTCCTTAGGTAAGTCGGTTGCCAATTAGACACTTAAGTGGACAGCGGCGGGCCTTCCCTGAGATCAAGGACCCCGGCAGCAGATGTCTCAGTTGCTGAGGGCTGACGGCAGATCTTTAACTGAGCAGCGCCACTGCAGAGGTGGCGTCTGCTGCCGGTTTGGGACTCACCCAAAGCCCTGAACCTGGGTCACAGTTAAGTTAAGACACGAGGGGTTTGCGGGGTGGGGGTTTAGCAGTAAGGGCAAAGGTTGGCTCTCAGTAGGGCCCCTCTTCCTGATGCCGGGTCCTTTGTTGAGGCACTAAGTTCCTTTGAACGAGAGCCCCCACCTCCGGGGGTGGCAAGCAATCCACGTGAGTTTTCTTGCCGTGCTCCCCATGTGACAACAGGCCTGCCTGCCACTCGGCTAATTCCGGCAGTGGCGGGATGGAGCCCTTAAGTGGTCAATTAATGCAATTTGTGGTGGGGTGAGAAAGCTGCTCACGGGCTTTCCTGCCCTGAACTTAATTTGGTAGAGGGGGAAGGTGGTGGGGTCCCCTTTTGCCACCATCCCAATGTGGGCAAGAGCATAAAATTTCCTCCAATGACCTCGAGCTTCCCAATATGTAATTGGAGGAAATGTTCCTAGAGTCCTAAATTATGCTAGATATGACCTTATATTTATCAAAGGAAAAATCCTGGATCACTGTTATTTTTATGAGTTTCTATTCCAAATACAGGCTATTAGGAAGCTGAACACAATGCTTAATCAAATGTCACGTGAGGACAGGAAAACATACCTATTATCTGCAGAAATGCAACTTCTGATGTAAGTAATTAAGCAGCTTTTTATCTTCTAATCTGTAGGATTTCTAGCCAGCACAACCAGGCATGCATGGAATGCAAAATGGTGAATGATTCCAATTGACCGGTTTCCTGCTATCCTTTTTAACTCAATGTCTGAGAATTTAAACAATGTACAATTCCTTGCAGGTTATACTGAAATTAGTCTTCACAGTTCCTTGTTCCATCTGATCGATTTCTACAGTTTGCATTGTAGTTCAAATGGATGTAAAATGGAAGTACCACAAACAAAGGCATTCTTAATGGGGAAGAGGTTTTTGTTGGATTTTAGGTTGTTTGCCTTTTTTCAGTTTATTTTTATTCATGTCTCAAATCATCAGGAAGCTGACTGTAACAAAAATGTTTACACGAATTTAGCAAACAATATAATTCTTCATTAAAGAGGGCATCTGGAAACAGCATCCTAGAATACAATCTTGCACTGCAACTGAGGCATCAAACTGTAAACTACAAATTTCCATATCGAACCACATCAGTGACATCGATTTGAACATGGAATGGGTTTCAGGGAGTGGTAAGCACACAGGAATGGTGCAAAATGCACTTGCTGGCCTAAATTTCAGGACAAGGGATAATTTAAGTCTGTTGGCATAGATATGATGGGCTGAATGGCCTCCTGTGTTGTAATTTTTCTATGGTTCTAGGTCTTATTTAAATGTGACTGTTCCACTTCCTCCTAAGAACATGTGGGAAGAGGGTGCAGGCTAGTTTCAAAATTATATGAATGCTCTGGCTATAGTTTCTTCAGGAGATCCATAGAAATCTCGAACAAACTGTGATTATGCCATTTTTTTTCATGGTTTCTGCAGCTTTTCCACTGATATGACAGGTGTACAGGAAAATACCTGTGGAAATTCACCATTGTTCTGAGATGCTATCAGTTGAAGTGACATACATCTACCTCCTGTGTGCCAGTAATTGTCCACGTATCTTGTGGTAGTGTTGCAGTGATTTACTATGAAGCCGTTAGGATATGTCAGTGCATAAATGTTTTATGTGTAAGTTGAAGCTTAAATCTGTACTCTTCGACTGTGTGGACATGTATTATTATTATCAATAAATGAGCTGTAAAATTGAGAAAAGGCTTTTGATGGTCCAGCAGGTTGACATGCAGTACATAATGACATGAATATTTAGCCCCGCAGGCCAGAACATGCTGTGTAGTCTTACCTTGATTGTTAGTGCGCCAAACAGGCATCTCTCTCACATAGATCTTGTATCATGGCATCTCCACTTTGCCATCCATCAAGGCACTTGCACCTACCCTCATTTCGTGGAATGTTCCTATTCCCACCCCCAATTTTTTTCTTGCACTTTGTTTTCCACTATCCAGTTAATTTTTCCAATGCAGTTTTTTCACACAATGTTTGGCCACTTTTCTTTGAATTAATCCTACAGGCCTCTATGTTGCTACAGCTGAAAACAAATTATTGTTCGTCCCTACTATGTACTTCCGATGGCACGTACTTTTCAGGCCAGGATCTTGTAGAAAATCATAGAATTACAGAAACCTACAGCAGAGAAGCAGGCCATTCAGTCCATCGTACTTATGCTGGCTTTCTAAAAAAGCAGTCAGTATGCGTCCTACATCTTTGCTTTTGTCTGTAACCCTGTAACTTCTTCATTCTCAAGTATCTTTCTAATGCCCTTTAAAAATATTTATTTTTTAGGGCGGCACAGTGGCGCAGTGGTTAACACCGCAGCCTCACAGCTCCAGGGACCCGGGTTCGATTCTGGGTACTGCCTGTGCGGAGTTTGCAAGTTCTCCCTGTGTCTGCGTGGGTTTCCTCCTGGCGCTCCGGTTTCCTCCCACGTGCCAAAGACTTGCAGGTTGATAGGTTAATTGGCCATTATAAATTGCCCCTAGTATAGGTCGGTGGTAGGGAAATATATAGGGACAGGTGGGGATGTGGTAGGAATATGGGATTAGTGTAGGACTAGTATAAATGGGTGGTTGATGGTCGGCACAGACTCGGTGAGCCAAAGGGCCTGTTTCAGTGCTGTATCTCTAAACTAAACTAAATTTATTCATTCATTCATGGGATGTAGGCATCACTGGCTAGGCCAGAATTTATTGCCCTTGAGAAGGTGGTGGTGAGCTGCCTTCTTGAATCGCTGTAGTCCATGTGGGGGTAGGTACACCCACAGTACTCTTAGGAAGGGAGTTACAGGATTTTGACCCAGCGACAATAAAGGAATGGCGATTATAGATCCAAGTCAGGATAGTGTGTGGCTCGGAGGGGAACTTGCAGTGGTGGCGTTCCCATGCATTTGCTGCCCTTGCCCTTCTGGGTGGTAGAGGTCGCAGGTTTGGAAGGTGCTGTCTAAGGATCCTTTGTGTGTTGCTGCAGTGCATCTTGCAGATGGTACACACTGCTGCCACTGTGCGTCGGTGGTGGAGGGAGTGAATGTTTGTAGATGGGGTGCCAATCAATCGGCTGCTTTGTCCTGGATGGTTTCAAGCTTCCTGAGTGTTGTTGGAGCTGCACCCGTCCAGGCAAGTGGAGGGTCTTCCATTACAATCCAGTCTTGTGCCTTGTAGATGGTGGACAGGCTTTGGGGAAGTCAGGAGGTGTGTTTATAGAATCAGCTTCTACCACCATTTCAGGTAAAAGGGTTCAAGACCCTGATAACTGAGTGCAAAAATTCTCATCTCCCCTTTAGATCTTTGACAATGATTGGGATTCTCTGACCTTTGTTTATTGACTTACTCCCCAGAGGGAATAGTCTTTCTCCATCTACTCTAGTTTTTCTCAACATGTTGAAAACCTCTATCAGATCACCTCATAATCTTCTCTGTTCCAAGAAGAACAGTCCTAACTTTTTCAACCTTTTTTCATAACTGAACTCCCTCATCTCAGGTAACATCCTGGTAAACATCTGTACCTTTCTAAGGCCTTTACATCTTTCCTGAAGTGTGGTGGATAATTATGGGCACAATATTCCAGCTGAGGTCTGACCAGTAATTTTATCAGGATCTCTGTGCTCTTATATTGTATCCCTCTAATTACAAATCCAAGTAATCCATTGCTTTTTTCAACTACCTTTGCAACTTTCCCTGTCACCTGTAAGGATTTGTGTATATGGACACCAAAGTCACTTCGCTCATCTACACTTTTCAAAATTGTGCCATTTATAATATACTGTCTTTTCATATTAGTCCTCCCAAAGTGCATCACTTTAATTGAACCCTATCTGCCATGCTTCTACACGTTCCACTATTCTGTCATTGTGAAACTTATAGATATTGTCATCAAGATCGACTACTTTGCCAAGTTTTGTATAATCTGCAAAGTTTATAATGCTGTTCCCTACATCGGAGTCTAGGTTTATAGAAATTGCAAAGAGTAATGGACCCAAAACTGACCCTTGAGGAACACCACTGAAAACCACCACCCAGTCTGAAAAAAACATCCATCCATCACTCTTTGCTTCCTGTTAATGAGCCAATTTTATATTCATATCACAATTACAGAATTATGACAACACAGAAGGAGGCCATTTGGCCCATTGTGCCTGCGCCAGCTCTCCAAGTGAGCAGTTCACCTAATGCCATTCTCCCATCATCTTCCTGTAACCCTGCAGATTCTCCTTGTTCAGATTTCCCTTTTGACGGCATCAATTGAACTTGCCTCCACACAGTCTCAGACAACGCATTCCAGATCCTAACCATGCGCTGCATGAATAAGTTTGTCCTAATGTCGCTTTTGCTTCTTTAACCAATCACTTTAAATCTGTGCTCTCTTATTCTCGATCCTTTAATGAGTGGAAACAGTTTTTCACTATCCACCCTGTCCAGACCCCTCATGATTTTGAATACCTTTGTCAAATCTCTCAGCCTTCTGTTCTCCAAGGAATATAGTCCCAACTTCTCCAATCTATGTTCGTAACTGAAGTTCCTCATCCTGGAACCATTCACATGAATCTTTTCTTGTACTCTCTCTAATGCAGTCATATCTTTCCTAAAGTACAGCACCCAGAACTGGACGCAGTACTCCAGCTGAGGCCGAGCTGGTGTACAAGTTCAACATAACCTCTATGCTCTTGTACTCTCTGCGCCTATTAAAAAGCCTAGGATGTGGTATGCTTTATTAACCATGCTCTCAACCTTTCCTGCCACCTTCAATGATTTATGCACATATAGCCCCAGGTACCTCTGCTCCTGAACCCCCTTCAGAGTTGTATCCTTTATGTTATATTGTGTTTCCATGTTCTTCCTACCAAAATGAATCACTTGACATTTCTCCACATTGAACTTTATTGCCACATGTCTGCCCATTACCCCAACTTGTCTATGTCCTTTTGAAGTTCTACACTATCCTCCTCACAGTTCAAAATTGCTCCATGTTTTGCATCATCCTCAAATTTTGAAATTTTGCCCTGTATACCAAGGTCTAGGTCATTAATATATATCAGAAAGAGCAAGGATCCCAACACTGTCCCCTGTGGAACTCCACCACAAACCTTCCTCCAGCCCGAAGAACATCCATTAACCACCGCTCTCTGTTTCCTGTCACTCAGCCAATTTTGTATCCACTTTACAATTTTCCCTTTTATTCCATGAGCTAGAATTTTGCTTGCAACTCTGTTGTGCAGCATGGTATCAGATGTCTTTTGGAAGTTCATGTACACCACATCAACAGCATTGCTCTCATCAACCCTCTCTGTTACCTCTTCAAAAAACTCGATCAAGTTAGCTAAATATGATTTTCCCTTAACATGTCCCTGCTGGCTTTCCTTAATTAACTGCATTTGTCCATGTAACTATTAACTTAGTCCTGAATTATTGTTTCTAGAAATTTCTCCACCACCGAAGTTAAACTGACTCGCTTACCTTTATGTCCTTTTTGAACAATGGTGTAATATTTGCAATTCTCCAGTCCTCTAGCACCACCCCCGAGTCTAAGGAAAACTGGCAAATTATGGCCAGTGCCTGCGCAATTTCCACTCTCACTTCCCTCAGTATCTATCTCATCCAGCACTTGTGCTTTATCAACTTTTAGTACAGACAATCTATCTAAAACCTCCCTTATCAATTTTAAATCTTTCGAGTGTATTAATACCTCCTCTTTTACTATGGCCTGGGTAGCATCTTCTTCCTTAGTAAAGACAGATGCAAATTATTCATTTAATACCTCAGCTATTTCCCCTGCCTCCCTTTTGGTCCCTAATCGGCCCTACTCCACCTTTTATCACCCTTTTACTATTTATATGCCTATAGAAGACTTTGAGATTCCCTTTGATGTTAGCTGCCAGTCTCTTTTCATACTCTCCTTGCTTCTCTTACTTGTTTTTTCATTTCCACCCTGGACCTACTGTATTCAGCCTGGTTCTCCATTGTATTATCTACCTGACATCTGTTATAAGCACGCAAGAAGCATCCTGGAGTTCCCACAGAGCACAGGATGTGCACTCTAGAGGTTGGAGCAGCCCTGCCATTCTTCTATCTTTTAGGGATGAACAATAAATGCTGGCCTCGCCAGCGACATCCACATCCCATGAATGAATAAAGAAAAGTTAATAACCTTGCTACTGCTAATAAACCTTATTACTGCTAATAAACCTTAACCACCACCTTCCTCTTAATTTCATGGCGTTGTATCTGCCGAATAAGCCTCCTGTTCGGTCTTTAGCCTTTTAAAAGTCCAAATATATAACATCTACTGCAATACCTTGATCAACCTTTTCTGTCGCCTAATCCAATAATCCAGTCATGTTAGTCAGACACAATTTGTCTTAAATAAATCCGTGATGGCTTTCCTTGTTTAACCCATGCCTTTCCAAATGAATATTTATTTTGTCCGAGATAATGATTTCCAATAACTTCCCCATGTTAGGCTGATTGACTTGTAGTTTCCTGTTTTATCCCTCTCCCCTTTGAATGCTGGTATAACATTGGCAACCCTCCAGACTTCAGCACTATTCCTCTTTCCAGTGAAAATATTTCTGCTTTTGTTTCTTTCAGCAACCTAGGATCCATTCCATCTAGACCAGATAACTTACCAACTTTCAGTAATACAAATCAATAAAGTTCTCCTGTATACATATGAGAAATTTCTCTCCTTCCCTACTTTTAACACTATGTTGTATACTAAGGTAAAGTCTTTAATACCATTATTCTATTTATGTAGCACAACTTTGAAATTGGCTGACAAATTTGCTCATCTCATCTCCTTCTCACTGTCTGGAGGTAGGAAATGGGGATAGGAGTAGGCCTGTTCCTCCATTCAATGGGATCGTGGCTAATTTGTGACCAAACTTCATATACCCACCTTTGACCAATATCCCTTAATATAACAAAAATTCATTTCTCAGATTTAAAATTAACAGTTGATGTGGCATCAATTGCAGTTTGTGAAAGAGAGTTCCAAACCTCTACCATCCTTTGTGGAGAATTTTATACTCCCCTCCATGTTGGGTTTGGAAAGGGGAGAGCATGGAATCGGGTAGGATGGTGGTGGAGGAGCGACCGCGGAACCTTCCCACCTCTAAGCAAATTAAGTCCGGCACAGGAAAGACTGTGAATGGTCTTCCCACCCTGCTGCCCTTGTGACCCTTGAGTGGCCAATTAAGGGCCTCATCCCGCCACTGCCACGTGCCAGGGAGCACGACAAACACATCTGTGCGGGTTGCTTGCTGGTTCCAGGTGGGTTGGGGGTGGGGGGGGTGGTGGTTGGTGGGGATGTGGGGTGTTCCTTTTTAAAAGGGACTCAGTGCCTGATTGAGGGACACAGCATCAGGAAGTGGGAGGGGGGTGGGGTGCACTGAGAGCCACCTCCCTGCCCTTGCCTCCAAATCCCTCACACCTCCCTCCCCCCACAACCCACATGCTGTGAAACTCCTCCCGCTGTGACTTACTAGTGGCCTGGTTCCAGAGCCTCAGGTGACTGCTCTACTGGAAGCAGCCACCATCTCTGTGGTACTGCTCAGTTAAAGAGCTGCTGGCTTGTAATTGGCTGACAGCTCTGAGGGTGGGATTTCTGTCACTGGGTCCTTGATCCTGGGGATGGTCAGCCACTGTCCACTTTAAGTGCCTAATTGTCACTTGATTTGACAGGCCTTCCCCAGAGGAGGCGATGTGGAGCTTTTGCTGGTGCTTTTGCTGGTGTTGAGACCTTTGCCGCCAAGATAAAATCCCAAAACGTTTCCTAGTTTTGTTCTTGAAAGGCCTGACTCTAATTTTAGACTCTGACTCCAGTCCTAGACTCCCCAACCAACAGGAAAAAGTTTCCCACAATCTACCCTATCTGTTCCCCTCAAACTACCCTATCTGTTCCCCTTGATAACTTGAAAAACCTTGATCATATCACCCCTTAACTTTCTAAATTCTAGGGAATACAACCTGGGTTTGTGTAGTCTCTCCTAATTTAACCCTTGGAGTCCAGGTATCATTCTGGTAAACCTAGGCTGCACTCCCTCCTAAGGTGTGGTGCTCCGTACTGGTCACAGTAGATCAGGCTTTATATTGAAGCATGCCTTCTATGCCTGACTTTTATCCCTTATATTCTAGTCCTCAAGATATAAAGGCCAGCATTCCATTAATCTTTTTGATTATTTTCTGCACCTTTCCATGACGTTTTAAGCCTCTATGGGCCTCCATGGTTTCTAGCTTTTCACCATTTACAAAGTACCCTGTTCTATTTTTTTTTTAGGTTCAAAGTGGATGACCTCATATTTATTTGCGTTGAAATCCATTTGCTACAGCTTCCCATTGCCTTAATCTGTCAATATCTCTTTGCAATTTTCAGTTTCTAGTCACAACTGCTGCAATGCTGCCTATCTTCGTGTCATCAGCAAATTTGGATATTTTGCTTTCTCTCCTATCATCCAAGTCATTGATGAATACAGTGAATAGTTGAAGCCCAGACACAGATCCTTGTGAGATACCACTAGTCGCATCCTGCTAATTTTAGCACCTATTCTCTTTTCTCCTGCTGCTCAGCCAATTTCCTAACCGAATCAGTAATTTGCCTTAATTTACATGGGCTTCTGCTGACCGTTATCTTGGCTTTCTTGTAGCAAATCTGTCAGTGGGGCAGCTGTGGTGCTAAAATTTGGTATTGTTACAAGGATTTTGATTAATTTTGTTGATTAAAGAAACTTGGTTGGTATGCTTTATTTTCGGGGGCAAATAAAGTATGGAATTGGTTGTTCGGTAGGTGGGAAAAATTATTGATATGCTGCGATCCTTAGAGAAGTGGGACTGAATCAACAGTGCTCTCCTCCTGCCTCGGTCTTAACATATTAATTGGGGGCTCTTGTCGGGACCACATTCAATGCCGAAAACATTAATTGTAAGGGGAATAATAATAATTGAAAGAGTAAGTAAAAGAGCCAGGTTTCTTGTGTAACAGAGTAAAGTCCCTACCACCCCAATGGCATGAGCAGTTGCTGCAGAATTTCTGGGAAAGGAGAATGTGCCCTTCCGTGACTTGAAAACTTTAACTAAGGTTAAACTACAAGAATTGGTAGCACAATTCTAACTTTCCAAAGAAAGTCTCAGACAGACTTTAGGGCGGCGCAGTGGTTAGCACCGCAGCCTCACAGCTCCAGGGACCCGGGTTCGATTCCGGGTACTGCCTGTGTGGAGTTTGCAAGTTCTCCCTGTGTCTGCGTGGGTTTTCTCCGGGTGCTCCGGTTTCCTCCCACAAGCCAAAAGACTTGCAGGTTGATAGGTAAATTGGCCATTATAAATTGTCACTAGTATAGGTAGGTGGTAGGGAAATATAGGGACAGGTGGGGATGTTTGGTAGGAATATAGGATTAGTATAAATGGGTGGTTGATGTTCGGCACAGACTCGGTGGGCCGAAGGGCCTGTTTCAGTGCTGTATCTCTAATCTAATTGCGGTTAGAATTGAAATCTGGAGTTAAAAAAGCAGAGATAATTGACGTAATAGCCCAACATTTGAAATTGAAAGGAGAAGATACTAAGTCAGAGGGTGATGCAGTGGAATTAGCTAAAATTCAGTTACAAATAAAGCAATTTCAACAGGAAAAAACAATAGCAATAAGAAAACTTGAACTTCAGAGAGAAAGTGAAAGAGAGCAGAGGGAATTTAGATTAAAAGAGATGGATCTAAGACAAAGTGGTAGTCTTGACTCCAGGGAAAATTCTGATCAGGAAGAATCTGAATCCAGCCCAGGACCCAGTGAAAAGCTGTTTAGATTTATACAAGATCTCCCAATGTTTGAGGAAGGCGATGTAGAGGCATTTTTCATTTCCTTTGAAAAAGTAGTCAAACAAATGAAATGGCCAAAGGAAAGCTGGACACTGCTTATGCAAAGCAGGTTGATGGGCAGAGCTTATGAAGTTTATGCCTGCTTTCTGAAGAGGCTTCTGCAGATTATGAGATAGCAAAAAAGACTATTCTTACTGCGTCACTGCATATGAGTTAGTCCCTGAAGCTGACGGACAGAGGTTTTGGAATCTATGGAGATTGGCTGGGCAGACCGATGTAGAATTTGAGAAGGTAAAGTAAATTAACTTGGATCATTGGGTACAGGCAGTAATGATGGAAGTCACGTATGAGAATCTTAGGGAACTGATTCTTTTGGAAGAATTTAAGAATTCAATCCCTCCATTAGTGAGAACTCATGGAGAGAACCAGAAGGTTTCAAAAGCCAGGCAAGCAGTGGAAATCACTGATGTTTTTGAACTTGTGAATAAGCCAAAACCCTTTGTCTGTCACCCCCACAAACCTGAGAAGGATGGAAGGTGGGAGCTAAATCCAGGAACCTGCTGGTGACTTTGAGAAAAATCACAAAGTTCAACCTCTTCAAGATTCCAGGTGAATCAATGTCCATAATTCAACTTCTTCTTTGGCCTCCTTGTCTCGAGAGACAAGGGAAGCCCCGAGAGGTGGTCACTGGTTTGTGAAGCAGTGCCTGGAGTGGCTATAAAGGACAATTCTAGAGTGACAGACTCTTCCACTGGTGCTGCAGATAAAATTGGTTGTCGGGGCTGTGACACAGTTGTCTCTCCCCTTGCGCTTCTGTCTTTTTTCCTGCCAACTGCTAAGTCTCTTCGACTCGCCACACTTTAGCCCCGCCTTTATGGCTGCCCGCCAGCTCTGGCAATCACTGGCAACTGACTCCCATGAATTGTGATCAATGTCACAGGACTTCATGTCGCGTTTGCAGACGTCTTTAAAGCGGAGACGTGGACGGCCGGTGAGTCTGATACCAGTGACAAGCTCACTATACAATGTGTCCTTGGGGATCCTGCCATCTTCCATGCGGCTCACATGGCCAAGCCATCTCAAGCGCCGCTAGCTCAGTAGGGTGTATATGCTGGGGATGTTGGCCGCCTCGAGGACTTCTGCGTTGGAGATACGGTCCGACCACCTGATGCCACGGATTCTCCGGAGGCAGCGAAGATGGAATGAATTGAGACGTCGCTCTTGGCTGACGTACGTTGTCCAGGCCTTGCTGCCGTAGAGCTAGGTACTGAGGACACAGGTTTGATACACTCGGACATTTGTGTTTCGTGTCAGTGCGCCATTTTCCCACACTCACTTGGCCAGTCTGGACATAACAGTGGAAGCCTTTCCCATGCGCTTGTTGATTTCTGCATCGAGAGACAGGTTACTGGTGATAGTTGAGCCTAGGCAGGTGAACTCTTGAACCACTTCCAGAGCGTGGTTGCCGATATTGATGGAAGGAGCATTTCTGACATGCTGTCCCATGATGTTCGTTTTCTTGAGGCTGATGGTTAGGCCAAATTTGTTGCAGGCAGCCGCAATCCTGTCGATGAGTCTCTGCAGACACTCTTCAGTGTGAGATGTTAATGCAGCATCATCAGCAAAGAGGAGTTCCCTGATGAGGACGTTCCGTACTTTGCTCTTCACTCTTAGATGGGCAAGATTGAACAACCTGCCATCTGATCTTGTGTGGAGTCTTCTGAAGACTTGAACGCATGTGAGAGCAGCAGGGAGAAGAAGATCCCAAACAGTGTAGGTGCGAGAACACAGCCCTGTTTCACGCCACTCAGGATAGGAAAGGGGTCTTTCAGAGAGCTTTTGGACCAACCATCAAGAAGATTGCCCCCCCTCAAATCTAAATGAGGGGACACAATCACTGACCAACGCAAGCAAATGGACCGCTGGGTGGAGCACTACCTAGAACTGTACTCCACGCAAAATGTTGTCACTGAGACCGCCCTCAATGCAGCCCAGTCTCTGCCAGTCATGGATGAGCTGGACGTACAGCCAACAAAATCGGAACTCAGTGATGCCATTGATTCTCTAGCCAGCGGAAAAGCCCCTGGGAGGGACGGCATTACCCCTGAAATAATCAAGAGTGCCAAGCCTGCTATACTTTCAGCACTCCACGAACTGCTTTGCCTGTGCTGGGATGAGGGAGCAGTACCACAGGACATGCGCGATGCCAATGTCATCACTCTCTATAAAAACAAGGGTGACCGCGGTGACAGCAACAAATATCATGGAATGTCGCTGCTCAGCATAGCGGGGAAAGTCTTCGCTCAAGTCGCTTTAAACAGACTCCAGAAGCTGGCTGAGCGTGTCTCCCCTGAGGCACAATGTGGCTTTCGAGCAGAGAGATCCGCCATTGACATGCTGTTCTCCCTTTGTCAGCTACAGGAGAAATGCCGTGAACGACAGATGCCCCTCTACGTTGCTTTCATTGATCTCACCAAAGCCTCTGACCTCGTCAGCAGACGTGGTCTCTTCAGACTACTAGAAAAGATCGGATGTCCACCAAAGCTACTAAGTATCATCACCTCATTCCATGACAATATGCAGAGGTAAGGATAGAGGTTATCAGTGTAAGTGCAAGAACACAGCCCTGTTTCACGCCACTCAGGATAGGAAAGGGGTCTAATGAGGCGCCGCTATGCTGAATTGTGCCTTTCATATCCTCATGGAATGAGGTGATGATACTTAGTAGCTTTGATGGACATCCGATCTTTTCTAGTAGTCTGAAGAGACCACGTCTGCTGACAAGGTCAAAGGCTTTGGTGAGATCAATGAAAGCAACGTAGAGGGGCATCTGTTGTTCGCGACATTTCTCCTGCAGCTGGTGAAGGGAGAACAGCATGTCAATGGTGGATCTCTCTGCTCGAAAGCCACATTGTGCCTCAGGGTAGACACGCTGAGCCAGCTTTTGGAGTCTGTTTAAAGCGACTCGAGCGAAGACTTTCCCCACTATGCTGAGCAGGGAGAGTCCACGGTAGTTGTTGGCATCGCGCATGTCCTGTGGTACTGCTCCCTCGTCCCAGCACAGGCAAAGCAGTTCAGACTTGAGGGGGGCGATCTTCTTGATGGCTGGCCCAAAAGCTCTCTTCATGCCATCATACATTCCTCTGATGTTTCCGGTGTCACAGGCCAGCTGAATATGACTGCAGAGGTGTTGCCAGTGGTCATTTTCGCAGCTCCTGGCTGTTCTTTGTGCAGCGCTTCTGACTGCTTTAAGTGCTACGGATGTTAACTCGCTGGGGGCTTTCTTGTAGTTCAGCAGTGCAATGCGCTTAGCGGCTATGACAGGTTCCAGCTCTTCAAAGTGAGATTGAAACCAGTCTGCATTCTGCTTCATTCGTTTGCCATATGTGGTCATTGCTGAGTCATAGTTGGCGTCTCTGATGTGGGCCCACTTGGTCTCTGCATCCCCTGTCGGAGTGTTTTGAAAGGCTTTTTCAAGTGAATTTAGAAACCTATGTAATAGCTGTGGATAAGAAATTCTGCTAGTGTTGATGCGCGGGCGGCCCTTCTGCTTGGAGTGATGCAGCTTCTTTGGTTTGAGTCTAACTTTGCTGCACACCAGAGAGTGGTCGTTGTCACAGTCCGCACTGTGGAAGCTGCGTGTGATTTGAACGCTGTTTAAAGAGGCTTGCCTTGTGATGATGAGGTCCAGCTGGTGCCAACGACATGATCTTGGGTGCCTCCAAGAAACCTGGTGACAGGGTTTAGTATGAAAGAACGAGTTGGTGATGCAGAGGTTATGATAGGTACACAACTCAAGCAGTCTCTGTCCATTGTCATTCATCCTTCCAATGCCATAGCGCCCAAGGCAGGAGGGCCATGAGTCATGGTCGGCCCCAACCCTGTCGTTAAAGTTCCCCAGCGGGAACAGATGTTCGGTATTGAGGATGCTACTAATGATATGGAATTCCTCGTAGAACTGGTCTTTAGCTTCATGTGGGGAGCAGAGTGTTGGAGCATAGATGCTGAGTAGGTGTACTGGACCAGAGGCGGTGAGCAGTCAGATGGACAGTCTGTGTTCCGAGCCATTTGAGGGTGGCTCTATCATGCTGAGCAAAGAGTTTCTGATGGCGAAGCCCACTCCATGCTGTCTTGGTTCTTCAGGATCCCTACCCTGCCAGAAGAAGGTGCAGTCTTGCTCTGTTAGAGATCTGCTCGCAGGGAGGCGTGTCTCCTGAAGTGCTGCAATGTCCACATTGAGTCTCCTAATCTTGTTAATGATGCCGATCTTCTGAGAACCGTTGATTTGTGTAAGGTCTTTCGACAGGCCAGGGCACATAGTTCTGACGTTCCAGCTTGCATGGTACCTTCTTTCCTTTTTTTGTTGTGCTGTTTGGTGTGGTGTTGCAGTCCACTTTTCGGGCATTGACCCTGAACTCCAAGCACCCATTGAAGCAGGTGGACTGTGGCGGGACAGAACCTTACTGACCGGGGGCTGCCCGGTTTGAGGCAGGCGGTAGCTGTCCAGTGAGACAGCCTCCATACATCCGCCCAGGCATGCGTCATGGAGAGGTCACTCCATAGTCGCCTCACAGCGACCAAAACAACACAGTCAGCAGCAGTTACAGGTTTTCAGGCCAGCTCAATTAACGTAGAGATTGGGCGCCACGGGTTCCCTTTATCGGTAGGAGAGGTCATAATTCAACTATAAGTCCTGAAAACATATTTTACAAAAGAATTAGAAGCAATCTCGTACCACCTCCATCCTTGGAGAAATGAAATGCCATTTTCAAATGTGTTTCATTACGAAGTGTAAAAAAACAGAAGATGAAAACATTTTAAAACATATTTTCACACGGATCCCCATTCATTCTTCATCTGTCATTTATACAATTTTGTTTTCTCCATCTTTGCACTCATATAACTCAAAACAGAGTTAGATTCACGATAAAGCATCTACAATAACATTTTGGCCCGCAATGTGGATAATCTTTAAGTGATAGTGCTGTGATAGTAAACTCCATCGGAGCAGTCTGGCATTCGGTTTTTAAATTTTTCCACAAAATTTATCACCACGTCAGCCGACCGCAACCTTCCAAACAGAGCCCCACAGTTGTTCCAAGTGTTCCTTCCAAGTGTTACTAGAGACCAGCACATCATCAAGGTAAACCACACAGTTAGGAACACTAGCTACCACTTGCTTCACGAGTCTCAGAAAACTGGCTGGACACCCCCTAGCCTGTATGGTATTACTCAACACTGGAAAAACCTGTTCGGTGTGACAAAAGCCAATATTCTTTTTAGCTCGGGGTGTTAGAGGAAGTTGTCAGTTTCCCTTTAACAAATCTATTTTTGTCAGAAACATGATACTGCCCACTCTGTCAATACAGTCTTCCAAGCGAAGGATTGGGTCGGAGTCTGCCTTTGTTACTGCATTAACTTTTCTGTAGTTTATGCAAAGTCTGGTTTAAGCACGAATACTACTGGCGAACTCCAGCTGCTTTGACTGGGTTTTATTAGGTGGTTTTCCAGCATGTATTGGATTTCTGCTTTTACCTGGGCCTGTTTCTCTGGACTTGAGGTGTAAGGATGCTGTTTTATCGGAAAGGATTCCCCTACATCCACACCATGTGTGGCGAACGTTGTACATTCTAGCTTAACCCGACAGATTCTTTTAAATGCTGTGAGTAGCCTTATTAGGTCTTCTCGTCGTTCTACTTCTAAATATAAAAGCATAGCATCCACCCTCACGAGCAGTTCATTATTACCTAATTGGGTAGGAGGAGGTTCAATTTGAGAATTGTCTAGGCCCTCACTATCCCTTTCATTCTTCACTGCCCCTACTACTTGACATACCTGTGCTTGCTTATCCTCCACCTGGCGATAATATTGTTTTCAAATATTGATATGACACAGTTGATGCTTTTTCTGGCGATCTGGGGTGTCAATTAAATAATTTACTTTATCAATTCTCTTGACCACTTTATATGGATCACTGAATCGTGCTTTCAACGGTCACCCTGTGAAGGTAGGAAGGCTAACACTTCATCCCCTGGTTGAAATGTTTGGGTCTTTGAACGCCTGAAGGGTTCTGAAGAAGGGTCACTGACCTGAAACATTAACTCTGCTTCTCTCTCCGTAGATGCTGCCAGACCTGCTGAGTATTTCCAGCATTTCTTGTTTTTATTTCAGATTTTCAGCATCCGTAGTATTTTGCTTTTATCACATCTAGTGAAGAACTGGGTGAACATCTCTACCACTACCACAGCAGAAATTGTTCTCAATTGTTCTGAGAACCGAGTAGCCATATCCATGATAGTAAGTATTTTTGGTGCCCCGCTTTTGTTTTTAGCAAAGATCCTACACAGACTACCAACACCCTACTAAATCGTTCCCCAGTAACTGTATGGGAATTAGAGGTGCAGGTTTTATGGCCGCTTGCGGTTTCTCCACAATATGGCACGCTTTACAAAACTGCACCACATCCTTGGAAAGACCTGGCCAGTAAAAATGTTGACTTGTACATGATTTGGTCTTCCGGATCCCCACATGTCCCGCTATAGGAATTTCATGCGCTAACCTTAATAGTTCCCGGCGTTTCTTAATCGTCCATTCTTCGTCCGCAGGTCTGTGAAGAGGTCTCCACTTCCTCATCTTGGACCCATCTTTAATAACCATTTGTAACTCCTTTTGCCTCTGCTTCTGTTTGAACTGATTGTGCCATTTTATGTAACTCTGTATCGGCTTGCTGAGCCTTGATCTTTGTTGAACATTTCCTTTGGATCATCCAAAGCCCCAAAGAAAGTTTCTGATATTCGGCTATCTGTCTGTGGTGCCAACTTTACCTCAGACAATGGAACTTATCTAGCCATTTCTCGGGCTACTGCGCATGAAGGAAAAATTCCTGGAACCACCTTCTGTAACTACTCTTTCTCTAACTTCACTTGGTGTTTCCGTGACTACTGGAGAAGCTACTAATTTCGCTCCGGCCAAATCATTCCTCGAGAGTAGGTCAACTCCAACTACAGGCAAACTATGGAAAACTCCAACAGTTACTGTTCCAGACATTAGGTCACACTATAGATGTACTCAATACAAAGGTATGGATGTATACTTTCCACCAATACCATTCACTAAAACTTTCGCGTTCAGTGCGCTGTCTGGTGGAAAAGTTATGCCTTTCCCCAGCAAAAGAGTTTGGGTGGCTCTTGTATCCCTAAGTATAACTATAGGTTTTCCTGCCTCACTTGAGGAATAGGGAGTTACTTTTCCTTTCAACAAGAATTCCCTATATCTCTCAGGTATCTTATTCTCAACCCCTGTACTCAGTGTTTTTTGTATTTGTGGCTTTGACTGCAGCTGTAAGGCCAGCCTGATCTCTTGGTCAGCACCCCTTTCTCTACATTGGCTTTATATACCTCAATAAGTCCCATGGTTTACTCTACAACTTCCAACATTCTGCATGAAGATGACCCACCTTGTGACCATGATATCACTTAGGCTTGCAGACCTCACTTCCACCCTCAGCATCTTCCTTTCTGGCCTGAGGTGGAGATCCCGGGACACTCCCAGCTGTCCCTACTTGCCGTCCTTTCACCCTCCCACCTTTTATCCTTCTCAGGTTTGTGGGGGTGACAGACAAAGGGTGTGGGATTATACACAAGCTCATAATTGTCAGCAATTTCCACTGCCTGTCTGGCTGTTGAAACCTTCTGGTTCTTTACATGCGTTCATACTAATAGAGGGAGTGAATTTTTAAATTCTTCCAGGAGAATTAATTCCCTAAGGTTCTGATACGTGGCTTCCATCTTTAGTGCCTGTATCCAACAATCAAAATTAATTTGCTTTACTCTTTGAAATTCTGTATAAGGCTGTCTAGACAATCTCAGGAGGTTCCAAAATTTCTGTCGGTAAGCTTCAGGGACTAACTCATACGCAGCGAGAATAGCCTTTTTAGCCATCTTATAATCTGAAGAAGCCTCCTCAGAAAGCATGAGCTCTGCCCATTAGTCAGATTCTTCATCACCAGAATCTTCACTAGAGTCAAGACCACCCTGTCCCTGTTGTCTTTGTTCCAGCTTTTTAACTTCAAGTTTGCTTCCTTCTCTTTTTCTTTGCAATTCTAGTTCAGGTTTTTTTTTATTGTCAATTTGTTCTCAAGCTCAAGCTTTTTCAATTCTTTTTCCACTTTTTCAAGTGTTCTTATTTCTTTTTCTTTGTCAAGCTTAAGTTTTTCCATTTCCTGTTCCCGCTCAAGCTGCTTCATCTGCAACTGAATTTTAGCTAATTCAACTGCACTACCTTCTGGTTTGCTTTCTTCTTCCAGTTCCAAATGTTGTACTGTTCGATTATTTCTGCTTTCTTGGCTCCTTGTTTTAACTCTAATCCTAATTTTGCTGCCAATGCTATCCGCTTAACCTTGATTAAATATCTGAAATCGCTCAGGGATACATACTCCTCCAAAAAAGTTGCAGCAACTGTTAGACATTCCGGTGGTGTAGCCTTTATTACACAAGAACCCTGGTTCTTTATTTTTCCTTTTTCAATTATTATTACGCCACTTAGAATTGAACGTCATTGGCATTCGGTTTATCCTGCACAGAGCCCCCAATTATATGCTATGACCGAGGCAGGAGGAGTGCACTGTCTATTCTATTCCCACTTCTCCACAGCTCACAACATATATTTAAATTTTCCCACTTACCGATTCAGTTAAACATATACTCTACCCAGAATGAAACATACCAATTAGGTTTCTTTCATAAAAAACGTTATTAGTTTGTTATAAAACAAGTCTTCACCAATAATGAAGTAAAACATACCCACACAAATTGTAATATTAAAGCCCCTTATTTATCTTGGACCTGTGTACGCACGCACGCACACACACACATATACATACCGGTTAACTGGGAAAATGAAAGGGAATTTTGTTTAAAGCACTGGAAAAAACCCAGAAGAAAAACTCTTTGGCTGAATACTTGATAATACTTGAAAACGAAAAAGATATGGAAAGATGTCCTTTGTTTTGTTTGACGTTCTAAATGCTCATCACCAGCAGTCAGTGGGATCTTCCTAGAACAGTCCTTTCTAGGCGATGTTGAGGATCAGTTTGGGTAGGCTTTCCCAGCTTCAGAGATTTCAAATAGGTCTTACAGCAGCAATGCAGCAACAAGGTTTCAGTTCCTACACATTCAAAGATACAAGGTTTCTTGAAATATAGGAGGAAATAGGAAACGGATAAATTATTCTTTTCAAGAGAGAGAACCCGGCTGTATCGTCTTCTGGCAGGCAAAAAACAACTGTCTATTGTAACAGTTCAAACTGAAACTAAAAACATTCCAGAAGTCAAGCCTCCTGACATCTATAAATCTTGACCTGTCACTTTTTCGTAAACATCTCCAAAGTTGAAAACAACCCCTGCTGGGTGATTATCTACAGCTTTCCAATAAGACTTGTTACAAGCCAAATCCAGGAACTTTCTGGTGACACTTTTTTAAAAAGGCTTCTTCAAGATTCCAGATGAATCAATGTCCGCAATTCAAATAAAAGTCCTTCAGACATATTTTACTAAAGAAATAGAAGCAATCACGTAACGCTTACCACTTATCAGCCCAAGCCTGGATTTTGTCCAGGTCTTGCTGCATATGGACGTGGGCTGCTTCAGTATAGAGGAGTTGCAAATGGTGCTGAACATTGTGCAATCATCTGCAAACACCCCCACTTTTGACCTTATGGTGGAGGGAAGGTCATTGATGAAGGAGCTGAACATGGTTGGGCCTAGGGCACTATACTACTGCACTATACTAAGGAACTCCTGCAGTGATGTCCTGGGACTGAGATGATTGAGTTCCAACAGCCACAACCGTCTTCCTTTGTGTTAGGTATTACTCCAACCACCAGAGTGTTTCCCCCTGTTTCCTATTGACTCCAGTTTTGCTCGGGTTCCTTGCTGCCATACTTGGACAACTGCTGCTTTGATGTCAAGGGCAGTCACTCTCACCTCACCTCTGTAGTTCAGCTCCTTTGTCCATGTTTGGACCAAGGTTGTAATGCAAGGTTGGAGCTGAGTGGCCCTGGTGGAACCTAAACTGAGCGTCACTGAGCAGGTTATTGCTGAGCAAGTGCCGTTTGATGATAGTACTATCGACGACCCCTTCCGACATATTGCTGATGATTGAGAATAGACTGATAGGGTGGTAATTGGCTGGGTTGAATTTGTCCTGCTTTTTGTACACAAGACTGGGTAGATGTCAGTGTTGTAGCTGTACTGGAACAGCTTGGCTAGGGGTGCAGTGAGTTTTGGAGCTCACGTCCTCAGTAATATTGCGGGAATGTTGTCAGGGCCCATAGCCTTTGCAGTATCCAGTGCCTTCTGCCGTTTCTTGCTATCAAATGGAGTCTTTCAGATTGGCTGAAGACTGGCATCTATGATGCTGGGGCCCTCGAGGAGGCAGAGATGGATCATCCACTCGGAACTTCTGACTGAAGTTGGAGGTAAATGCTTCAGCCTTGTCTTTTGCACTGATGTGCTGGGCTGAATTGAGGATGGGGATATTTGTGGAACCACCTCCTCCAGTTAGTTGTTCAATTGTCCACCACCATTCACGTCTAGATGTGACAGGATTGCAGAGCTTAGATTTGATCCATTGGTTGTGGGATCGCTTAGCCCTGTCAATTGCATGCTGCTTCCGCTGTTTGGCATGCAAGTGGTCCTGTGTTGTAGCTTCACCAGGCTGAAACCTCATTTTTAGGTATGCCTGGTGCTGCTTGTGGCATGCCCTCCTGCACTCTTCATTGAACCAGGGTTGGTACCCCAGTTCTGATGAAAGCTCACTGACCTGAAACATTAACTCTGCTTCTCTCTCCACAGATGCTGCCAGACCTGTTGAGTATTTCCTGCATTTCTTGTTTTTATTTCAGATTTCCAGCATATGCAGTATTTTGCTTTCATTATTATTGGTACCCCAGCTTGTTGATAATGGTAGAGTGGGGCATATGCCGGGCCGTGAGGTTACAGATTGTGGTTGAGTACAATTCTGCTGCTGCTGATGGTCCACAACGCCTCATGGATGCCCAGTTTTGAGTTGCTATATATATTGAAAATCTATCCCATTTAGCATGGTGGTAGTGCCACACAGCACAATGGAGGGTGAAAACGTAACTTCATCTCCACAACTGTGCGGTGGTCACTCCTACCAATACTGTCATGGACAGATGCATCTGCGACAGGTGAGGACGAGGTCAAGTAGATTTTTCCCTCTTGTTGGTTCCCTCACCACCTGCCGCATACCCAGTTTAACAGCTATGTCCTTTAGGACTCAGCCAGCTCGGTCAGTAATGGTGGTACTGAGCCACTGTTGGTGATGGAAATTGAAGGTTCCCCACCCAGAATTCATTTTGTGCCCTCGCTGCCCTGAGTGCTTCTTTATATTGGTGATCAGCATGGAGAAGCACTGATTCATCAGCCGATTGGGGGCAATAAATGGTAATCAGCAGGAAGATTCCTTGCCTATGTTTGACCTGATGCCAGGAGACTGCATGAGGTCCAGAGTCAATGTTGAGGACTCCCAGGGAAACTCCCTTCTGACTATACCACTGTGCCGCCACCTCTAATGGGTCTGTCTTGCTGGTGGATCAGGCCATACCCAGGCATGGTGATGGAGATGTCTGGGACATTGTGTGCAAGTTATGATTCCGTGAGTATGACTGTGTCTGGCTATTGCTTGACTAGTCTGTGGACAGCTCTCCCAATTTTGGCTCAAGCCCCCAGATGTTAGTTAGGAGGACTTTGCAAGCTTAGTAGGGCCGGGTTTGCCATTGTTGTTTCCAGTGCCTTGGTAAATGCTGGATGGACAGTTCCATTTCGTTCCTTTTCTTAGACTTTGTAGCGGTTTGATACAACTGAGTGGCTTCCTAGGCCATTTCACAGGGCATTTAAGAGTCAACCACATTGCTGTGGGTCTGGAGTCATATGTAGGCCAGACCAGTTAAGGACAGCGGATTTCCTAAAGGACTTCAGTGAAGCAGATGGGTTTTTACAACAATCGACAATGATTTAATGATCACCACTAGACAAGCTTTTTTTAATTCCAGATTTATTAATTGAATTCAGATTTCACCATCTGCCATGGTGGAATTTGAATCCATGTCCCCAGAGCATTAACCTGGGGCTCTGGTTTACTATTCTAGTGACATTACCACTACGCCGCCACCTCCCTGGGAGTGCTCAACATTGATTCAGGATTCCATGAAGTCTGATGGCATCAGGTCAAATATGGGCAAGGAAACCTCCTGCTGATTACCACCTGGCGCCCTCCCTCAGCTGATGAATCAGCTCTCTATAAAGTGTAGAGGAAAAATGTTTTTGTTTCATTCCATACCTTCAAGTCCATTGCTATGGTTTCATTAAAGTCCCTTGCTAATGGGAGATTCACTCTGGGTCGTGATGGCGTTTTCCTGTATTTCTTTTTACAGATATCACATCTTTCACTGATATATTTATTTACAGATACAGCACTGAAACAGGCCCTTCGGCCCACTGAGTCTGTGCCGACCAACAACCACCCATTTATACTAACCTTGCAGGAATCCCATATTCCCTACCACCTACCTACACTAGGGACAATTTACAATGGCCAATTTACCTATCACCTAGTAAGTCTTTGGCTGTGGGAGGAAACCGGAGCACCTGGCGAAAACCCATGCGGTCACAGGGAGAACTTGCAAACTCCGCACAGGCAGTACCCAGAATCGAACCCGGGTCCCTGGAGTTGTGAGGCTGCGGTGCTAACCACTGTGCTGCCCATATCTTCGATACGTTTAGTATAGTCATCATCTATTACCCCTGCATCTTTAAACAGAATCTCCAACCTATGACAGGATGGATGTGCAAACTGTTGGTGTAGTTTTGAAATAATTTGCATTTTCTCCTTTACATCCCTATCCTGGATGCCAATAATACCTCTTTAACATCCTGCTTAGAGATGTTAGGTCTTGCTAAAGGAATACAATAATATCCCAACTGTAAACTGCGAAGCTACAGATTTCCCAACGACAATAGACTTATCAAGTTCCATATCCAGTTTCATCTGAGCCTTTTTCATAGACGGTTTACTTAACAGCAAAGGTATTTCACTGGATACTAATCCGTACTAATAAAATGGTTTACCCCTGCTATTTTACACGGAATTACTACTCTGTGCTGGCTGACTCTTCTTTATATATACATCTGAATACAAATAACTAAACACCCAACACCTGTTCACCGTATTACCTTCAACTACTAGGTATTTTATGTCCATTAACAGAACCTATTAGGCACTAGCAAATTCCCCTCTTTTCTTTAAATTAAATACATATACATAAAAAGAGACAAAATAATGATACTTTTTTTCTTTAATTATACCATCAACCTTCAACAGCACTAGCCATTAACATACTGTATATTTCCTTTTTTTAAACAGAAAGGTTGTTTAAAGAATTACAAAGGGATCAAAGAAAAAATTCCTAACGCATCATATCAAGATGGCCCTATTCAAGGACATCCAACAATTTCTTTGAACAAGCACATCTCTTCATAAAACAATCCTACAACAGATGACTTGCATGGACCCATTTTATTTTGGAAATATCTTTCCATCATTTCTTTCATACTCGTGAGATCAAACCTCAACCTCTTTTTTGTTACATATTTTGTTGAATGGACATAGTCCCAGAGAGAATGGTTATCTATCTAGCATTCTATAGGAAAGTCTTTCTACAATTGCCCATTACGTAAGAGTTCCTTTAAAGTACTCGCTAAATTCATACCAATATCTGTTCCTTTTATCAGTGCAAGTCTCTCAGCAGCTAAGGTGCTTTTCACTATCCTCTTTATTTTCTTCAATCCCCTGGCTAACGAACAACATGTCATTTCTTCCCGCCAAAAATATAATGAACCCTGTTGCGCTCGAATAACCATCGGGAAGATTAGCATATGAGGCGCCGCTAAAAATGTTTCATTTCATTTCTTCTGCGTCACCCAATGCTGGACACTGGAGTGTACATTTGCCTAAACTCAATTTCTTCAATGTCTTATTTGCTTTCAGCACTTGCCCAACAGTAGCATGTTTTAGCAATTCTAATACATCACAGCAGGCATCCGGTCTAATTTGTGTGCACAACCAGTTTACTTGCCCGATTACGCTCCTTAACTGGTCTGCTTCTTCCTTGGTTGCAGAGTCTTCCTTTTGTGAGGATCTGGCTCGATTTATTGTGATCCTATTAACATTCTCTAGGTAAGACTGTTGATTCAGGGTTACCCCCAACTTAGTCTGCCTAATATTCAACCCTATATATTTAAAAGCTCTGGAAGCCCCACTTCCAATTTTAAATTCCTGTAGAACTTTATCGACCAGAAATTTCTCAAATGCTGCAGATCCTTCCCACAGAAAATCATCTATGTGCATCAAGAAAATTCCTGCTAGTTTTTCTTCATAGTACCAATAAAACATTGCTGGATCCACTTTTAGCTGAATTTCTTTCTTTCTTTTGGGCCTCCTTATCTCGAGAGACAATGGATACGCGCCTGGAGGTGGTCAGTGGTTTGTGAAGCAGCGCCTGGAGTGGCTATAAAGGCCAATTCTGGAGTGACAGGCTCTTCCACAGGTGCTGCAGAGAAATTTGTTTGTTGGGGCTGTTGCACAGTTGGCTCTCCCCTTGCGCCTCTGTCTTTTTTCCTGCCAACTACTAAGTCTCTTCGACTCGCCACAATTTAGCCCTGTCTTTATGGCTGCCCGCCAGCTCTGGCGAATGCTGGCAACTGACTCCCACGACTTGTGATCAATGTCACACGATTTCATGTCGCGTTTGCAGACGTCTTTATAACGGAGACATGGACGGCCGGTGGGTCTGATACCAGTGGCGAGCTCGCTGTACAATGTGTCTTTGGGGATCCTGCCATCTTCCATGCGGCTCACATGGCCAAGCCATCTCAAGCGCCGCTGACTCAGTAGTGTGTATAAGCTGGGGATGTTGGCCGCTTCAAGGACTTCTGTGTTGGAGATATAGTCCTGCCACCTGATGCCAAGTATTCTCCGAAGGCAGCGAAGATGGAATGAATTGAGACGTCGCTCTTGGCTGGCATACGTTGTCCAGGCCTCGCTGCCGTAGAGCAAGGTACTGAGGACACAGGCCTGATACACTCGGACTTTTGTGTTCCGTGTCAGTGCGCCATTTTCCCACACTCTCTTGGCCAGTCTGAACATAGCAGTGGAAGCCTTACCCATGCGCTTGTTGATTTCTGCATCTAGAGACAGGTTACTGGTGATAGTTGAGCCTAGGTAGGTGAACTCTTGAACCACTTCCAGAGCGTGGTCGCCAATATTGATGGATGGAGCATTTCTGACATCCTGCCCCATGATGTTCGTTTTCTTGAGGCTGATGGTTAGGCCAAATTCATTGCAGGCAGACGCAAACCTGTCGATGAGACTCTGCAGGCATTCTTCAGTGTGAGATGTTAAAGCAGCATCGTCAGCAAAGAGGAGTTCTCTGATGAGGACTTTCCGTACTTTGGACTTCGCTCTTAGACGGGCAAGGTTGAACAACCTGCCCCCTGATCTTGTGTGGAGGAAAATTCCTTCTTCAGAGGATTTGAACGCATGTGAAAGCAGCAGGGAGAAGAAAATCCCAAAAAGTGTAGGTGCGAGAACACAGTCCTGTTTCACACCACTCAGGATAGGAAAGGGCTCTGATGAGGAGCCACCATGTTGAATTGTGCCTTTCATATTGTCATGGAATGAGGTGATGATACTTAGTAGCTTTGGTGGACATCCGATCTTTTCTAGTAGTCTGAAGAGACCACGTCTGCTGACGAGGTCAAAGGCTTTGGTGAGATCAATGAAAGCAATGTAGAGGGGCATCTGTTGTTCACGGCATTTCTCCTGTATCTGACGAAGGGAGAACAGCATGTCAATAGTCGATCTCTCTGCACGAAAGCCACACTGTGCCTCAGGGTAGACGCGCTCGGCCAGCTTCTGGAGCCTGTTCAGAGCGACTCGAGCAAAGACTTTCCCCACTATGCTGAGCAGGGAGATTCCACGGTAGTTGTTGCAGTCACCGCGGTCACCTTTGTTTTTATAGAGGGTGATGATGTTGGCATCGCGCATGTCCTGTGGTACTGCTCCCTCGTCCCAGCACAGGCATAGCAGTTCATGTAGTGCTGAGAGTATAGCAGGCTTGGCACTCTTGATTATTTCAGGGGTAATGCTGTCCTTCCCAGGGGCTTTTCCGCTGGCTAGGGAATCAATGGCATCACTGAGTTCCGATTTGGTTGGCTGTATGTCCAGCTCATCCATGACTGGTAGAGGCTGGGCTGCATTGAGGGCAGTCTCAGTGACAGCATTCTCCCTGGAGTACAGTTCTAGGTAGTGCTCAACCCAGCGGTCCATCTGTTTGCGTTGGTCAGTGATTATGTCCCCCGATTTAGATTTGAGGGGGGTGATCTTCTTGATGGTTGGCCCAAGAGCTCTCTTCATGCCATCATACATTCCTCTGATGTTTCCGGTGTCTGAGGCCAGCTGAATATGACTGCATAGGTGTTGCCAGTAGTCGTTTGCGCAACGCCTAGCTGTTCTTTGTGCAGTACTTCTGGCTGCTTTAAGTGCTGCGGATGTTAAATCGCTGGGGGCTTTCTTGTAGTTCAAAAGTGCAATGCGCTTAGCGGCTATGACAGGTTCCAGCTCTTCATTATGAGATTGAAACCAGTCTGCATTTCTCTTCGCACTTTTGCCGTAGGTGGTCAAAGCTGACTCATAGATGGCGTCTCTGATGTGGGCCCACTTGGTCTCAGCATCCCCTGTGGGAGTGTTTTGAAGGGCTGTTACAAGTGAATTTAGAAATTTTTGTAACAGCTGTGGGTGAGAAATTCTGCTCGTGTTGATGCGCGGGTGGCCCTTCTGCTTGGAATGATGCAACTTCTTTGGTCTGAGTCTAACCTTGCTGCACACCAGGGAGTGGTCGGTGTCGCAGTCCGCACTGTGGAAGCTGCGTGTGATTTGAACACTGTTTAAGGCGGCTCGCCTTGTGACAATGAGGTCTAGCTGGTGCCAACGACGTGATCTTGGGTGCCTCCATGAAACCTGGTGACAGGGTTTAGTGTGAAAGAACGAGTTGGTGATGCAGAGGTTATGATAGGTACACAACTCAAGCAGTCTCTGCCCGTTCTCATTCATCCTTCCAACGCCATAGCGCCCAAGGCAGGAGGGCCATGAGTCATGGTCGGCCCCAACCCTGGCATTAAAGTCCCCCAGCAGGAATAGGTGTTCGGTGTTGGGGATGCTGCTAATGATGTTATGGAGTTGTTCATAGAACTGGTCTTTAGCTTCAGGTGCGGAACAGAGTGTTGGAGCATAGATGCTGAGTAGGTGTACTGGACCAGAGGTGGTGAGCAGTCGGATGGACAGTATGCGTTCCGAGCCATTTGAGGGAGGCTCTATCATGCTGAGCAAGGAGTTTCTGATGGCGAAGCCCACTCCATGCTGTCTTGGTTCTTCAGGATCCCTGCCCTGCCAGAAGAAGGTGTAGTCTTGCTCTGCTAGAGAGCCACTCGCGGGGAGGCGAGTCTCCTGAAGTGCTGCAATGTCCACATTGAGTCTACTGAGCTCGTTGTTAATGATGGCGGTCTTCCGAGAATCGTTGATTTGTGTAAGGTCTTCCGACAGGCCAGGACACATAGTTCTGACGTTCCAGCTTGCAAAGCGAAGGGCTGGTACCTTCTTTCCTTTTTTCATGTTGTTTGGTGCGGTGTATCAGTCCACCTTTCGGGCAATGACCCTGAGCTCCAAGCACCCATTGAAGCAGGCAGACTGTGGCGGGACAGAACCTTATTGACCGGGGGCTGCCCGGTTTGAGGCGGGCGGTAGCTGTCCAGTGAGGTGCAATGACCTCTCCCACCGACAAAGGCAACCCGTGGCGCCCAGTTTCTACGCCAATTTATCTGGACTTATAACCCGTAACTGCTGCCTTCCGTGTTGTTTCAGTCGCTGTGAGGCAACTATGGAGTGACCTCTCCATGGCGCATGCCTGGGCAAATTTATGGAGGTTGAGAGTTGCCCAGTCGTCAAAACCCCCCTCTCGGCCTTTCTGGTGGGGTCCAAAGGAGTGCAGGACACGACGTTTGGCACCAGTATGGCTGCAGGAACTGCCGGAAACATGCCAAAGGTGACACATGACCGCCTACGGGGTTCCGCTCCGGATTTTCTGTTAGGGTTTACTCCCTTAGCCTTGGTCTCTCCCGAGACGCCCACAAGGCAGTGGGGTTGTTGGGGCCCCTACACAGGTGTAGGATGGTGCCGGTGGGAGGAGGGGATGCAAGGGGGAGGGGTAGAGGGAGGGGGGTGCAGGGGAAGGGGGTGCGGGGTGAAGATGGTGCGAGGGGGGGGCGGGCTGGGGACGGGGGTGGGGGGGGTGGAAGGGGGGTAAAGGGGGGGGGGAGGGGGGGTGGAATCTGGTGCAGGTAATAAGCCATTTCCTCAGTGCCCACCATCGACGTCCGGAAAGCTCATCCACGTCCTTCGGGAGGTGAAGCATCATTTGGCAGACTTAGAGGTGATTACATTTGCTAAGGGTTTTTTTTTTTTGCAGTGGTTTAAATAAAGGCATGCAGCATTGCCGACAGTGCGCTGAATACAACCAGCTTTTAGTAGGACGGACCTAACTGAGAAATACCACACCCTGGATGCATTTTTCTGATTGATCAGTAGCATCATCCTTGCCTTCCGAACCTTCCAAGTCTTGTGTCATCTCAAAAACCTTTTTGGACAATGCAACACATAATGATACTTTGAAATACATCGGAAACACCTGCTGACCACCCCTTGATTATTCCTGGGGTTCATCCTTCTGACATAATTGTCTAATTCCTGCTGTCTGTTATAGCTGCCAAAAGGGTCTCTATCCTTATTTGTTTTGTGTGTGATTCTCTTTTCGTACTGACGTTGGGCCCCATATTTGAAGGGCCTCGAAATGCTGCTAGCATTGCATCCTCCATCTTCGGTGTCACCACTGAAGAGCGCATTTGCGCCATGAAAGTGGCCAGAAGGAATGTTCTCCCAAAAAAATTTTCAGGGTGTCAGACAACTGATTAAAAAGCGTATCTCTTTCTTTGAATCTAACTCCTGTTAATACCAAGAGTCTATCCATGTTTGATATCCTAGCACAGTCCAACGATTTGAAGGCAAGTACTGCTTTAAGAATTTCTAAGTAGGATCTCTGCAAACTTGCATATAGTCGGTTAAACTCCATCAGGTATTCTTCTGTGGAAGAAACATCCATTTTTCTAAATTTATCAGAGACCTAAGACGCTTCATAGGCATTAATAATTCATCTTTCATATAAATTTTATCCAGAAATTTTAAGAGATTGTCCAAACCTTCCTCATTTCTTCAAAATAAAACTCCAATTACAGCCTTCTCAAAAAAAAAAACTCTGATTCTAATCTCATGTCTAAAAACAAATCTTAGTGTCCAGTCTTCAGTTTCAGGCAACCATCCTCTGCTACCAATGTTGGCGAAACTTCCAAGCCTGTTTGTGAAGAAGACATTGAGACTAGGATGCTTTGGTGGAAACTGTTTATTGCTTGCCACACAGCTTACTTCTCCGCTCCTAAACACACCCAACCAGTGCTGGCTGGCTCTTTATTTATACATCAGAGTACAATTAACCAAACACACAATACCTGTTCATCCTATTATCTTCAACTACTAGGTATTTAACATCGATTAACAGAACTTATTAGACACTAATATTTATCAGACTAATACCTGGAATAGATGGGTTGTCCTATGAGGAAGAATAGGACAGGCCAGGCTTGTATCCGTTGGAGTTTAGAAGAGTAAGAGGTGATTTGATTGAAACATATAAGATCCTGACGGGTCTAGACAAGGTCGATGTGGAAAGGATGTTTCCTCTTGTGGGAGAATCCAGAACTAGGGGTCACCGTTTAAAAATAAGGGGTTGCCCATTTAAGACAGAGATGAGAAATTTTTTCACTCTGAGTTAGAGAGTCTTTGGAACTCCGTTCCTCAAAAGGCAGTGGAAGCAGAATCTTTGAATATTTTTATGGCAGAAGTAGATTCCTGATCAGCAAGGGTGCGAATGATTATCGGGGGTAGGCGGGAATGTGGAGGTGAAGTTATAATCAGATCAGCCACGATCTTGACGAATGGCGGAGCAGGCACGCAGAGTTGAGTGACCTATTCCTGCTCCTAATTCATATGTCTCCAATTGCCAGAGCCCTCACCGTCTTCATTACCCTTAATCCTCACAGTCTCCGATACCTGGAAGCCTCACGGGGCAGGGCACAGGAGAAAATGGAAGGACTCGGGCCGGGTCAGGCTCGGAGTCGGATTGGGTTCTATCGGGCTCGGGTCTCATTTGCAGACCCGAGCAGCCCTTTACCTGGAACCCTCACCGTCTCTGATACCCAGAAACCTCACTGTCTCCGATACCTGGAGCCCTCACCATCTCCGATACCTGGAGCCCTCACCGTCTCCGATACCTGGAGCCCTCACCGTCTCCGATACCTGGAGCCCTCACCGTCTCCGATACCTGGAGCCCTCACCGTCTCTGATACCCGGGACCCTCACCGCCTGTGATACCCGGGACCCTCACCGCCTGTGATACCCGGGACCCTCGCTGTCTCCGATACCCGGAGCCCTCAGTGTCTCTGATACGTGGGGCCCTCACATCTCCAGTATCTGGAACCCTGACTGTATCCATTACCTGGCCCCTGACTGCCTCTGATAACCGGAGCCCTCACCGTCTCTGGTACCGGGACCCCTCTTTCTATTGAAATTGGTATCTCCGCCCACTCTGATAATTCAAACAGAACGAATGGCTTGCGCTATCAAAAATCTTGTGGTTGAATGTTGGTAATGGATCAAGCGTCATTCAGTTATTAAATAACATCTGTTGGAACTAGATAGTGTAAAATGTATTAAAAATATCATCGACAGTTTAGTTTGAATTTTGAACTTTGTAAATTAATTGCTGGTTCAAGAAAGAGGTGAAAGATAAGGTGGGTCATGTGACTGGTATGGTTCTTACTGTGATGGCTGCTGATCAGCTGTTGGTATGAGCTGAGCTAATCCACGGGCTAGAGTGATGGTGTTGCAAGAAACTGCAGGGTGGTGGTGGATCCCTTGAAACCTTCATGGGCCCCTAGAGGGCTTGAGATCCTCTGCTGTAGCCTTTTATTGGAGTTTATATCTTTTCTGTTCTCTCTTAATTGCCTTGACATCCTTCCTAAAGCAAAATACCCAAAACTAGATCTATCCTAATTGCAGCCCAAACAATAATTTGCCTTAGTTTAGTAAAACCTTGTCGGCTTAGAAATGCATTATTGCTTTCAGGAATATTGGAACATAGGAGCAGGAGTAGGCCATTCAGCCCATCGAGCCTGCTCTGCCATTCAATACGATCATGGCTAATCATCCACTTCAATGCCTTTTTCCCACATTATCCCCATATCCCTTTATGTCACTGGTATTTCAAAATCTGTCAATCTCTACTTGAAGCATCCTAAATGACTGAGCTTCCACAGCCCTCTGGGGTAGAGAATTCCAAAGATTCACAACCCTCTGAGTAAAGATATTTCTCCTCATCTCTGTCCTAAGTGGCTTCCCCCTTATTTTGAGATTGTCACCCTGGTTCTCGGCTCAATAAGTAGGTTTCAATAAGATTACCTCTGATTCTTTGAAACTCGAGAGAATACAGGCCCAGTTTTCCCAATCTCTCTTCATAGGACAGTCGCGCAATCCAGGGAAGAAGTCTGGTGAACCTTCGTTGCACTCCCTCTATGGCAGTAATATCCTTCCTAAGGTAGGGGGACCAAAACTGCACACAGTACTCCAAGTGCAGTCTAATCAAGGTTCTGTGCAATTGAAGTAAGACTTCACTACTCCTGTACTCAAATCCTCTTGCGATAAAGGCCAACATACCATTATCCTTCCTAATTGCTTGCTGCACCTGCAAGTTATCTTTCAGTGACTTATTGACGAGGACACCCAGGTCCCTTTGTACAACTACACTTTCTAATCTCTTACCATTTAAGAAATACTCTGCACATCTGTTCCTCCTACCGAAGTGGATAACCTCACATTTTTCCACATTATATTCCATCTGCCACATTCTTGCCCACTCACTAAGTCTGTCCAAATCCCCTTGAAACTACTTTGCATCGTCCTCACAACACACATTCCCATCTAGTTTTGTGTCATCTGCGAACTTGGAAATATTACATTTGATCCCCACATCAAAATCATTGATTTATTTGCTTTCGCACTCTTGGGCCTTATTTATACAACGTAAGATCCTATTTCCTTTTTTTCAGAGCTTCTTCATATTTTCCTCCCATTTTTTAAAAATTGAGCTTCTAAGTTTCTCTCCTCTTTAAAATTTACCATTTATGGCATATTTGCTCTCCTTGTTCCACCTCCCAAAATACGTTACCTCACATTTTATATGTTAAGTTTCATAGGACGCCTGTTTTCCCAATTTGCTGACCCTCTCTGTACTACTGAAGTTGCTTATCGTGCTTTTTGTAATAATCCACACTCCTTATTTTTGTTTTTTTCTGAAAATGTAGATACTGTGCTTTATCCCCAAGTGCATGTCATTTATATATTGAGAACAAAAATGTTCCTAATACTAACCCCAGGTGGTATGACCCTTTACATTCTGCCCGTATAGGAAACATCCACTTAACCCCTACTTTCTGTTTTCTGTTCTTTGGCCAACCTTTTACTCATTCTCCCACATTCCCTTTAATATGTCTGCCATCAATTTTTCATGCAGTACTGTATCAAGCAAACCTTACCTGGATGTCCCAGAGGAGATTTTGTTCAGAGCTGCTACTTCGCAAGTATGATGAGCCCAACAGTCCATTGTGCATGTATCTTTGTGGTAGTGTTGGTAGGAATAGTGTAATAGTGTAACTTATTTCGATGCCATATACCTGATGTGCTTTACTACAAAGAAAGCTTGTGTAAAAAAAGTGACAGGTTGTCTCCTTATTTTAAATGCTCTTTCTCTGACAGTGCTAGTTCTGTTTTTTTCATGCAAGCTATGTACCAATAGTAATAGCCTCTGTCTGAATGTGGGTAGACATATCTTGGTACACCTGATGTCTGAAATCCTCTTGGACATTTTCTGCAGTCACAATGTCTTGGGAGACTGCAATCACTCTCTTGGCAACATCCATCCAGGCAGCTTGCCCCTCTGCTTTACAGGAGAGAACCTTTCAGATGCAGAGATGGACATCTTCCTTTGCTAGCTCCAGCAGCAGGACGTCTATTGTTTCATCATCAAAAGCGGCCTTTTGTTCCAGATCTCTCTGTGCAGACATTATTTAGTACTATGAGCGGAGTAAACCACTCTTTTTCTACATCAAAAGATCTATTCAAAAGCAAGCTACATTGCTTCAAGTCCAGCCTCACTATATTTCTAATCCTTCCCAGTCTGCTGTGTACCTCATTTGGCTGCCTGTGCTTCTTGCAGACAAGTAAGGTGCATATTAAAATTATCAGGAGGCCTGACTTTGTAAACTCTGGTGAGGCCTGCCCAGTGTGCTCCCAGCATAAGCCTGTATACTGACTATTTTAATCCCTGGAAAACAGGAGCACCACAAATTGGGCAAGCTGACTGTCTCAATGCACAGGTCTACACTCCCATTGAGCTGGGAGCCTTACCTCCCATTTCCACGTTTTGCAAAGAGCTGTGAAATTTGGTATTGAAATTTCCATATATTCTGAATAATTTTACTCCTGTTTATTTTACAGGACTGACTTGGGGAAAAGGATTTTGGATGCTGGTGGTAAGAAATATGTTTGTTTAAGTTATTTTGACCAGTTAAATTTATTTAATTATTTTATTTTATTGACTTTAATTTAGTTTTATTTACACTGTGCAAATTGTATTGTTTCTGGGAATGCTCTCTGAATATGCTTTATTTCAAATACTTGTTTTTTTGCTGCACCATGTCCTGCTGATGGTGTGTCCAATGTAAGCCTTTTATAAGCCATGTGCTGGAATGCACATTCAACCAGGCTAAATGTTGACATACAACCCTGTTAAAGGTTTTGTACATTGTTACGAACCAGGTAGTTAATTCTGAAAACAAATTTCTCTATTTTCAACAACCTGTCCATAAGCAGATTGTGATTTACATTATTTCCTTTTATTAAAAAAAAAAGGAAAATCCTGGTGGCATATTTCTCCACTCCCTCAGTTTGTGAATCCTGACTTTTAAAAGATCGCAACAACACTGTTGCTCGGGAGGGGGTTAACTTCGCAACACATGCCCACAAACATACAAAGAAAGGTAAAGGCATCAAAAGGACAAGGACATTTACCAAGTAAAAAATATCTTAATTACAAACTGACGGGGGTTCCAGTTGAAACTAGAGTCCGTTTTTTCACTGGCATAAAGTCCAAAGCTGTAATTGACTGGAAATGCCGAGTGGAGTAGCAGTTGTAGGAAACCCCTTCTCTTATACTTGCACTTTTGGAGATGAGTTGAGGCAGCTTAGTTTCTGACTTCACCCTTTTTGACAAAGAAAAACTGGCTGAAGGCAGAGAGATTTTCTTGCTGCCTTGTAGACGGTGACTTCTTTCCTTCTTCTTGCAGACAGGCCCCAGAGATAGCCAGGTGCACCCCTTCCAGGCAGCTGCTCTCCTGTACAAGCAGTTCCTCCAACAGAAACTGTTTCAGAACCAGACAGGCTAAAAAAAAAGGGTGACTTAAATGTCATGTGACCAGGCCCCTTCAAGTAGCTATCCTACTTCTGGTTGGTGAAGTGATCTCGCTGCTCCATTTTAACAAGTTGAACACAGAAGAAAAAAAATTAACATACTGTGTATAATGGCAGTTGACAATAACACCCAAGTGCACAATTTACAGTTGGTTCTCATCCGTTTGTGACAACATGGTATTAAATGCATTAAATTACTATTACTGCTGATCAGCAGTATCTATAAAGTTGCTTTGTGCAACATCCCCCATATGTTTAGTAATAATCATTGTATAAAATGGATAGCTGTCAATAATTTAGCCCTGTCGTCTTAGTGGAAAGCAGGTGGCTGGGCACTTAAAATTGCTTGTGCGACTCTGTCGCTGTTGTCCCAAATTGTTGGGCTAAGGAGTCAAAAGAAGTGTTTTTACTTTTTCCATTTCATAGAATCAGAGAAACGTAGTCTGATTAAGGCTATATGAGGGGCTGAATGGCCTCCTCCTGTTCCAGTGTAACAGGCTCAAGGAGCTGAATGGCCTCCTCCTGTTCCTGTGTAACAAGCTCAAGGGGCTGAATGGCCGCCTCCTGTTCATGTGTAACAGGCCCAGGGGCTGAATGTAATAAACAGGTTTGCAGATGACTCAAAACTAGGTGGGAATATGTGTTGTGAGGAAGCTGCAAAGCAGCTTCAAGGGGATGTGGGCAAGAACGTGGCAGATGGAATATAATGGGGAAAAATGTGAGGTTATCCATTTTGGTAGGAAGAGTAGATGTGCAGAGTATTTCTTAAACGGTAAGAGATTAGAAAGTGTAGATGTACAAAGAGACCTGGGTGTCCTCGTCAGTCACTGAAAGCTAACTTGCAGGAGCAGCAAGCAGTTAGGAAGGATAATGGTATGTTGGCCTTTATCACAAGAGGATTTGAGTACAGGAGTAATGAAGTCTTGCTTCAATTGTACAGAACCTTGATTAGACCATACATGGAGTACTGTGTGCAGTTTTGGTCCCCTTACCTTAGGAAGGATATTATTGCCGTTGAGGGAGTGCCACGAAGGTTCACCAGACTTCTTCCCTGGATGGTGCGACTGTCCTTTGAAGAGAGATTGGGAAAACTGGGCCTGTATTCTCTAGAGTTTCGAAGAATGAGAGGTGATCTCATTGAAACCTACAAAATACTTAAAGGGATAGTCAGGTTAGATGCAGGTAAGATGTTTCCCCTGGTTGGTGATTCTAGAACCGGGGTGACAACTTCAAAATAAGGGGGAAGCCACTTAGGACAGAGATGAGGAGAAATATCTTTACTCAGAGGGTTGTGAATCTTTGGAATTCTCTACTCCAGAGGGCTGTGGAAGCTCAGTCATTGAGTATGTTTCAAGTAGCGATTGACAGATTTTGAAATACCAGTGACATAAAGGGATATGGGGATAATGTGGGAAAAGGCATTGAATTGGATGATCAACCATGATCGTATTGAATGATGGAGCAGGCACGATGGGCTGAATGGCCTACTCCTACTCCTATGTTCTTGCTTTAAGACGAGGGGTGGGAGTTAAAATCTCCCAAGACTTAACCTACCAAGTTTATGCAATCAGAGAAACTTACAGCACAGAAGGAGGTATTTGTCCAACTCCCTTTAAAAATTATTTATGCAATCAGCTTCCACCACGTCTTCAGGTAGAAGTTGCAGATCCCAACAACTATGATTAGAAAAAAATTGTTTCATCACCCACCTAGATCATTTTCCAATGATTATAAATCTATGACCTCTGGTATTGACCCACTGACTAGAAGGAATAATTTTTCTCTATCTGCTCTATCAAAACCTCTTAACATCTTGAAAATCTCTATTAGGTGACTTAACATTCTCTTTTTGCAAGGAGAATAGTCATAACTTTTTCACCCTCTCAACTGAAGTTTCTGATCCCTGGTAACATCCTGGTAAACCTCCTCTGTACTCTTTCTAAATCCTTTACATCTTTCTTGAATGAAGTGTGGTATCCAGTATTGCCCACAGCACTCCAGCTGAGGCCTAACTAGTGACTTATAATGTTCTTGCATGATCTCTTTGCTTTTATATTCTATTCCAATGCTAATAAACACAAGATTCACGAATGTCCGTCAGGGAAGGAAATCTGCCGTCCTGTCCTGGTCTGGCCTACTTGTGACTCCAGACCCATAGCAATGTGATTGACTCTTAAATGACCTCTGAAATGGCCTAGTGAGCCATTCAGTTGAATGACACTGTTGCAGAAAATAAAATAAGAATAACAAAGGAAGGACCACTTGGCATCGAACTAGACATCGGAACGACAAAAGACCTTGCAAAATCCTTCTCATTAACATCTGGGGACTTGTGCCAAAGATGGGAGAGCTGTCCCACAGACATAATCATGCTCACCAAATCATACCATATACCCAATGTCCCAGAGTCCTCCATCTCCATTCCTGGGTAAGTCCTATCCTACTGTCAGGACAAACCCCCAAGTTGTGGTGGCATACTGCTATACAGTCGGGAGGGAGTTATCCTGGGAGTCCTCAACATTGACTCCGGATTCCATGATGCCTAATGGCATCAGGTCAAACATGGGCAAAGAAACCTACTGCTGATTACCACCTACTGCCCTCCCTTAACTGATGAATCATTAGTCCTCCATGTTGAGCATCACTTGGAAGAAACACTGAGGGTAGCAAGGGCCCAAAATGTATTCTGGGTGGGGTCTTCAGTGTTCATCACCAAGAGTGGCTCAATAGCAGCATCACTGACTGAGGTGGCCGAGTCCTGAAGACCATATCTGCCAGACTGGGCCTGTGGCAGGTGGTGAGAGAACCAACAATTGGGAAAAACCTTCTTGAGCTTGCCCTCACCAATATACCTATCACAGATGCATTTATCCTTGATAGTATTGGTAGGAGACAAAGTCCCGTCTTCACAGTGAGGACATGTTCCATCGTGTTGTGTGGCACTACCATTGTGCTAAATGGGATAGATTCAGAACAAATCTAGTAGCTCAAAATTGGGCACCCATGAGGTTCTGTGGTCCATTTGCAGCAGCAGAATTGTATTCAATCACAATTTGTCACCTCATTTACTGCACCTGTTAACAGACCACATTCACTTTTTAGGCTAACAATCCCTGAAATTAGTTGACAGTACACTTTCATTTATAACACATACAAGGCAGAAATTCATCCCCATATTTTGGGTGAAATATCAAGAGTTGAGGAACCAATTTCCCAGTGGGTGAGATCTATTTATGTGGATTAGTGTCAAATTTTTTCGATAATGCTTCTTTGGAGCACCATTAAAGGCACTATGTAAATGCAAGTTGTTGTTGCCTCCAGTCAGCAGTAGGTATTGTATACCCATATTCCTGGCTGCCATTATCATGGAAGCACAAATTGCCAGTTAGCCTGATATTAGTAATAGGGAAAATGCTAGATTCTATTACTTGGGAAGTGATAACAGGGCAATATAACAGAGTTAACATGAATTTATGAAGGGGAGTCATGTTTGACAAAACTGTGAAGAGTGTTTTTGAGGTTGCAACTAGAAGCGTAGATGGATGTCGAGTAATTAGATTTAGACAAGAAAGCCTTGAATAAGGTGCCACAGGTAAGATTATTGCACACAATTAAGGCTCATGGATTTTTTAAAAAATTCATTCAGGGATGTGGGCGTCGCTGGCTAGGCCAGCATTTATTGCCCATCCCTAATTGCCCTTGAGAAGGTGGTGGTGAGCTGTCTTCTTGAACCACTGTAGTCCATTTGGGGTAGGTATACCCACAGTGCTGTTAGGAAGGGAGTTCCAGGATTTTGACCCAGCGACAGTGAAGGAATGGCGATATAGTTCCAAGTCAGGATGGTGTGTGACTTGGAGGGGAACTTGCAGGTGGTGGTGTTCCCATGCATTTGCTGCCCTTGTCCTTCTAGTTGGTAGAAGTCGCGGGTTTGGAAGGTGCTGTCTATGGAGCCTTGGTGCATTGCTGCAGTGCATCTTGCAGATGGTACACACTGCTGCCACTGTGCGTTGGTGGTGGAGGGAGTGAATGTTTGTAGATGGGGTGCCAATCAAGCGGGCTGCTTTGTCCTGGATGGTGTCGAGCTTCTTGAGTGTTGTTGGAGCTGCATCCATCCAGGCAAGTGGAGAGTATTCCATCACACTCCTGGCTTGTGCCTTGTAGATGGTGGACAGGCTTTGGGGAGTCAGGAGGTGAGTTACTCGCCTCAGGATTTCTAGCCTCTGACCTGCTCTTGTAGCCGCGGTATTTATATGGCTACTCCAGTTCAGTTTCTGGTCAATGGTAGCCCCTAGGATGTTAATAGTGGGGGATTCAGCGATGGTAATGCTGTTGAATGTCAAGGGGAGATGGTTAGATTCTGTCTTGTTGGAGATGGTCATTGCCCGGCACTTGTGTGGCGTGAATGTTACTTGCCACTTATCGGCCCAAGCCTGGATATTGTCCAGGTCTTGCTGCATTTTTACATGGACTACTTCAGTATCTGAGGAGTCACGAATGGTGCTGAACATTGTGCAATCATCAGCGAACTTCCCCACTGGTAGGTCATTGATGAAGCAGCTGAAGATGGTTGGGCCGAGGACACTACACTGAGGAACTCCTGCAGTGATGTCCTGGAGCTGAGATGATTAACCTCCAATAACCACAACCATCTTCCTTTGTGCTAGGTATGACTCCAGCCAGCGGAGGGTTTTCCCCCTGATTCCCATTGACCTCAGTTTTGCTAGGGCTCCTTGATGCCATACTCGGTCAAATGCTGCCTTGATGTCAAGGGCAGTCACTCTCACCTCACCTCTTGAATTCAGCTCTTTTGTCCATGTTTGAACCAAGGCTATAATGTGGTCAGGAGCTGAGTGGCCCTGGCGGAACCCAAACTGGCGGAGCCCAAACTGAGCATCACTGAGCAGGTTATTGCTAAGCAAATGCTTGATGGCACTGTTGATGACACCTTCCATCACTTTACTGATGATTGAGAGTAGGCTGATGGGGCGGTAATTGGCCGGGTTGGACTTGTCCTGCCTTTTGTGTGCAGGACATACCTGGGCAATTTTCCACATTGCAGGGTGGATGCCAGTGTTGTAGCTGTACTGGAACAGCTTGGCTAGGGGCGCGGCAAGTTCTGAAGCACAGGACGTCAGTCCTATTGCCGGAATATTGTCAGGGCCCATAGCTTTTGCAGTATCCTTCAGTTGTTTCTTGATATCACACGGAGTGAATCGAATTGGCTGAAGTCTGGCATCTGTGATGCTGGGGACTTCAGGAAGAGGCCGAGATGGATCATCAACTCGGCACTTCAGGCTGAAGATTGTTGCAAATGCTTCAGCCTTATCTTTCGCACTGATGTGCTGGGCTCCCCCATCATTGAGGATGGGGATATTTGTGGAGCCACCTCCTCCAGTTAGTTGTTTAATTGTCCACCACCATTCACAGCTGGACGTGACAGGACTGCAGAGCTTAGATCTGATCCGTTGGTTATGGGATCGCTTAGCTCTATCTGTCGTATGCTGCTTCGGTTGTTTGGCATGCAAATAGTCCTGGGTTGTAGCTTCACCAGGTTGACACCTCATTTTGAGGTATGCCTGGTGCTGCTCCTGGCATGCCCTCCTGCACTCTTCATTGAACCAGGGATGATCTCCTGGCTTGATAGTAATGGTAGAGTGGGGATATGCCGGGCCATGAGGTTACAGATTGTGGTTGAGTACAATTCTGCTGCTGCTGATGGCCCACAGCGCCTCATGGATGCCCAGTTTTGCATTGCTAGATCTGTTCGAAATCTATCCCATTTAGCACGGCGGTAGTGCCACACAACATGATGGACGGTATCCTCAATATGAAGGCGGGTCTTCGTCTCCACAAGGACTGTGTGGTGGACACTCCTACCAATTCAGTCATGGATAGATGCATGTGCGGCAGGCAGATTGGTGAGGACGAGGTCAAGTATGTTTTTCCCTCTTGTTGGTTCCCTCTCCACCTGCCGCAGACCCAGTCTAGCAGCTATGTCCTTTAGGACTCGGCCAGTTTGGTCAGTAGTGGTGCTACCGAGCCACTCTTGGTGATGGACATTGAAGTCCCCCACCCAGAGTACATTTTGTGCCCTTGCCACCCTCAGTGCTTCCTCCAAGTGCTGTTCAACATGGAGGAGTACTGAGTCATCAGCTGAGGGCGGGCGGTAGTTGGTAATCAGTAGGAGGTTACCTTGCCCATGTTTGACCTGATGCCATGAGACTTCATGGGGTCCGGAGTCGATTTTGAAGACTCCCAGGGCAATTCCCTCCCTACTGTATACCACTGTGCCACCACCTCTGGTGGATCTGTCCTGCCGGTGGAACAGGACATACCCGGGGATGGTGATTGCAGTGTCTGGGACATTGTCTGTGAGGTATGATTCCATGAGTATGACTATGTCAGGCTGTTGCTTGACTAGTCTGTGGGACAGCTCTCCCAACTTTGGCACAAGCCCCCAGATGTTAGTAAGGAGGACTTTGCAGGGTCGACAGGGTGGGTTTGCCATTTCCAGTGCCTAGGTTGATGCCGGGTGGTCCGTCCGGTTTCATTCCTTTCTTGGAGGTAATATATCGGCTGGGATTGAGGATTGGTTCACAAACAGAAAAAAAGAGTCGGAGTAAACTGGTCGTTTTTGGGTTGGCAGGCTGTAACTATCAGAGTACCGCAAGGATCAGCACTTGGACCTCAGCTGTTTACAATCTATATTGATGAGTTAAATGAGGGACAGAGTGTAACATATGCAAGTTTATTGAGAATACAAACTTAGGAGTGAAAGTAAGCGGTGAGGAGGACACAAAGATAGGCATTATGGTCGGCATGGACACGGTGGGACGAAGGGCCTGTTTCTAAGCTGTACGACTCTCTGACAAAGAACTGCATAGGGATATGGACATGTTTAGTGAGTAGGCAAGAATGTGGCAGATGGGATTCAATATGGAGAACTGTGAAGTTATCCACTTCGGCAGGAAAAATAGTAAAGTAGAATATTTTTTATCTAGTGAGAGACTGGGAAATGTTGCTTTTCAGAGAGACCTGGGTGATGGTGTACATAAATCACATAAATTTAATATGGAGGTACAGCAAGCAATAAGGAAAGCAAATGGTACTGTGTGCAGTTTTGGTTTCCTTAACTAAGGAAGGACATCCTTGCCTTCAAGGGAGTGCAGCCAAAGTTCACTAGACTGATTTCTGGGATGAAGGAGATTGTCCCATGAGGAGAGGGTTAAGTAGACTAGGCCTGTGTTCCCTAGAGTTTAGAAGAATGAGGAATGATCTAATTGAACCTAAAAAATCCTTACAGAGCTTGACAGGATAGATGCTTTGAGCATGGGTGGAAAAAGATAGACAAAGAGTAAAAGTTTTATATTCGGGAAAGGCCTATGTTACTAAGCTGAGATGTGATTTGGTAAAAGTGGACTGGAAACAGCTACTTGAAAGTAATCTGTGTGAGAGCAGTGGGAGGCATTCAAGGAAGAGATAGAGAGGGTTCAGAACAACTATGTTCTCACAAGGAAAAAGGATAGGACTCACAAATCTGGAGCCCACTGGATGTAAAAGAGCACACAGAATAGAATAAGGCAATAAAAGAAAGCTTATGTCAGATGCCAAGAGCTCAATACACCAGAAAGCTTAGAGGACTATAGCAAGCACAGGGGTGAAATTAGAAAAGAAATTAGGAAAAATATTGGCAAGTGAAATCTGGGAAAATGCAAAGATGTCTTAAAAATATATGAAGAGCAAGAAGAGGGACAACAAGAGATCAAAAAAGTAACGTGTGTAGAGGTGCAAGATGTGGGCATGGCTGTTAGTGAATACTTTATTTTCACAAAAGAGAGGGACGAAGCAGACATTGTAGTTGAGGAGGCGTGTGAATTATTGAATAGGATAAATATAGTGAGGCAGGAAATATTAATGTGTTTAACATTCTTGGCAGTGGATCAGGCCTAGATGAAATGTATCCCAGGCTACTAAGGGAAGCAAGAGAGAAAATAGCAGAGGATCTGTCCAATATTTTGCAACCCTCTCTGGCTAGAGGACTGGAGGACTGCTAACATTGTACTGTTTGAAAGAGAGAAAGGTGGTGGAGGGAATGAGTATTTAAGTTGGTGGATGGGGTGCCAGTCAATTGGGTTGCTTTGGCCTGGATGGTGTCGAGCTTCCTGAGTGTTGTTGGAGCTGCACTCATGCAGGCAAATGGAGAGTATTCCATCACACTTCTGATTTGTGCTTTTTAGAAGGTGGACAAGCTTTGGCGAGTTGGGAGGTGAGTTCCTTGCTGCAGAATTCACAGCCCTCGATTTTGAAAAGTGTGGATGAGCAGAGAGTCCTTAGTGTCCACATCCACAAAGTTGATAAGGTAGTTAAAAAAGCATATAGGTGTAGAGGAATAGAATATAAATGCAAATAGATCATGCTAAATCAGCTGCAGGTGGAGTGTTGTAGACAGTTCTGGAGGCCACACTTCAGGAAAGATGTAAAGGCCTTAGAAAGCTACAGAGGCAGTTTATCAGTATGGATGAGGGACTTCAGTTATGAAGAGCGGTTGGAAAGGTTAGAATTGTTCTCCTTGGAACAGAGGTGTGAATTCGAGATTTCAAGATGTTGAGAGGTTTTGATAAAGTAGACAGATAAAAAATTATTCCCTCTTGCATGTGAGGTACTAGAGTATTGGAGGTCTGTGAACGTTGTACCATTGTTTAAAAAGGGTGCAAGGGATAGGCCAAATAGTTGTAGGCCGGTCAGTCTGATCTTAGTGGTGGGTAAATTATTAGAATCAATTCTGAGAGATAGGATAAGATGCCATTTAGAAAGGCACTGATTAATCTGGGATAGTCAGCATGGAATTGTCAAGGGAAGGTCGTGTCTTACTACCTTGATTGAATTCTTTGAGGAAGTAACAAGGAGGATTAATAAGGGCATTGCAATCGATGTGGACTACATGGATTTTAGTAAGGCATTTGACAAGGTCCCACATGGCAGACTGGTCAGAAAAGAAAAGCCCATGGGATACAGGGGAATGTGGCAAGTTGGATCCAAAATTGGCTCAGTGACAGGAAACAAAGGGTAGTGGTCGACGGATGTTTTTGCGAATAGAAAGTGGCTTTCCACAGGGCTCAGTGTTGGCTCCCTTGCTGTTTGTGGTATATATTAATTATTTGGTCTTCAATGTGGGGGAAATTTGCAGATGACACAAAAATTGGCATGTAGTTGATAGTGAAGAGGATAGCTGCAGACTCCAGAATGATATCAATGGTTTGGTTGCGTGGGTGGAACAGTGGCAAATGGAATGCAATCTGGAGAAGTGTGAAGTCATGCATTTGGGGAGGGCAAACAAAATGAGGGAATGTACAATAAATGGGAGGATGTTAAGAGGGGTGGAAGATGGGAGAGACCTAGGAATGCATGTCCACAGGTCCCTGAAGGTGGCAGGACATGTAGCTAGAGTGGTGAAGAAGGCTTATGGAATGCTTTCCTTTATTGGCCGAGGTATAGAATACAGGAGCAGGGATGTAATGCTGGAGCTGTATAAAACGCTGGTGAGGCCACAGCTGGAATGCTGCATGCAGTTCTGGTCGCCATACTGCAGAAAGAACATAATTGCTGTGGAGAGAGTACCAAGGAGATTTACAAGAATGTTACCAGGGCTTGAAAGTTGCAGCTATGAGGAAAGATTGGATAGGCTAGGGTTGTTTTCCTTAGAACAGAGGAGGCTGAGCAGTGACTTAATTGAAGTGTACGAAATTATGAGGGGCCTAGATAGAGTAGACAGGAAGGACCTGCTTCCCTTAGCGGAGAGGCCGATTACCAGGGGGCACAGATTTAAGGTGATTGGGAGAAGGATTGGAGAGGATATGAGGAAAAACTTTATCACCCAGAGGGTGGTGGGTGTCTAGAATTCACTGCCCAGATTGGTGGTGCAGGCAGAAACTCTCAACTCATTTAAAAGGTACCTGGACATGCACCTGAAGTGCTATAACCGGCAAGGCTACGGACCAGGTGCTGGAAGGTGGGATTAGATTGGGCGGTTCGTTTTCCGGCCGGCACGGATACAACAGGCTAAATGGCCTCCTTCTGTGCCATAATGTTTCTATGGTTCTGTTACAAACTGAACAGAAAATAACTACAGGGCTATAGGCAAAGGGTGGAGGAGTGGGACTAGCTGATTTGCTCTTTCTGTGCTTACGCCATTCTATGAGTGCAGGGCTGAAGGCCCTTACTTACCTGGTGACCGGTGCATCAACTGACTCTCTGTCTCTGTGCCGGCGCACGCTGAAATACGAAAGGGGGGAATAAAACTTAGTGACATCGTGGGAAATCTGCAAGGTGATTGGTTGGATAAGTAACAGTATTTAAATAGCTTAAAAAAGGGAAAGTTTTTTTGAAAAAAACCTCAAAACCTACCGTATTAGTGATAAGGTGGGCACTACTAAAGTTTTTTTTAAATTAGTGTAATTTATTAAGAACGTTAGATTGTAGTGGGTAGTGCTTTGAACAGAACAAGGAACCTACTGTAATTAGTATTTTTTATAAGGAGTAACTAATTAATCAAAGGTAAATCATGGCAGGACTGCTCACACCCGTGATATGCTCTGCCTGCGCTATGTGGGAAATCAGGGACACTTCCAGTGTCCCTGACGACCATGTGTGCAGGAAGTGTGTCCATCTGCAGCTATTGGCTACTCGCATTACGGAGCTGGAGCTGTGGGTGGATTCACTTTGGAGCATCCGCGGTGCTGAGGATGTTGTGGATAGCACGTTTAGCAAGGTGGTCACACAGCAGGTAATGGCTGCACAGGCAGAAAAGGGATGGGTGACCACAGGGGAGTAGTAGGTGCAGGCAGGTAGTGCAGGTGTCCCCTGTGGCCATCCCCCTCTCAAACAGATGTACCGCTTTGGATACTGTTGGGGGTAGCGGGGGGTGGGGCGGTGGTGGCCTCCCAGGGGAAAGCAGCAGCAGCCAAGATCGTGGCACCAAGGATGGGTCAGCTGCACAGCAGGGGAGGAAAAGGAGTGGAAAAACTATAGTGATAGGGGATTCTATTGTAAGGGGTACAGATAGGCGTTTCTATGGCCGCAAATGTGACTCCAGGATGGTATGTTGACTCCCTGGTGCTCGGGTCAAGGATGTCACGGAGTGGCTGCAGGACATTCTGAAGGGGGATGGGGAGCAGTCAGAGGTCGTGATACACATTGGTACCAACGACACAGATAGAAAGAGGGATGAGGTCCTGCAACAAGGATTTAGGGAGCTAGGTAGCAGATTAACAAGCAAAACCTCAAAGGTTGTAATCTCTGGATTACTCCGGGTGCCACATGCCAGTGAGGATAGGATTAGGAGGATAGAGCAGATAAATGCATGGCTGAGGAGATGGTGCAGGAGGGAGGGCTTTAGTTTCTTGGATCATTGGGTCTGTTTCTGGCAAAGGTGGGACCTGTACAAGTTGGACGGGTTACATCTGAACCGGAAAGGGACCAACATCCTTGCTGGAAGGTTTGGAGGTGGGGAGGGGGGGGGCGGGGGTGGAGTTTAAACTACTTTGGCAGGGGGATGGAATACAGAGTGGATGTACAGTCAAATATAGAAGAGAAACTGAGTTACCTGGAAGGCAGAGCAAATATAGACGTGTTAAGGCACGAGGGAAAAATGCACGGCTAGATTGCATCTATTTTAATGCAAGGAGTCTTAGTAGTAAGGCAGATGAATTGAGAGCATTGATTAGCACATGGAATTATGATATCATTGCTATCACAGAGGGAAGGGTAGGACTGGCAGCTCAATATGCCAGCGTTTAGAATCTTCAGGCGTGACAGGGGAGGGGATAAAAGAGAAGGTAGCATTGCACTGTTGATCAAGGAATCAATGACTGCAGTAAGGAGGGATGATATCTTAGATAGTTCCTCAAATGTGGCCATCTGGGTAGAACTTAAAAACAAAAAGGGGGCAATCACTTGGCTGGGAGTGTACTACAGGCCTCCAAACAGTCAGGGAGAGATAGAGGAGCAGATATGTAGACAAATCTCAGAGAGGTGTAATAATAATAGGGTAATAATAGGAGGGGATTTCAACTTCCCCAATATCAACTGGGATAGTCTTAGTGCAAAAGGCTTAAAGGGGGCAGAATTCTTAAAATGCATACAGGAGAGCTTTTTGAGCCAGTACATAGAAAGTCCGACAAGAGAAGGGACAGTACTGGACCTAATCCCAGGGAATGAAGCTGGACAAGTGGGAGAACTGTCAGTGGGGGGAGCATTTCAGGGATATTGACCATAAGATTTAAGGTGGTTATGGAAAAGGACAAAGATGGGCCGGAAATAAAGGTACTGAATTGGGGGAAGGCAGATTTCAATATGATAAAACAGGATCTGGCCAAAGTGGACTGGGAGCAGCTACTTGTAGGAAAGTCTACATCAGACCAGTGGGAGTCATTCAAAGAGGAAATAGTGAGAGTTCGGAGCCAACATGTACCCGTTAAGGTGAAGGGTCGGACCAACAAGTCCAGGGGACCGTGAATGTCAAGGGAGACAGAACATTGGATCAGGAAAAAAAAGTGGCTTATGGCAGATTTGGAGCGCTGTAAACAGCGGAGGCATTAGAGGAGTATAGAAAATGTCAGGGGGTGTTTAACAAAGGTAATTAGGAGAACGAAGAGGGGACATGAAAAAATACTGGTGGGCAAGATGAAGGAAAATCCGAAGGTGTTTTATAAGTATATTAAGGGCACGAGGATAACCAGGGAAAGAGTAGGGCCCGTTAGGGACCAAAGTGGCAATCCGTGTGTGGTCCCGGAGGACATAGGTGAGGTTTTGAATGATTACTTTTCATCTGTGTTCACTATGGAGAAGGATGATGTAGGTGTAGAGATCAGGAGGGGATTGTTATCTACTTGAACATATTAGCATTGAAAGGGAGGAAGTGTTAGCTGTTTTAGCGGGCTTAAAGTGGATAAATCCCCAGGCCCAGATGAGATGTATTCCTGGCTGTTATGTGCGGCAAGGGAGTAGATAGCAGGGGCTCTGACACAAATTTTCAAATCCTCTCTGGCCACAGGAGACGTACCAGAGGACTGGAGGACAGTGAATGTGGTACCATTATTCAACAAGGGTAGCAGGAATTATTAGCGAGAGGCAGCATGGTTTTGTGAAGGGGAGGTCGTGTCTCACTAATTTAATTTGATTGAGTTTTTTGAGGAAGTGACCAAGATGATTGATGAAGGAAGGGCAGTGGATGTTATCTATATGGACTTCAGTAAAGCCTTTGACAAGGTCCCTCATGGCAGACTGGTACGAAAGGTGAAGTCACACGGGATCAGAGGTGAGCTGGCAAGTTGGATACAGAACTGGCTCTGTCATAGAAGACAGAGGGTAGCAGTGGAAGGGTGCTTTTCTGAATGGAGGGATGTGACTAGTGGTGTTCCGCTGGGACCTTTGCTCTTTGTAGTATATATAAATGATTTGGAGGAAAATGTAGCTGGTCTGAATAGTAAGTTTGCGGACGACACAAAGATTGGTGGAGTTGCGGATAGTGATGAGGATTGTCAGAGGATACAGCAGGATATAGATCGGTTGGAGACTTGGGCGGAGAAATGGCAGATGGAGTTTAATCCGGACAAATGTGAGGTAATGCATTTTGGAAGATCTAATGCAGGTTGGAAGTATACAGTAAATGGCAGAACCCTTAGGAGTATTGACAGGCAGAGAGATCTGGGCATACAGGTCCACAGGTCACTGAAAGTGGCAACGCAGGTGGATAAGGTAGTCAAGAAGGCATACGGCATGCTTGCCTTCATTGGTCGGGGCATAGAGTATAAAAATTGGCAAGTCATGCTGCAGCGGTACAGAACTTTAGTTAGGCCACACTTAGAATATTGCGTGCAATTCTGGTTGCCACACTACCAGAAGGACATGGAGGCTTTGGAGAGGGTACAGAAGAGGTTTACCAGGATGTTGCCTGGTCTGGAGGGCATTAGTTATGAGAAGAGGTTAGATAAACTCGGATTGTTTTTACTGGAACGACGGAGGTGGAGGGGTGACATGATCGAGGTTTACAAGGTTATGAGCGGCATGGACAAAGTGGATAGTCAGAAGCTTTTTCCCAGGGTGGAAGAGTCAGTTACTAGCGGACATAGGTTTAAGGTGCGAGGGGCAAAGTTTTTAGATTAGAGATACAGCACTGAAACAGGCCCTTCGGCCCACCGAGTCTGTGCCGAACATCAACCACCCATTTTATACTAATCCTACACTAATCCCATATTCCCAACAAACATCCCCACCTATCCCTATATTTCCCTACCACCTACCTATACTAGTGACAATTTATAATGGCCAATTAACCTATCAACCTGCAAGTCTTTTGGCTTGTGGGAGGAAACCGGAGCACCCGGAGAAAACCCACGCAGTCACAGGGAGAACTTGCAAACTCCACACAGGCAGTACCCGGAATCGAACCCGGGTCCCTGGAGCTGTGAGGCTGCGGTGCTAACCACTCCGCCGCCCTATCGTATCGTAAATAATGAGGAGGAAAGCTTTAGATTACAGGACAATATAGATGTGCTGGTAAGATGGGTGGAGCAGTGGCAAATGGAATTTAATCCTGAGAAGTGTGAAGTGATGCATTTTGGGAGGACTAGCAAGGCAAGGGAATATACGATGGATGGTAGGACCCTAGGAAGCACAGAGGGTCAGAGGGACCTTGGTGTACTTGTCCATAGATCACTGAAGGCAGCAGCACAGGTAGATAAGGTGGTTAGGAAGGCATGTGGGATACTTGCCTTTTTTAGCCAAGGCATAGAATGTAAGAACAGGGAGGTTATGATGGAGCTGTTTCAAACGCTAGTTGGGCCACAGCTGGAGTACTGTGTACAGTTCTGGTTACCACACTATAGGAAGGATGTGATTGCACTGGAGAGTGTGCAGAGGAGATTCACCAGGATGTTGCCTGGCTGGAGCATTTCAGCTATGAAAAGAGACTGAAAAGGCTAGTGTTGTTTTCCTTAGAGTAGAGAAGGCTGAGGGGACCTGATTGAGGTATGCAAAATTGTGAGGGGCATTGATAGGTTCGATAGGAAGAAACCTTTTCCCTTAGCGGGGTGGGGGGGGGGGGGGTCAATAAACAGGGGGCATAGATTTAAGGTAAGAGGCAGGAGGCTTAGAGGGGATTTGAGGAAAAAGTATTTCACCCAGAAAGTGGTTGGAATCGGGAACGCACTGCCTGAAGGGGTGGTAGAGGCAGGAACCCTCACAACATTTAAGAAGTATTTGGATGAGCACTTGAAATGCCGTAGCATACAAGGCTACGGGTCAGGTGCTGGAAAATGGGATTAGAATAGATAGGTGCTTGATGGCCGGCCCTGACACGATAGTGAACACAGATCAAAAGTAATCATTTAAAACCTCACTTACATCCACCAGCTCCACACACACATTGCCATTTTGGTCCCGAATGGGCCCTACTCTTTCCCTGGTTATCCTCTTGCCCTTACTATACTTATAAAACGCCTTGGGATTTTCCTTTATCTTGCCCGCCAGTGTTTTTTCATGTCCCCTCTTTGCTCTTCTAATTACTTTTTTAAGTGCCCCCCTACAGTTTCTATACTCCTCTAATGCCTCTGCTGTTTTCAGTGCTCTGAATCTGCCATAAGCCTCTTTTTTTTTTCCCTTATCCAATGTTCTTTCTCCCTTGACATCCAGGGTTCCCTGGACTTGTTGATCCTACCCTTCACCTTGATGGGAACATGTTGGCCCTGAACACTCACTATTTCCTTTTTGACTGACTCCCACTGGTCTGATGTAGACTTTCCTGCAAGTAGCTGCTCCCAGTCCACTTTGGCCAGATCCTGTTTTATCATATTGAAATCTGCCTTCCCCCAATTCAGTACCTTTATTTCCAACCCATCTTTGTCCTTTTCCATAACCACCTTAAATCTTAGAGTTATGGTCACTATCCCTGAAATGCTCCCCCACTGACAGTTCTACCACTTGTCCAGCTTCATTCCCTGGGATTAGTTCCAGTACTGTCCCTTCTCTTGTCGGACTTTCTATGTACTGGCTCAAAAAGCTCTCCTGTATGCATTTTAAGAATTCTGCCCCCTTTAAGCCTTTTGCACTAAGACTATCCCAGTTGATATTGGGGAAGTTGAAATCCCCTCCTATTATTACCCTATTATTATTACACCTCTCTGAGATTTGTCTACATATCTGCTCCTCTATCTCTCCCTGACTGTTTGGAGGCCTGCAGTACACTCCCTGCCAAGTGAATGCCCCCTTTTTGTTTTTAAGTTCTACCCAGATGGCCACATTTGAGGAACTATCTGAGATATCATCCCTCCTTACTGCAGTAATTGATTCCTTGATCAACAGTGCAATGCTACCTTCTCTTTTATCCCCTCCCCTGTCACGCCTGAAGATTCTAAACGCTGGCATATTGAGCTGCCAGTCCTACCCTTCCCTCTGTGATAGCAATGATATCATAATTCCATGTGCTAATCAATGCTCTCAATTCATCTGCCTTACTACTAAGACTCCTTGCATTAAAATAGATGCAATCTAGCCATGCATTTTTCCCTCGTGCCTTAACACGTCTATATTTGCTTCTTTGTCCTTTATATAGACCATTTCATGAATATTCTGTACAAATGAAACTGCTGTTTTCAAGTTTTGAGACATATTCAGTACAGTTTGTAAATTGACTTAATTCTTTATTGCAGATTATAATTTACAGGTGGCCATAACCGAATGTCTTTGTAGAATGACATCCGAGACTCAGAGGCAAGAATTGGCTGACCATTGGTTTTACATGGAGTTCGTTGCCAATGCATTTCGGCGAATCAAGGATTCTGAATTTGAAACAGTAAGGACATATATTTAATAGGAACAGAAAATGGTGCAAATACTCAGCAGGTCAAGCAGTATCTGTGCAGAAGGAAACTAAATTAATGTTTCAGTTTGATGACCTTTTGTTCGAGCTCTCAAAAGTTAAAGATGTAGTAAGTTTTAAGCGAGTACAGAGGCAGAGAAAGGCAGGGGACACAGATGCAGTGGCAGACATTTACAGAGATATTTCATAACTCTCAGCAAAGATACATTCCAGTGAGGAAAGAAGACTCTGAGAAGGAGAAATTATCCATGGCTAACTAAGGAAGTTAAGGATAGTATCAAATTGAAAGAAAAAGCATACAATTCTGCGAAAATTAGTGGTAGTTCAGAAGATTAGACAGCATTTAAAAGCCAGCAAAGAAGAACTAAAAAAAAATGAGGGAGAAAAAGTATAAGATAATGCTATCTAGAAATATAAAAACAGATAATTAGCATGTATAGAGGATTGGTGAGCTAAAAGGAAACAGTTGGGATAAATGGGTCACTTTTGGGTTGGCAAGTGGAGTACTAAATGTATCAGTGTTGGGGCTTCAACTATTTACAATATATATCAATGTCTTGGATGAAGAAACAGAATGTTGGTTGCTAAATTTGCTGCACAAAGGTAGGTAGGAGAGTAAGTTGTGAAGAAAACTTAAGGGGCCGAATTTTATAAGCTTGCCGCGATATTTCGAGCGGGGGCTCATTTCAGTGGAGGGGGTGCAGAATGGCTGCCCCCGATGACGTAGTGGGGGCGGCCGCTCTGTCCCCAGTAGCAGCGTCATTTTTAAAGGGCTTCAAGCCCTTAGGAATAAATTGAATTTTTAAAGTTACATTTCCGTGCATTCTCTTTTAAAAGATAATTAAAAGCTGGAGGCCCTTTCCTAACCCCCCAAAGGTATTTTTTGTTGGCCTAAACCTTTAAAATTTACTTTATTCTCAACCCAAACATCCTCCCAACCTCGTCACATTTGCCCTTCAACCCCTTCCCACCATCTCCAAAGCGGATAAAAAGGTGTTTTTCCCACTCCACCACCCTGATACTTTCACTCTTCCACCGTCCCCTCCCCCCCCCCCCCCACACCGCCACCAGTATCTCGCCTTGAATCCCCAAAATCCCCGGCCGGAATATCGGTGTGGGATGGCTGTCTACTCCAGATAAGTTAACTGACATTTTTTTGCATAAGATTTAGTAGGCAAATGAAGGCGCCGCCACTTGGCAGAGGGGGCCTGCACCAAGGCCTCGCCGCCGCCGGTAAAATGCTGCGGGGCCTTCTTTGTGTCGGGGGTCGTGGCGGGCTTCTCCGCTAAGAATTTTCTGGGGCCCCTGCCATGACCCTTGATGCCAGAGGCCTCATAAAATTCAGCCCAAGGTGTCTGCAAAGGGATATAGATAGGTTGTGAGTGGGCAAAAATATGGCAGATGGAGTATAATGTGAGAGAATGAAAACTTGTTCACTTCGGAATGAAGAATAGAAAAACAGTATATTACTTAAATGGCGAGAGATTGTAGATCTGTGTGGTACAGAGGGATCTGGGTGTCCTGTGCATGAATCACAAAACGTTAGTATGCAGGTGCAGAAAATGATTAGGAAGGCAAATGGAATGTTGTCGTTTATTGATAGAGGAATGGAATATAAAAGTAGGAGGTTCTGCCACAGTTGTACAGGGCATTGGTAGAGCACAACTGGACTATTGTGTACAGTTCTGGTCTCCTTACTTAAGAAAGGATATAATTGCATTGAAACAGTTCCGAGAAGGTTCACTTGACTAATTCTTAGGATGAAGGGGGTTGTCTTATGAGGAGAGGTTGGACAGGTTGGGCCTGTACTCATTGGATTATAGAAGAATGAGAGGTGATCTTATTGAAACATATAAGATCCTGAGGGGAATTGAGGGGAATGGTGAGAAGATATTTCCTCTTATGGGAAAGATTAGAACCAGGGGACACAGTTTAACAATAAGGGGTCTCCCATTTCAGCGGGTTGTTTGTCGAATTCTCTTCCCCAGAGAACTTTGGAAGCAGAGTCGTTGAATATTTTTAAGGCTCAGCTAGATAGATTCTTGATTGACAGGGGAATCAAAGGTTTTAGGGGGTAGACAGGAAAGATCGACCATGATCTTATCAAATGACGAAGCAGGCTCGAGGAATGCCTACTCCTGCTCCTAATTATTAATAGCAGGTCATCTTAATTAATTCCATTACTGTTCAGATATTACAGCTGTAGCGGCACCAATTATTCAGAGAACAAGAGGAAATATGTATACAGAATGTATCTAAAACCAGGAGTAATACTATGACTTGCTTATGAACTTTGAAGAGTGTAAAGTCCATTTGATATCAGTCTGCTCATGATAGGACCAGCTTATCTGGCCCATCAAGAAATTTTGTTGGCATGTCAGCATGATCTTTTAAATCCCAATTCCCTGCCCTTTCTCCATACTCTGATTGCAATTACTATCGCCCATTTAAACACATCAGTTCATGCTCCGGGGACTAATAACCCGCCAGGTGGCGGATTGTGAGCCAGGATCCCAACACCGGCCAGAGCGCGTTTCCCAGGCCCTAAACCTCTGGATGGCGACCACGAGTGCAGCACCAGTCTGGAGGGCCTGGAGGATGCCGACATCGACGAGGATATGCAGGCTGTGGGCTGGCCCGCTCGCCAGGGGATGCGTGCAGAGAGCTCAAACTCCTGCTCGTTTAATGCCAGAGCCACTGCGGGATCGCGTCTGAGCCAGAGCCGCAGTGCCCGAACTGGGGCGACGATGAGCGCATGCCAAAGGCCCAGCGAGGCCTCGGCTCCCCCGCTGGTCTCGTACAGAAAATCCTTGATTGGATCCCGTGAGAAGAAGCTCCACATTGTGGCCGGCCATAACACTGACCTCCCCCCACCCCTTCTCACCACCTTCCCCCCACCCCCTCCCCCTTCCCTCCTCGCATCACCTTTCCCCCCTCGCACCCCCTTCCCCCACTGCACCCCTTCCCCCCTTGCACCCCCTTCCCTCACCCACTCCTCCCTCGCACCCCCTTCCCCCCTCGCACCCCCTGCTCCCCCTTCTCTCACCCCCCGAACTCCCCCACCCCCTCCCCCTTTGCACCCCTTCCCTCCTCGCACTTCCCCCTCCCTCCATGAAATCGCACAGTTTACTTGTTTGGGCCCCTGCTCAAGGAAAGGAGCCTTGTGGGTGTCTCGGGAGCAACCAAGGCTAAGGGAGTAAACCCTAACAGTAAATCTGGAGCAGAACCCCTAAGGCGGTCATGTATCACCTTTGGCATGTTTCCGGCACTTCCTGCAGCGATACCGGTGCCAAACGTCGTGCTCTGCGCTCCTTTGGACCCCACGAGGAAGGCCAAGAGGGGGGTTTTGATGCTTGGGCAACTCACAACCTCCATACGTTCCGCCCAGGCATGCGCTACTCCATAGTCGCCTCACAGCGACCAAAACAACACGGAAAGCAGCAGTTACAGGTTATAAGTTCAGCTTAATTGGCGTAGAGATTGGATGCCACGGGTTGCCTTTGTCGGTGGGAGAGGTCATCGCATCTCATTGGACAGCTGCCGCCAGCCTCAAACTGGGCAGCCCCTGGTCAGAAAGGTTCTGTCCCGCCACAGTCTACCTGCTTCAATGGGTGCCGAGAGCTCAGGGTCATTGCCCGCCAAGTGGACTGTAACACTGCACCAAACAGCGCAACAGAAAAAGGAAAGAAGGTACCAGCCCGTCATTTTGCAAGCTTGAACGTCAGAACTATGTGTCCTGGTCTGTCGGAAGACCTTACACAAATTAACGAGTCTCGGAAAACCGCCATCATTAACAACGAGCTCAGTAGACTCAATGTAGACATTACAGCAGTTCAGGAGACACACTTCCCTGCGAGCAGAAGTCCAAGAGAGCAAGACTACACCTTCTACTGGCAGGGTATGGATCCTGAAGAACCAAGACAGCATGGAGTGGGCTTCACCATCGGAAACTCTTTGCTCAGCATGATAGAGCCACCTTCAAATGGCTCAGAACGCATACTGTCCATCCGACTGTTCACCACCTCTGGTCCAGTACACCTACTCAGCATCTATGCTCCAACACTGCTCCCCACCTGAAGCTAAAGACCAGTTCTACGAGGAACTCCATAATATCATTAGTAGCATTCCTAATACTGAACATTTGTTCCTGCTGGAGGACTTTAACGCCAGGGTTGGGGCCGACCATGACTCATGGCCCTCCTGCCTTGGGCGCGATGGCATTGGAAGAGAATGGACAGAGACTGCTGGAGTTGTCTACCTATCACAATCTCTGCATCATCAACTTGGTCTTTCATACTAAACCCTGTCACCAGGTTTCATCGAGACACCCAAGATCATGTCGTTGGCACCAGCTGGACCTCATTGTCACAAGACAAGCCTCTATAAGCGGTGTCCAAATCATACGCAGCTCCCACAGTGCGAACTACGATACCGACCACTCCCTGGTGTGCAGCAAAGTCAGACTCAAACCAAAGAAGTTACATCACTCCAAGCAGAAGGGCTGCCCGCTCATCAACACTAACAGAATTTCTTATCCACAGCTGTTACATAGTTCACTTGAAAAAGCCCTTCAAAACACTCTACAGGGGATGCAGAGACCAAGTGGGCCCACACCAGAGATGCTATCTATGACTCAGCAATGACCACCTTTGGCAAACGTGAGAAACAGAATGCAGACTGGTTTCAATTACACTTTGAAGAGCTGGAACCTGTCATAGTTGCGAAGTGCACTGCACTGTTGAACTATAAGAAAACCCTCTGCGAGTTAATATCCATAGCACTTAAAGTAGCCAGAAGCACTGCACAAAGAACAGCCAGGCGCTGTGCAAATGACTACTGGCAACACCTATGCAGTTGCATTCAGCTGGCCTCCGAAACCGGAAACATCCGAGGAATGTATGATGGCATTAAGAGAGCTTTTGGACCAACCATCAAGAAGATCGCCCCCCTCAAGTCTAAATCAGGGGAAACGATCACTGACCAACGCAAGCAAATGGACCACTGGGTGGAGCACTGCCTAGAACTATACTCCAGGGAAAAGGTTGTCACTGATACCACCCTCAATGCCGCCCAGTATCTGCCAGTTATGGATGAGCTGGACGAACAACCAAAAAAATCGGAACTCAGTGATGCCATTGATTCTCTAGCCAGTGGAAAAGCCCCTGGAAAGGATGGCATTACCCCTGAAATAATCAAGAGTGCCAAGCCTGCTATACTGTCAACACTCTACGAACTGCTTTGCCTGTGCTGGGATGAGGGAGCAGTACCACAGGACATGCGCAATGCCAATATCATCACCCTCTAGAAGAACAAGGGTGACCACGGTGACTGCAACAACTACCGTGGAATCTCCCTGCTCAGCATAGTGGGGAAAGTCTTCGCTCGTGTTGTTTTAAACAGACTCCAGAAGCTGGCTGAGCGTGTCTATCCTGAGGCACAGTGCGGCTTTCAAGCAGAGAGATCCACCATTGACATGCTGTTCTCCCTTCGCCAGCTACAGGAGAAATGCCGCGAACAACAGATGCCCCTCTATGTTGCTTTCTTAGATTTCACCAAAGCCTTTGATCTCGTCAGCAGACGTGGTCTCTTCAGACTACGAGAAAAGATCGGATGTCCATCAAAGCTACTAAGTATCAATACCTCATTCCATGACAATATGAAAGGCACAATTCAGTTTAGCAGTGCCTCATTATCTCCTTTCCTATCCTGAGTGGCGTGAAACAGGGCTGTGTTCTCGCACCTACACTGTTTGGGATCTTCTTATTGCTGCTCTCACATGCGTTCAAGTCTTCAGAAGACTCCACACAAGATCAGATGGCAGGTTGTTCAACCTTGCCTGTCTTAGAGCGAAGACCAAAGTAGGGAAAGTCCTCATCAGGGAACTCCTCTTTGCTGACGATGCTGCATTAACATCCCACACTGAAGAGTGTCTGCAGAGACTCATTGACAGGATTGTGGCTGCCTGCAACAAATGTGGCCTAACCATCTGCCTCAAGAAAAAGAACATCGTGGGACAGGACGTCAGAAATGCTCCATCCATCAATATCGGCAACCACACTCTGGGAATGGTTCAAGAGTTCACCTGCCTAGGCTCAACTATCACCAGTAACCTGTCTCTCAATGCAGAAATCAACAAGCACATGGGAAAGGCTTCCACTGCTATGTCCAAACTGGCCAAGAGAGTGTGGGAAAATGGCGCACTGACATGGAATGCAAAAGTCCGAATATTTCAAGCCTGGACCTCAAGTGTCCTCAGTATCTTGCTCCATGGCAGTGAGGCCTGGACAATGTATGTCAGCCAAGATAGACATCTCAACTCATTCCATCTTCGCTGCCTCCGGAGAATCCTTGGCATCAGGTGGCAGGACCGTATTTCCAACACAGAAGTCCTCGAGATGGCCAACATCACCAGCTTATACACCTTACTGAGCCAGCGGCGCTTGAGATGGCTTGGCCATGTGAGTCGCATGGAAGATGGCAGGATCCTCAAGGATGCATTGTACAGCGAGCTCGTCACTGGTATCAGACCCACCGGCCGTCCATGTCGCCGCTTTAATGACGTCTGCAAACGCAACATGAAGTCCTGTGACATTGATCACAAGTCGTGGGAGTCAATTGCCAGTGCTCGCCAGAGCTGGCGGACAGCCATAAAGGCGGGGCTAAAGAGTGACAAGTCGAAGAGACTTAGCAGTTGTCAGGAAAAAAGACAGAAGTGCAAGGAGAGAGTCAACTGTGTAACAGCCCCGACAGCCAATTTTATCTGCAGTGCCTGTGGAAGAATCTGTCACTCTAGAATTGCCCTTTATAGCCACTCCAGACGCTGCTCCACAAACCCCTGGAGATATGGTCCTGCCACCTGATGCCAGGGATTCTCCGGAGGCAGCGAAGATGGAATGAGTTGAGATGTCGCTCTTGGCTGACATGCGTTGTCCAGGCCTCACTGTCATGGAGCAAGATACTGAGGACACAGGCTTGAAACACTCGGACTTTTGTGTTCTGTGTCACTGAGCCATTTTCCCACACCTTTAGACGCTTACCCATTGTCTCTCGAGACAAGGAAGCCAAAGAGAGAGAGAGTTCATACTCCAATTTGTTTTGGTTCAGTGCATTACACCTTGTCATAACCTCTTAGTGGTGAAATCTGTCTTGACTTTAACAGAAAAAAAAATCGAGTGATGTGTAAAATGGCCTGCTGATTCACTAGCCGGATTTGCTGAAAATCAGTTTCATCCACTCATAACAGGAATTTTTTGCTGCATCTATTTCTTAACCAATTTTAAGAGCCCCCTGTTGGACTACTTTCCTGTTCTAATTTGTTTTGTTACTTACAATACTGGAGCACGTCGGCATCAGTTCTAACAACTGCAAAATCAGATCTTTGTCTTTAACAGGCTTATGTTACACAGTCCAACATGAATGCACAGTCAAGTTATACAGTACGATTCCATATGATTTTGTGATTCTTTATCATTGGGTTTATGATTCATGGGAAGAACTGAGCTGCCATGCTTCACAATTCCAGTATGACTTGGGCTGATAAGTGGCAAATAACATTCGTGCCACACAAGTACCAGGCAATGATGATCTCTAACAAGAGAGAATCTAACCATCTCTCCTTGGCATTCAACGGCATTGCCATTGCTGAATCTCCCACAGTCAGCATCCTGGGCATTACCATTGACCAGAAGCTGAACTGGAGCAGCCACATAAATACTGTGGCTACAAGGGCAGGTCAGAGGGTGCAAATTCTGCAATGAGTATCTGATCTCCTGACTCCCCAGAGCCTGTCCACCATCAACAAGACACAAGCCAGGAGTGTGATGTAATACTCTTCACTTACTTGAATGATTGCAGTTTCAACAATACTCGATGCTCAACACCATCCAAGACAAAGCAGTCAGTTTGATCGGCACCCCATAAACCACCTTAAACATTCACTTCCTCTACCACTGATGCACAGTGGCAGCAGTGTGTACCATCTACAAGATGAACTGCAGCAACTCACCACAGCTGCATCGACAGCAACTTCCAAACCCACGACTTCTACTTAAAAGGACAAGGGCAGCAGACATGTGGGAACACCACCATCTTCAAGTTCCCCTCCAAGTCACACACCATCCTGACTTGGAACTATGTTGCCATTGTCGGTGGAATAATATTACTGTCGCTGGAATAAAATCCTGGAATTCCCTCCCTAACAGCACGGTGGGTGTACCTGTACCAGATGGACTGTAATAGTTCAAGTAGACAGCTCACCAACATCTTTCAAGAACAATTAGGGATGGGCAACAAATGCTGGGCTTGTTCATATTCCATTAAATTAATATACAAAACAGTGGTTCACTCAAAACACTTAAACAATTCTTTTCATCTCTACATTCCATGCATACTAACACTTAACCATAATGCAACAAAAGACAAACAATGCACCAAGCCCCTTGTTCGAAGCATCTGTACAGGATGAAAGGCTTATTATACTCTGGAAAATCCATAATTGGTGTGGTTGTAAATCAGCAAATCCTCTGGAACATTTTGCTGGTCCTCCATCCAACTGATGCAGTGGCATGATGGGACTTGACCATTGTTTTTACTCGCTGCCTTTCCTCGAAATTTCTTTGTCATCATTGGTGGGGGTTCCTCTTCAGCACTCACTGGGCTTTTGTAGTAGTTGGTACAGGGACTTAGCAATACTTGAGAAGTTAGAGATATATTGATAGTATCCTAACAAACCAAGATGCTTCCTTATGTCTCCCACAGTTGTTGGAGGTCCTCAACTGCAGCTAACTCTGCAGGATCCATCTTACAGCCCTCACTTGAGATGATCTGACCCAAGTACTTGACCTCACATTTGAACAAAGAGCATCAACGTCTCAGAACCTGCTTGAGAACTGTGATGTGTGTCTCAAAGGAGTTACTGTACACGAGAACATTGTCCAGGTATATAATGGCAATTTCTCCTATCAGGTTATCAAGGCATGACTTGATGCACCTTTGGAAAACTGTGGGTGCATTTGTTAAACCAAAGGGAATGCAGCGACATTCGTATAATTCCCATGGGGTGATGAAGGTAGTTGCTGTTCGACTTTCTTCTGCAAAGCAGCTTTGATGGTAGGCTTTACCCTGATCCAGGGTGGAAAACCCTGAAATTCCCCCAATGTTGCCCAGAACATTCTGAATCTGTAGTATTGGTTGCCTGTCAGGTATAGTTTTGATTATGAGTTCATGATGTTCTATACAGAAGTAAGGGTCCCATCTTTCTTCTGTACACATACAACTGGGGTTGAATAGGGTGATCCAGCCTCGATTTATCAAGGCTTGAAGGTGGGGCTGTGACCTCTCTGTAAAGTGGTGGGGGTATAGACATGTACGTTTTCTGCGCAGGCCACTCATCTTTGAGACAGATATGCATCACAAAGGTCATTGATATGTCCTAGATCATTCTCACCTCTTACAAATCCTCTTGCCTCTCTGTCAACAACTGGGTGACAGCCTGATGTTGATCTTCTGTTAAAGAACTAAGATCCACAGGGGACACCCAACTTTTAGCCCTGTCCTCCTATATAGGTTTTGGAGAGTCAGCGTTAGAAATCTTCATATCTGGTGCTGCAGTGGATCTCAATGCTTCGACTGCATCAACCGTTTAAAGGGAGCCTATGTGTTTGCCTCTTCAGAACCACATCATGATTGGCATGTTTGACACTAGGATAGGAAATGCTGCGTGGACTACCTGAACTAGGTGTAAATCACTGAAGTCTCTCCTTACCATCTCTACTATTACATTGTAGCTGATGATGGAGATGTCATTGATAGCTTGGGTCACAGGAATTGGGATTGAGATCTTGCTATTTGGTTTGATGGCAACTGGAAGAGGACATCAATCCATCCATAAAAGGGGATATCTGACCCATTTGCTGCAGTAAGGTTGAGATTGCTTAATCCTATAAGTTCCTCAATGGCCTTAAGGGAATATTTGCTAAGTGCGTATCTTTCCATTCTTTTGGTATAATGGAGACTTGGGCTGGTGTATCCCAAAGTGCTTATGTCTTCACTCCCCCAATGGTACAGCTTGTCAAGACATCTCTTCCTCACCAAACAGGTAATGTTTGCCTGCTTTGATGGGAAATCTGGGACTTCGATAGGGAAACGATTGTGGTTATTCCCTGTCCTGTGACAGCAACCTTACCCCATTTCCCACAGGATTACTTGGACATTTTTGTTGCATCCCCTAGCATAATGCTCAACTCAGCTGCACTCAACGCAGTGGTCACAACTGTTATCTTTATTTCGATGCTGGCAATCAGGACATACTCTTTGCCTTGTATTATTTGCTGGTTTCTGAGATTGATGTCTGGGATATCTTTTCCTGGGACAAGCACTTCCTGCAGGTCTGTGAACTGCTTCTTCATAAAGGCAATCTCTTGCTGTCAACTCCACAATGTCAGACATCAGGATGCCCTTGCAAGGTTACCTTTTCCCTTGATCTTTTTGTTCCTCCTGACTGTGATTGGTTTCTTGGATCTCATAGATAATTAGCACTCTTTGCTCTTCTCAGCTTCTCGTGTTGCTCTGCCTCGTGACTGCTGCAGCATTCAGCTTCTTAAACAGTACTTTGTTCGTTGTTCCAGGATTTTCTAAATGGGGTGAAGTTTGTTCTTAACTGATTTACTCATTAGTCCAGTCAAGAGAGCATGCAAAAACTTGCTTTGTACGAGGATGAGGTTGTACTTTAGCCCAGATCCTGTCTCCTGGCTGGCGAAAGTGAATTTATGTCTGAGATCAAGCACTCAAACAAGAATGGTCTGGGCTGATTCCCTACTTTCTTGTGCTAGTCCAGACAGAAGATATAATTCTGTTGCATTTTCTGCGACATAGGCGAGGTAGGATCAAGAGAAGACCCCGGAACTACAACATGTATCACTGCCTCTATTTCTTGGTCAGAGCGCCCCTGGTTGACGCCACTTTCAATCTGCTGGGCGAGGCTGGAGAACATCTGTCTCTCTGTCCAGGTTCCCCTATCTAACCTGAGATCTTGATATCTTGTCAAGAGATTTGGACTAAGTTTGCCTGGGCTAGGTCTGGGTGGGGAGAAATAGATGAAGGTTTTTCCTCTACTTCCACAGATGGTTGTTTCTCAGCTTTGAGTCCACCCAACAAACCCATCAGCTCCTTGAAAACCAAGAACACCTGATATCTTCCCTTTTTTCCTTCTCTTCGTTCAGATGCCACGTGATTCTCCTTACCAGCACCAAGCGATCTATCTGTACCTCAGTTTTGTCAACATTGCATAGCTCAAGTCCCTGGCATCTTCGAAGCAATTCCTTTGGTTGCACATGACTTACCAGAGTAATGACTTTCTGGTAGATCTCTCAAAGTGAATCGGCCAAGGCGTTTAGGCTGTCTGACTTTCTGTTATGCACTGTCCGGTCTGACTTGGAGTGGGGGACCCTTTGTACTCTGTCACTGATCCTTCACACCCACAGCCTTATCATCCCAGGACCTACTACTCTGTGCCACTACTACTTATGCACTGGGTCGTCTCGAAGAGTGCTTCATATTCTTCTTAGTCATCATTGGACAGGTACAGCCGCTCATCCCCGCCGGTGTCATCAAGGAATGTACACGCCCGTCCCTTTGTGGACACCAAACTTTGCACCCGCCCAAAGGGGAAATGGGAGGTGATGTGTCCTGTTTGTACAGTTTCTTACATGGAACTCCCAAACATCATCCACTCTTTGATTTCAATATCTCCAGTAATCCTCTTGCTATCGCAAGAAAGGATGTGCTGTAATAACCTGGTATATTTAACAACTATTTATGAACAGAAATATGTCATTTTATCAAATGGGAAAGACACTATGTATAGGTTGAAGTAGCATAGAGAAGTGATAAAGTTACTACTTCAGGCACGTATGTCCCTCTCCTGGGCAGACTGGTCCATTGTCTCTGTGGGGGTGTTCGGTTGTCAATCGATTTTTGAGAAAAAAAATAACAAAGTATATTTGCAGTGAATTACAGATTAAACACAGAATTTTGAATAAACAAAGTTATATATGAAGAAAAATAAAAAATGGGCAGGTGATTTCTTGGGGGTCTCACAATAAGATGTTGGTCCTTTTGACTTAATCCTAGTTTCCGTCTATCTTTTTTAATCACTCTGAGGGTTGCCTGTATCCTTTCACTGAAAGCAAATCTCTTCTCATTATCTGCCCTCCTATCTTTCCAACTCCTCTGAAAGTTTCCAAACTGTAGGTATTGCTTTTGTGAGTCAATTCATAATCATCTGCCATTTCTGCAGCGTTGCTCATTTTACCGACTTTATGTTCTTCCAGATGGGGCCTTATACCTGAATGGATACTATTTTTAAATTCTTCCATTAGGATTACTTTCGTAAGGCTTTCAAAGCCTTGTTTACTACTGACAATGAAATATCATTTCCTTCTGTCTGGGAAATTCCATAAATGTCTAACCTTGTTTCTTTCTTAAATTCCTGAACTTGTGCCTGTATGCCTCTGGTACCAACTCATAAGCATTGAGAACTGCACTTTTAACCACTTCATAATCACTTGACGGTTCCTCCAAAAGTACTGAATATGCCTCTAATGCTTTTCCCACTAACACACTTTGCAATAAAATTGTCCAACTTTCCTTCAGCCATTGCAACTTTGTAGCAATTTTTTTCACAGGATACAAAATACATTTCAACTCCTTCGTCACTAAATTTAGTAACTAAGTAAATATTCCTTGCCAAATCAAAACCAAAAGTTAAATCAGATTCATCCTCAAACCTTCCTGCCACTCCATGTCCATGTAATCTAAGCTTTTCCTTGTCTAGTTCAAATTTCCTTGCTCCTATTTATTTTTGTAACTCAGTCTTTCTCTTCAAGTTCAAGCTTTCTCATCGAAGGTTGTAATGGTCTTTTTCCCCTTTTCCTTTCCCTTCAAATTCAAGCTTTCTCAGTTTGAGTTGTAAGTGTCTGTCCCTTTCTGTTTTCTTTTCCCTTTCTTATTTTTCAAGTTCCAGTTGCCTCATTTGTAACTGAATTCTAGCTAACTTAATCTGACAGCTACCAGGACCACCCTTATCTTCCTCAAGATTAAAATGCCGAGTGGATACGTCAACAATTTCTGTCTTTTTAACTTTTGATTTTAAACTAACCCCCACTTGCTCTGCTACAGCCATTAACGCATCCACTGTTAACTGTGCTAAATCATTGTGAGTCAAATCTTCTGTTTCCAAAAAGGCTTGAGCATTAATAGTAGGCATGCTGACTTTTCCTCATGAATATAACAAAAGTAATTGTGAAATCCTGTCTGTTTAAATTCTAGCAAATTCCAATGTACCCGTTTTCTCGCCTCTTAATTTGTATCCTGGACCTGAGCCCCCAATTTGTTACAACCTCAGTGAGACTGCTAATGTTAAAATACGAGATATGAACCTCCAGACAAATTTAAAGAACGACACAACAAGATTTCACGTTTTAAGATTTTTATCTTAACAACTAACCTAAAATAAATTCTTATGAATTAAATAGTACTTTATAAGGAGCTGAAAACCCAAATTAGAAAGAAAAGGTATTTTCTTTACTCTCTAAAATACTTGGAAACCTCACACCACACTTGCATGTTGCACAGTTCTTTTTGATGGCAAAATCTTACTGTTAAAAGTCCCAAACTCCTCCAAATTGCAATGGGTTAGATCTTCCAGAGCTTTTCAAAAAAATGTCCTTGTCGTTCACTTCTCCGAGCAATTTCGACCTGGACGTCCATGAATAAGCCAATTCCTCGTTATCCTGTTGGGCTTTCAGTTCACTGTGAACTTCAACTTTCAAAACAGCTTTTTGCTGTCCCAGGCTTCCAAGAGCAGGTGTCCCTTCTCTCCCTCTCAAGGCTGCCACCACTGGTTGTCTTCCTTACAGCTTGCCCTGAGGCTGCAACTGCTAGGTTCCCTTCTTACAGCCTGACTGCCTTCAGAAAATCTGTTAAATTTATCTGGACTAAAAAGTAAATAGTTGTCCTTTTCCAATATGCAAAGTCCAGAAATCTGGTTTCACAGACCCACCTGGGCTTCCCATTATTCCCAGGTGACAACAGTTGCCTGGTACATTTGGCATCTTCAGAATCGCTGACTCCGTTTTTACGATCTGAAAGTTTGGGAGGTTGAAACCCATTGTTCTTCAGGTGTTATCCCTGCAATCTCTGTTTATTTTCAAAAAAAAGTCTTGTTGTCCTGGAAACCAAGATTTGTGCCTTGTCCTTTCGCAGAGTGGATGTGAGGTCACCTGACTTTCTGGACTCCATCTTAAACTTTTAAAAATCACAGTTTCTTTTTAAACATGATCATGTTACAAAGTCCAGGATTCATAACAATAGCCACTGACATCTGTGCCAAATGTCTCCTGACCTCCTGCTGCAGTTGAAGCATTTCCCATGTTGCCATCGACACCAGAGGCATGTCATTAGCCTGGACTCAGCATGGGCCTGACCTCCCCGCAGTCCTCCAACTGCCAGTGGCCAGGGCTATCACAGCCTTCATCAGCTGCCCCAGTATGTCTGTGCTGTGCTTACTAGGTTGTGTGCCCGAATCTAAACACATGCGACTGCCCATCGACGTGAGAGTATCTGTGCTGGTGGAGGCTCCCTCCTCCTCCTCCTCAGAGGTGGCTGACTGACTGTCCCCCAGCCTCTTAAGCTCTTTTCTCTTGTCATTCATCTTGACCTGCATGAGAAATCATAGACATTGAAGGATTAGAATCTGCCCATTTTGACATTCCAGCCACCTCAACTGTGCTTCTCCATTGATGCTGTGATGATCACATGTGCAGTATGGCTTTTTGGTACACCCCTTGTGCCCCAGGAGATGCTCACTCACTGTCTTGTGCAGCTGCCCCTACCTTGCCATCAGCTAAGGCGCAGCTGCCTTGTTGCGCTGCCAGTTCCATGGCCACCTCCTTCATCGGAGTGAGGACATGGAGATAAGGCACTCCATTGCCAATCTTCCTATTGTGGGCTGTCTTCAGCAGACACAATGATGAGCAAAGAACAGCATGGAAAAGCCCCAGACGTCTGATGATGATAGTACAGGGAGCCATGATGGGGGCACACATATGACTCCTGCCTGCAGCCGCTCTTGAAGGACTAGAGCAGGGGATTGCATGGATAGACATCAGGTAACACCACGGATGAAGCCTTGCCTCAGACGGAATTTCCCACTCACTAACTGCATTGCCTATGGCTGGGCGGTCACGCCCTCTCCACCAAAAGCAGCCTCTAGCTCTGACACAAACATAGGCCCAAAGAGTGGGAAGTGTATGGAGCACTCACTTTGGCAGAGCGGATCAGGTTACTGGCCCTTTTCCGGGACAGGATCCAGGTCCTGGATGATCTCATGACTGCTGACCACCTCCTCTATCTCCATCCAGGCTTCCTTGGTCAGGCAGGCTGGTCTCTTCCTCCCATCCCTGGGGAAGAGGACCTCTGGCCTTTCTCTTGCAGCCTGCAGAAGAGTCTGGAAGGAGTCATTGCTGAGCTATGAGGCCACCTGGGGTCTTCCTTTTACCATTCTGCCTGCAGGATTCTGTTCAGATTCTTGGTAGTACTGAAGGCAGGAGCTCTGGAACACCAAGCAGCAGTCAGACAGGGGCTCTGGAACAACAGGCAGTACTGAGTGCAGGACTGTCAGCCTTTTAAATATGGCTCCTTGAGCTTCCGTGGTGTTACCTGCCGCTGCCTTTGCCATCTCCACAGCTGCCCCCATCCTCTCACTGGACGGCCCCTGCACCTCCCAACTCTTAATTGGCTGGCCACCGATAAATTGCGTTTGGCCAGCCACTTGTTGCCCCAACAGATGCCGCACCCACTTCCGGTCCCAACGTCAGGACCTGCTGCCCACAAATAAAATACAACCCCTTGTGTCAGCTTCTTGCAGCCTTCAAGTAGGCTTAAAACTTTAAACACTTTATGAAACAATCCTGTGTAACAATCCAACAGATTCTTACTTGTACAGCAGCAGAACACCCTCCTTCTTTGCCTGGTCACAGGAGGAGATGGTGGCATAGTGGTAATGTCATGGGGCTAATAATCCAGAGGCCTGCGCTAATGCCTTGGGGATCTGGGATCAAATCCCACCTCAGCAGCTGGTGGAATTTAAATTAAATTAATTAAAATCTGGAATTGAAGCTAGCAATTAGTCATGGCATTAAAAACCCATCTGGTTCACTAATGTCCTTTAGGGAAGGAAATCTGCTGTCGTTACCTGTTCTGGCCTACCCACAGCAGTAATGTTGACCCAAAGCAATGTGGTTGACTCTTAACTGCCCTCTGAAATGGCCTAACAAGCCACTCAATTCAAGAGCAGTTAGGGATGGGCAACAAATGCTGGCCTGCCAGTGACACCCACATCCTAGGAACAAATTAAAAAATGCATTTTCCAGGACCAAGATAATTAAACAAACTGGATAACGTCTTTCCAAATCCCTTTTAAGCCACTTTGCATCTTCCTCGCAATACTCATTCCCACCTAGTTTTGTGTCATCTGCGAACTTGGAAATACTACATTTGGTCCCCCAAATCATTGATATACACTGTGAACGGCTGGGGCCCAAGCACTGATCCTTGCAGTACCTCACTAGTCACAACCTGGTAATGCGAGAATAACCCTGTCATGCAGGCCCCCACCTGCCAAGAATGAAGCACATTGGTTTTGTCATATGAACATTGATTTTAAGCTATTGCTGGAGCGAGGAAATGACTTGTTAAACAGATCAGCCATGGCTGGAAAAATATGTTTACATACGAACAAATATCGAAGGTGAGTAAGCGCATTCCAGAACCTGCTAAGGAGGATACAATCCCAGAGGACCAGGACTGGTTAGCCCAGCTGGTCACATGACTAACTGGCTGTTCCAAGGTTTTCTTTTGAATTGGCCATAGACTGTGTCTGTTTGCAACTGGACTAAAAAGACCTCTCCTGGCTGGCTTGCCACAGCCTCATCTGTCTGCTTCCATCTCTTTCGCATGGAACTCCAAATCCACTGAAGACACATGAATCCCAAGAGAGAAAAGTCTCCAACAGCGAACAAGATTCAAGAAGCAGGATCTACCTACAATCAGGGACTCTACACTGAGCTCGAAGAACAGTGGCGCAGTGGTTAGCACCGCAGCCTCACAGCTCCAGGGACCCGGGTTCAATTCTGGGTACTGCCTGTGCGGAGTTTGCAAGTTCTCCCCGTGACCGCGTGGGTTTTCGCCGGGTGCTCCAGTTTCCTCCCACAGCCAAAGACTTGCAGGTGATAGGTAAATTGGGACTTGCAGGTGATAGGTAAATTGGCCATTGTAAATTTCCCCTAGTGTAAATGGGTGGTTGGTGGTTGGCACAGACTTGGTGGGCCGAAGGGCCTGTTTCAGTGCTGTATCTCCAAATAAAAATAAAAACTCTTCAGATATTACCTCAAACTTTTCCACTTTATTTTTCTTCTCTTTTCGTCTCTATTTGCATGTGTGCATGGCTAGCGTGGGCGCATCATGTATCCGTAGGCGTCGACCAAATTAGAATTTAAGTTCAAGTTTAATAACTTTCAAATTTTCTTCTTTAAACCTAAGAAAACCTGTTTGTGCTGGTTGTTTTGCTTTATAATTGAAAAGCAATGAACAACGATTCACCAAGGGGGAGCTGAAAACAGTGTGTTTAAAAATAAAACCTTGTTAGGGTAAGACCAGGTGAAGGCTGAGAAGGACCCCTAGACACATTTCTCACCTGGTCGTAACAGACCCGTTTATTCCTACTCACTGTTTTCTGCCTGTTGACCAATCCTTCATCCATGCCAGTATATTACCTCCTATCCCATGTGCTTTAATTTTGCTAACCAACCTCCTGTGGGGGACTTTACAAAAGGCCTTTTGAAAAACCAAGTATACCATGTCCACCGACTCTCCTTTGTCAATTCTGTTAGTAACATCCTCAAAAAAACGGCAACAGGTTCATCAAACATGATTTCCTATTCATAAATCCATGTTGACTATGTCCAATCAGATCATTATTATCCAAGTTTCCATTTATCACATCCTTTAGAATAGATTCTAGCATTTTCTCAACAACTGATGTAAGTCTAACAGGTCTGTAATTCCCTGTGTTCTCTTCCCCCTCCCTTCTTAAATACTTGGGTGACATTTGCGACATTCCAATCTGCAGGAACCATTCCAGAATCTATAGAATTTTGGAAGATGATCACCAATGCATCCGCTGTCTCCATAGCTACCTCTTTCAACACCTTGGGATGTAGAATAAAGGGTCCTGGGGATTTAGTAACCTTCAGCCCCATTAATTTCTCCAATACAACCTTCTTACTAATACCAATTTCCTTCAATTCCTCATTCCCCCTAATCCTTTGGATCTCGAATTCTGGGAGATTTCTTCTATCTTCTGTGAAGACAGACACAGAGTAATCATTTAGCTTCTCTGCCTTTTCTCTTCCCCATTATAAATTCTCCTGACACTGCTGGTAATGGACCCATGCTTGTCTGAATGTACTAAACTTAGGCAAATGTTTCCTTTTTACGTACTTATAGAAGCCTTTACAGTCCATTTTTATATTTTTTGCTAACAGCATTGTTGGTGTACCTAAACCACATGGACTGCAGTGATTCAAGCAGATGGCTCATCGCCAGTTTCTCGAGGCCAATTAGGGAAGGGGAACAAATGCTGGCTTTACCCAGCTCACATCCCATGAATATAACAAAAGCCACTGTGCCTGAATCTAGGCCAGATCAGGGGAATCCTTTGATGGACAGCTCTGAGGCTGCAAGCTTCCAATTACGAATTTGGAGTATAATAGAAGTACAGTACCCATAGTTTATAGCAGGCATGTTGGTGTTAACGTGATTTGCCTTTTATACGCATTGAATGGTAAAAACCAAAAATCAGAGTAATCAACATATTTTTCAAAAAACAGAAAATCTCCACTTTGCAACTTCCTCTCCGGTTTGATAGCACTTGCATGAGAATCTCCTCACTAAGGCACTGAAATCAGGCGCTAACTGTTGATTGAAAAGCCAGTAAACCGGCGGCCTCATATCGGGTTTGTGGGGGGAGGGGTCACTCCTTTGGGGCAATCCAGGGTCCCCTGGTGGCGATTGCTGCACCTTTGGAAGATCCCACCACACCCTCACCAACCCCACCCCTTCGCCGGGCGTGTCTAAATTGCCCCAGCGACCCTGACCCCACATACCTGTCCCATGGTCTCCGAGTCCTCAGTACTGCAGGGCCTCACACAGTACCAGCAGTGGCCATTGCATCCATTGGCGCTGCCGGTACTGCAGAGCTGCCAGCCCTTCAATTGTCTGGCATCTCTGGAGGCGGGAGCTTGTCACTTAATGGGACGGTGTCCCCAATGGCAGGCAATTAATTGCCTGCCCGCTGTGGAATTGCAACGGGGGCCCGATGGAGGGCCGAGGTGGGGTCTCCCTCACCTTCTAGCCCGCCATCAGGACCCCCGTTGTCAGAACAACATTCAGCCCCAAAACGCAGACTCACTATTACTTTTCTTTGTAACTGCTCGAGGAGGATGGAAAAAGACTGTAAAAGGAATATAGACTGGTTAAGTGATCGGGCAGAATGGTGGCAGATGGAATATAATGCAGAGAAGTATAAAATTATCCACTTTGGTAGGAAGGATAGAAAAGTGGAATAGTTTTTACAAGGTGAGAGACTAGTACATGTTGGTGTGCAGAAGGATTTGGGGCTTATTGCACAAGAATCGGGACCACAAGTCTATAAAGGAGGTGACTAAGGTCCCTTTTTTGTCAGGGAGAGCCATTGCATCTCTTTTCTGATTGATGAAAACAGAATGAGAGAGTCTATGGGTTTGCAGTTGGCTTCTCATGAGTATAGGATGCTATTTACCAAAGTATTAACAACTACTTTCATTATGTGGAGGATCTTTAATCCATAATTGAGTCCTGCTCTACGGATTACAGTTTCTACAGAGTACTAAACTCAAGGAATGTGGTGAGTGAGGGAGTTTTAGGGATTTTAAGGGTTGATCTATTTCTAAAATTTAGTTAAATTTTACATTTAGCATTTAACCTTTTAACTTAACTTTACCTCAACTTGTGATTTCTTTCACAGTGTTAGTCAGTATACACAAGCTGTCTGGTCATGGCAGTTGCACAGTTGGTTAATTAAGTGGCTAGTTAGAACTGGTAATTGGTCTCAGTAGGGCTGGCTCAGATCTTTTGAATATTTGTTAGTATAAATATAGGAGGTTTTTGCTAATGCATGGAGTACTTTTTCAACACAGTACTGCTTCCACAAAGTAATAAATGTGGAATTTGGTGAGTGAGGGAAGAGGTGTTTTAAAAAAAAGGAGTGGTTTGGGAGAGGGAGCGGGAACAGTGACACCTGAGAGCTGAGGCCTAAAGGTAATAATTAAAATAAATAGTTGAAAAAAGAGACTAACTCGATTCTGAAAGAGAGAAGATAGAGTCTTTTTTCAATCATGGATGAGTAAATTGCTTGCAATTTCTGCGCCATGTGGGAACTTGAGAGCACTTTGTGTGTCTTGGGGGGGATCACATGTGTAGGGAGTATCTCCAGCTGCTTGAATCAAGCTCAGGGTAGCTGAGCTTGAGGGACAGCTGGAGTCACTGCGAAGTATCAGGGAAGTTGAGTTTCCTGGATCGTATGTTCCAGGAGGTGGCCATCCCACAGGCAAAGCGAGTTCAGGATGGGTGGTCATCCAGAAGAGTAGGAAGAGGCAGAAAATACAGTAGTCTTGGGGTATGTGCCACTCTCAAACTGGTAGTCGGGATTGGAGTGTGCTGGAAGTGACGTGGCCTTGAAGGAGTGCAGTCCAAACCATGGCACTAACGAGCAAGTGACTGCACATGGGAAGAACAGCAAAGTGTAGAAATGCAGTCATTGTAGGATATTCCATACTTAAGGTCACAGTCAAGCATTTCTGTAACCGTCATTGAGAGTCCTGCATGGTGTGTTGCCTCCCTGGTTCTAGGGTAAAGGACATCATGGAAAGGTTGCAGAATATCCTGCAAGGGGAAGGGAGTGAGCCAGAAGTTGTGGTACACTTTGGTACCAATGACATAGAGAGAGCAGTTATTGAGGTCCTCTGGTCAGATATTCCGTGGCTAGGAAGGAAGTTAAAAAGTAGGATCTTGAAGAGAGTAATCTCCCAGTGCCACGCTAGTGAGAGTAGCAATAGGAAGATATAGAGGATCAATGCATGACTTGAGGCATGCTGCAGGAGGGAGGGTTTCAGATTCTTGGGATATTGGGACCAGTCCTGGGGCAAGAGGCACCTATTCAAAAGGGATAGATTGCACCTCAACAGAACTGGGACCAGTGTCCCTCACAGCAAGGTTCACTTGTGTTTGGGAGCGTTTAAACTGAATTGGCAGGGGGGACAGGCAGCAGCGTATAGAAGTAGAAAAGAGGAACAAGGTGCATAAAGGAGTGTGAGTGTTGGATACTACTAGAGAAGGAAGTAGCACTATATATAGGAGCAGACTAGGAAGGACTATTAGGAACACAAAGACTGGTTTACAATGCATGCATGTAAATGCACAAAGTATGGCGAATAAGATTGGTGAGCTACAAGCACAAATAGCCATGTGGGAATATGATGTAGTGGCAGTAACAGAAACGTAGCTTAAAAATATTGAGGACTGGGCACTTAATATTCAAGGATTCAAAGTGTTCAGAAAAGGTACCGATGGTAAAAAGGGAAGTGGGTGGCAGTAGTCATTAGAGATGACATTGTAGTGTTGGAAAGGGAGTATGTCCTTGAGGGGGGGAAAGTCAGAATCCACTTGATTAGAGTTGAGAAGCAAAAAGGGGATGATCACACTACTAGGGGTCTTCTATGTAAGAACATATGAAATAGGAGCAGGGATAGACCATTCGGCCCCTCGAGCCTGCTCCGCCATTCAGTAAGATCATGGTTGATGTTATTGTGGCCTTAACTCTAAATTCCTGCCTACACCCATAACCCTTGACTCCTTTGTCAATAAAAAGTTCGTCTAACTCAGCGTTGAATATATTCAGTGACTCCGTCTCCACTGCTCACTGGGGAAGGGAACTCCAAACAGTAATGACCCTCTGAGAGAAGGAATTCCTCCTATCTCCATCGTAAATGGGAGACCCCTTAATTTGAAACTGTGCCTCCAGTTCTAGATTCCACAATGAGGGGAAACACCCTCTCAGCATCTACCCTGTCAATCCCTCTTATAATCTTATATGTTTCAATAAGATCACCTCTCATTCCTCTAAACTGCAATGAGTGTAGGCCCAACCTGCTCAACCTTTCCTCATAAGACAACCCCTTCATCCCAGGAATTAGCCTGGTGAACCTTCTCTGAACTGCTTCCAATGCAGGTATCTCCCTCCTTAAATAAGGTGACCAAAACTGTACATAGCGCAGCTTTAGATCATAGATGGGCAGCTGAGACCTGCTGCTTGCAACTCCTGCACCATGTGGAAACATCAGGACACTTCATGTATCTTGGGGAATCCACATGTGTAGGAATTGTCTCCAATTGCTTGAGCTTGAGGGGCAGCTGCAGTCACAGTGGAGCATCAGGGATGATGAGAGTTTCCTGGATCGTACGTTCTAGGAGGTGGTCACCCCACAGGCAGTGAGAGTTCAGTATAGTAAATGGGTGGCCATCCAGAAGAGTAGGAAGAGGGAGGAAAGTGCAGGAGTCTTCAGGGTGTGCGCTGCTCTGAGACTGGTACTCAGCTTTGGAGACTGCTGGCAGTGACGACACCTTGAAGGAGTGTAATTCAGACCATGGCACCAGTGGGTTAGGGGCCGCAGAAAAGGGTAGAAATGCAGTCTTTCTAGGAGATTGCATAGTTAGGAGACAGACAGACATTTCTGTAACTGTCACTGTGAGTTCTGCGTGGTGTGTTAACTTTCTGTTGCCAGGACATCAAGGAGAGTGTGCAGAATATCCTGCAGGGGGAAGGGAATGAGGCAGAAGTTGTGATACACGTTGGTGCCAACAACATACATAGAGCAGGTATTGAGGTACTGCTGTCAGACTTTCAAGAGGTAGGGAGGAAGATGAAAAGTAGGACCTCAAAGGTCATAAAGTCAGAGCGATAGTATGACACAGAATGAGGCCATTTGGATCTTCATGTCTATGCCTGCTCTTTAGTTTAGAGATACAGCACTGAAACAGGCCCTTCGGCCCACTGAGTCTGTGCCGACCATCAACCACCCATTTATACTAATCCTACACTAATTCCATATTCCTACCACATCCCCACCTGTCCCTATATTTCCCTACCACCTACCTATACTAGGGGCAACTTATAATGGCCAATTAACCTATCAACCTGCAAGTCTTTTGGCATGTGGGAGGAAACCGGAGCACCCGGAGAAAACCCACGCAGACACAGGGAGAACTTGCAAACTCCACACAGGCAGTACCCAGAATTGAACCCGGGTCGCTGGAGCTGTGAGGCTGCGGTGCTAACCACTCCGCCACTGTGCCACCCATTGCTCTCTGTAGAGCAATCCAGTCAGTCCCATTAACCCCTCGCTATCCTGGTAGCCTTGCAAGTTTATTTCCTTCACGTGCCCATCCAGTTTCCTTTTGAAATCAATGGTTGTCTCCACCAACCTCGTCGCCAGTGAGTTCCAGGTCATCACCACGCGCTGTGTGAAGAAGTTATTTCCCACATCCCCCCCAGCATTTCTTGTCCAAAACGTTAAATCTGTGGCATAAAAACGGAAGGTGTGAAAATATTCAGCAGGTCTGGCAGTATCTGTGGAGAGAGAAAGACTTAAATGTTTCAGGTCGATAATCTTTCATTAGAACTGGCAAATGTTAGAAATGTAGTCGGTTTCAAGCAAATGAAAGTGGGGGGACGGTGGGAGAAAGAAGAACAAAAGGGAAGGTTTGTGATAGGATGGAGGCAGGAGAGATTAATTGACAAAGAGTCATGTAACAAAAGGCAAAGAGAGTGGTAGTAGTTGTAGTAAAAGACAAAGCATTTGTACAGAGAAAGTGTTAATGGTAGAACTGCTCTGTCGGAAAGAAAAAACATGAAAACAAGTTTACGACCAGGTCATGGTCTGAAATTGTTGAACACACTGTAAACTCTCGAAGGCCGTAAAGTGCCTGATCGGAAATTGAGGTGCTGTTTCTTGAGCTTGCGTGAGCTTCACTGGAACACTGCAGCAGTCCGAGGACAGAAATCTGGGTGTGAGAGCAAGGTGGTGATTTAAAATGGCAAGCAACCTGAAGCTCAGGGTCATGCTTGCGGACTGAACAGAGGTGTTCCACAAAGCGGTAACCCAATCTTGGTCTTCCCAATGTAGAGGAGACCGCATTGTGTGCAGCGAATACAGTATACTGAATTGAAAGAAGTACAAGTAAATCTCTGCTTCACCTGGAAGGAGTGTTTGGGGCCTTGGAGAGTGAAGAAAGAGTTAAAAAGCTAGGTGTTACACCTCCTGCCATTGCATGGGAAGGTGCTGTGGGGAGGGGACAAGGTGTCACAGGTGATGGATATAACTCTTGAGTCTAAAGGGATTAAAGGATATGGGGCGAAAGCAGGAACAGGTTCCTGAGTTGGATGATCAGCCATGATTATAATGAATGGCAGAGCAGGCTCAAAGGGCAAAATGGCCTACTCCTGCTATTTTCTATGTTTCTATGGAGGAGTGGACAAGGGTGTTGTGGAGGGAATGGTCCTTTCGAAATGCTGACGGGAGGGGAGGGAAAGATGTGTTTGGTGGTGGCATTATGCTGGAGGTGGTGGAAGTGGCAGAGGATGATCCTTTGAATGTGGAGGCTGGTAGGGTGGGAAGTGAGGACAAAGGGAACCCTATCACAGTTCTGAGATGGAGGGGAAGGGGTGAGGGCAGAAGCATGGGAAATAGGTCGGACACTGTTAAGGACCCTGTCAACCACAGTGGGGGGCAATCCTCGGTTGAAGAAGATTGCATCATCAAAATGGAGATGGAGAAACTGAGCCCGGAGACGAAGGCAACAAAAGAAGAGCTCAAAAGTAAGAAGATAAAAAGGGGAAGGTCAGAGGGTGTTGTGAATACAGGGCAAGGGGTGAGATTAGAAGAAGGGATGGGGTGAGAGGGATAAAGGGAAATAAAGATCAGGGGTGTTGGTACCCATAGGTTGTTGGAGCTTGTGTTCTGTAAACCTGAAAGGAAGAGAAAATGTTTTTTATTAAAACAACAGATAAGATGAAAGATGAAATGGAACTGTGAAATCTGTTAAATCTGTGGAGTCCTTCTACGTAAAGTTAATGGCTATGGTTTTTCCTTGTCTACTTCTCTAAACCTGTTATAATCTTGTACTCCTCTATCACATTTCCCCTCCATCTCCTTTGCTCCAAGGAGAACAACCCTATCTTCTCCAACCTAACCTTCTAGCTAAATTCCCTCATTCCTCTGGAACCATTTTGGTAAATCTCTGCATCCTCTCAAGAACCGTCACATCCTTCCTGAAGTGTCATGACCAGAATAGGACATGGTACTCTAGTTGTGGCCTGACCAGAGCTTTTAAAAGTTCAGCATAACTTCCCTGCTTTTGGTACTCAATACCTCTATTTATGAAGTCCAAAATCCCATATGCTTTGGTAACCATGCTCTCAATATGTCCAGCCACCTTCAAAGATCTATGCTCATGCACCCTATTACGACTGTGGCAGAATGATTGCACTGTCAATTCAGTCCCACTTCTTCACAGGTCACAACACATCAATAAATTTTCCCACTTAGCGAAATATCCAATTAGATACTCTATTTGTCCTCAGAATAAAGCACATGAACCAAGTTTCTTTGATAAGCAACAAAATTATCCATTTATTAGAAAACCAATAATGAAGTAAACATATTCACAAATTGAAATATTAAAGTCCCATATTATTTATATCCTAGTCCTCACACATACTTGCATTCATCCAAAAACCAGTTAACAGGGATAAAAGGGATTTTTGTTTACAGCAAAGGAATGAAAAACAAACTTTTACTGATATAGAAGGAAGTCCTTTGGTTTGGCGAGGTGTCCCAAAGTCGAATAGTTGGATGTCATTTGGAGTCTTTCCAGGCGACGTTTGGGTAGGTGTTCAAAGAAATTCAACTACAGAAGGCTTCACATAGGTCCTCCGTCAGGTATCAACAATAAGGATCTTCTTGGGTCTTAAAGATTGATGCAAAGTCCTTTTTTTAAAAAAGATGCAAAATTTCTGCAACCATTCAGGACTTCTTAAAACACAGCAGGCAACAGTACAGCTTGATGCGGGGATTCCTCAGAGACAGGAGGCAATAGGAATCTGCCACTTTTGAAATACAGGGTTTCTTCTCACGAGATGCAGGATTCCTTTTCAAAGGGAAAGGTGGGCAGGTTTTCTCCTCTCCAGGCAGACACAGCAACTGACTGTTTCAACACAAGGACTGACTTTTTCACAATCCAAAAGTAAAATGAAATTCAACAATCAAGTCACATGACAATCATAAATCTTGGCTTGTCACTCCCCTGCTGAGTTGTTTGGAAACAGGTGCCTTGCAATCTGTGCACATTTCGCTCAATCCAAAACCACAAAGTTCAGCAATCTGTCCAAAGTTCCAGATGAATCAATGTAACTGAAATCTTTTTCAGTTTTTAAAAAAATATGGATTCTCAAGTTTAAAAAAAAAATGGAAATCCTCATAACCCACAGGCTCTCTGTCCCTACAGACTGTTAGAACTGTGCCATTAAGTCTGTATTGCCTTTCCCGATTTCTTGTGCATCATCTCACACTTTTCTGTATTCAGTTACATCTGCCATTTGTCAGTCCATTCTGCCAGCCTATCTATGTACTGTTGCAGTCACTTTGTTTATTCCTCATAGTCTGTCGCTCCTTCAAGTTAGATTTATTTGGCAAATGTTGACATTTTAGTTTGTATTCCACTATCCAAGTCATTTAGCGGTCCTAGCACTGACCTTTGGGAAACCTGCCATCCTCTAGTCAGCAAATTTGTTGTTTTCTGTCCTTAAGTGAATTTTTTATCTAAGCTGTCTTTGATCTTCCTATCCTGAACCTGAATTTTGTTAAGCAACCTTTTATGTGATAGTTTGTGAAATGCTTTCTTAAAACCCATATAGCTAACTTCCATTGCATTCCCTTCATTAACCTTCTCTGTTACTTAAACGAAAAAATCAATTAGATTAGTCAAGCATGATCTGCCTTTTACAAATCCATACTGGCTATCCTTGATTAACTCAGACCCCGAGTGCATGTTTTTTTTCCCCCTAATTATTGTTTCGAAAACCTTACCCACCTCTGATATTAAACTGACCAGCCTGTAGTTACTAGGAATGTCCATATACCCTTTCTTGAATAAGGGTATATCACATTTGCCATTTTCCAAACCTCCGGCACCTCCATGGTATCTGGGAAAGATTGGAAGTTTATGGCAATATTCTCGACTTGTCCTGCTCCTTTAGTCAGCTTTATCCCTATTCGGGCCCACTCCACCTCTTACTGACCTATAAAATTCTAACAGGACTAGACAGGTTGGATGAAGGGACGATGTTCCCGATGGCTGGGGAGTCCAGAACCAGGGGTCACAGTCTCAGGATACGGGGGATACCATTTACAATGGAGATGAGGAGAAATTTCTTCACTCAGAGGGTGGTGAACCTGTGGAATTCTGTACTGCAGAAGGCAGTGAAGGCTAAGTCATTAAATATATTCAAGAAGGAGATATATATATTAATTCTGAAGGGCTCAAGGGATACGGGGAGAAAGCGGGAACAGGATACTGAATTAGATGATCAGCCATGATCTTTTTGAATGGCAGAGCAGGCCCAAAGGGCCAAATGGCCTACTCCTGCTCCTATTTTCTATGTTTACTACCTGCTTACTATTTACATGCCAGTAGAGGATTTTCAGGTTTCCTTTTATGTTAACTGCTATTCTATTCATATTCTGTCTTTGTCAGTCTTATTTTCCTCTTCACTTTCCCTCTCAATTTATTGCATTTGACCTAGCTCTCGCTTAAAGAATTCACCTGAGATGCATCATACACCCTCTTTTTTCCTTTCATCATATTCTCGATCTTCCTTGTCATGCAAGGAGACCTGGCTTTGGTTCTCCTAACTTGCGCCCTTGTTGGAATATTCCTAGGCTGTACCTGAAGCAACTCCTCCTTGAATCTTAGAACCATAGAAGGTTTACGACACAGAAAGAGGCCACATGACTCATCGTGTTTGTGCAAAAAAACGTTCCACCCATTCTAATCCCACCTTCCAGCCTTTGGTCCGTAGCCCTGCAGTTTATGGCACTTGAGGTGCATATCCAGACTCCTTTTGAATAAGTTGAGGGTTTCTGCCTCAACTACCCTTTTAGGCAGTGAGTTCCAGACCCCCACCACCCTCCGAGTGAAAAAGCCTTTGCTCATCACTCCTCTAATCCTTCTACCAATCACTTTAAATCTATGCCCCCTAGTCATTGACCGTTCTGATAAGGTGACTCGGCCCTTCAAATCAACTCTATCCAGGTCCCTCACAATTTTGTACATTTCAATCAAATCTCCCTTCAGCCTTCTCTGCTCCAAGGAAAACAACCCAGCCTAGCCAATCTTTCCTCATAGCTGCACTTTTCCAGTCCAGGCAACATCCTCATAAATCTCTTCTGTACCCTCTCAAGTGCAATTGCATCCTTTCTGTAATTAGGTGATCAGAACTGCACACAGTACTCAAGTTGTGGCCTCACCAGTGATTATACAGTTCCAGCATAACCTCCCTGCTCTTATATTCTATACCTCGGCCAATAAAGGAAAGGATTCCATATGCCTTCTTAACAACCTTATCGACCTGCAACATTGGGACCGGTTCTGGGGAAAGTGGGACCAGTACAAGCTGGACGGGTTGCATCTGGGCAGGACCGGGACTGATTTCCTCGGGGGGGTGTTTGCTAGTGCTGTCGGGGAGGGTTTAAACTAGATTGGAAAGGGGATGGAAATCTGAGCAGAGAGACAGAGGCGAGGGAAGCAAGGATAGAAATGAAATACAGAAAGGTAAGAAGCAAAAGTGGAAGGCAGAGAAAACAAGGACAAGAAACAAATGGGGCCATAGTGCAAAATAAAGCTAAAGTGACGAACAATAGTGAGAGTTCAGGGCCAACATGTTCTCGTAAAGGTGAAGGGTAGGACCAACAAGTCCAGGGAACCCTGGATGTCAAGGGGTATAGAGGATTGGATAAGGAATAAAAAGGAAGCTGATGGCAGATTCAAAGCGCTGAAAACAGCGTTGGCCCTAGAGGAGTATAGAAAGTGTAGAGGGGGGAGGGGTACTTAAAAAAACAAATTAGGAGAGCGAAGAGGGGACATGAGAAAACACTGGCGGGCAAGATAAAGGAAAATCCCAAGGTGTTTTATAAGTATATTAAGGGCAAGAGGATAACCAGGGAAAGAGTAGGGCTCATTAGGGACCAAAATGGCAATCTGTGTGTGGAGCCGGAGGACATTGGTGAGGTTTTAAATGATTACTTTTCATTTGTGTTCACTATGGAGAAGGACGATGTGGATGTAGGGATCAGGGAGTGGGATTGTGATATACTTGAACAAATTAGCATTGAAAGGGAGGAAGTATTAGCTGTTTTAGCGGGCTTAAAAGTGGATAAATCCAGAGGCCCAGATGAGATGTATCCCAGACTGTTATGTGAGGCAAGGGAGAAGATAGCAGGGGCTCTAACACAAATTTTCAAATCCTCTCTGGCCACAGGAGAGGTGCCAGAGGACTGGAGGACAGTGAATGTGGTACCATTATTCAAGAAGGGTAGCAGGGATAATCCAGGTAATTACAGGCTGGTTGGGAAACTATTGGAAAACATTTTGAGGGACAGGATTAATCTCCACTTGGAGAAGCAGGGATTTATCAGGGATAGTCAGCATGGCTTTGTCAGGGGGAGATCGTGTCTAACAAACTTGATTGAAGTTTCAAGGAGGTGACGAGATGTGTAGATGAGGGTAAAGCAGTTGATGTAGTCTACATGGACTTCAGTAAGGCTTTTGATAAGGTCCCGCGTGGGAGATTGGCCAAGAAGGTAAAAGCCCATGGGATCCAGGGCAGTTTGGCAAATTGAATCCAAAATTGGCCTAGTGGCAGGAGGCAGAGCATGATGGTTGAGGGTTGTTTTTGCGAGTGGAAGCCTGTGACCAGTGGTGTACTGCACGGATCTGTGCTGGGACCCTTGCTGTTGGTAGTGTACATTAATGATTTAGACATGAATATAGGAAGTATGATCAGCAAGTTCGCAGATGACATGCAAATGCGTGGTGTTGTAAATAGTGAGGAGGAAAGCCTTAGATTACAGAATGATATAGATAGGCTGGTGAGATGGGTGGAGCAGTGGCAAATGGAATTTAATCCTGAGAAGTGTGAGGTGATGCATTTTGGGAGGACTAACAAGGCAAAAGAATACACAATGGATGGTAGGATCCTAGGAAGTACAGAGGGTCAGAGGGACCTTGGTGTACTTGTTCATAGATCACTGAAGGCAGCAGCACAGGTAGATCAGGTGATGAGGAAGGCATATGGGACACTTGCCTTTATTAGCCAAGGCATAGAATATAAGAGCAGTGAGGTTATGATGGAGCTGTATAAAATGCCAGTTAGGCCACAGCTGAAGTACTGTGTACAGTTCTGGTCACCACACTATAGGAAGGATGTGATTGCACTGGAGAGGGTGCAGAGGAGATTCACCAGGATGTTGCTTGGGATGGAGCATTTCAGCTATGAAGAGAGACTGGATAGTCTTGGGTTGTTTTCCTTCGAGCAGAGAAGGCTGAGAGGGGACCTGATTGAGGTATACAAAATTATGAGGGGCATTGATAGGATAGATAGGAAGAAACTTTTTCCCTTAGTGGAGCAATCAATAACCAGGGGGCACAGATTTAAGGTGAGGGGATTTGAGGAAAAAGATTTTCACGCAGAGGGTGGTTGGAACCTAGAACACACTACTTGAAGGGGTGGTAGAGGCAGGAACCCTTATCATTTAAAGAGTGTTTAGATGAGCACTTGAAATGCCATAGCGTACAAGGCTACGGGCCAATTGCTGGAAAATGGGATTAGAATAGATAGGTGCTTGATGGCGGGCACAGATTTGATGGGCCGAAGAGCTTCTTACTGTGCTGTATAAGTTTATGACTCTGACTAATGTTAGAAAGACAAGTCTAAAGGCGTTGTGCCTTAATGTGCGGAGCATTCGCAATAAGGTAGATGAATTAACAGTGCAAATAGATATAATAGGTTATGATATAGTAGTGATTACGAAGACATGGCTGCAAGGTGACCAAGGATGGGAACTGAACATCGAGGGGTATTCAATATTTAGGAAGGACAGGCAAAAACGGAAAGGAGGAAATCAATAATGAGGAAGGATATTGGCTCAGGAAAGCACGATGTGGAATCTGTCTAGGATCTAAGAAACACCAAGGGGCAGAAATTGTTGGGGCGTGGTTGTCTGTAGGCCCCCAAACAGTAGTGGAGATGTAAGGGATGGCATTAAACAGGAAATTAGAGATGCATGCAATAAGGGTACAACTGTAATCATGTGTGACTTTCATCTACATATAGATTGGCCAATCCAAATTTGCAATAATACTGTGGAGGAGGATTTCCTGGAGTGTGTACATGATGGTTTTTTTAGACCAATACGTTGAGGAACCAACGAGAGAACAGGCTACCCTAGACTGGGTATTGTGCAATGAGAAAGGATTAATTAACAGTCTTGTTGTTAACTTGGGGAGGACCGACCATAATGTTTGAATTCTTCATTAAGATGGAGAGTGAAGAAGTTGAATCCAAAACTAGGGTCCTGAATCTAAATAAAGGAAACTAGAAAGGTATGGGGCGCGAGTTGGCTATGATAGATTGGGGAACTTTACCAAAAGGGTTGACAGTGGATAGGCAATGGATAATATTTAAAGAATGTGTGCATGAATTACGACAATTATTCATTCCTGTCTGGCACAAAAATAAAACCGGAAAGGTGCTTCAACCATAGCTTACAAAAGAAATTAAGGATAGTATTAGATCCAAAGAGGAGGCATATAAAATTGTCAGAAAAAGCAGCAAATTTGAGGATTGGGAGCAGTTTAGAATTCAGCAAAGGAGGATAAAGAGATTGATTAAGTGGGAGAAAATAGAGTATGAGAGTAAACTTGTGAGGAACATACAAACTGACTGTAAAAGCTTCTATAAATATGTGAAGAGAAAAAGATTAGTGAAGACAAATGTAGGTCCCTTACAGTCAGAAACGGGGGAAATTGTAATGGGCAACAAAGAACTGGCAGAACAATTAAACACATACTTTGGTTCTGTCTTCACAAAGGAGGACATAAATAAACTCCCTGAAATGTTAGGGAACCAAGAGTCTAATGACAGGGAGGAACTGAAGGAAATTAGTAATAGTAAGAAAATAGTGCGAGGGAAATTAATGGGGTTAAAGGCTGATAAATCCCCAGGGCCTGATAATCTACATCCCAGAGTACTAAAGGAAGTGGCCCTGGAAATAGTGGATGCATTCATTGGTGGCCATCTTCCAAAATTCTGTAGACTCTGGAGCAGTTCCTACAGATTGGAGGGTGGCAAATGTAACCCCACTATTTAAAAAAGGAGGGAGAGAAAACAACAGGGAACAACAGACCAGTTAGCCTTACAGCAGTAGTCGGGAAAATGCTAGAATCTGTTAAAAAGGATGTGATAGCAGAACACCTAGAAAGATTGGGCAAAGTCAGCATGGGTTTACGAAAGGGAAATCATGCTTAACAAATCTACTGGAGTTTTTTGAGGATGTAACTAGCAGAATAGATACGGGAAAACCAGTGGATGTGGTATATTTGGATTTTCAGAAGGCTTTTAATAAGGTCCCACATAAGAGGTTAGTGTGCAGAATTAAAGCACATGGGATTGGGGGGTAATATACTGGCATGAATTGAGAATTGGTTGACAGACAGGAAACAGAGAGTAGGATTAAACGGGTTTTTTCCGGGTGGCAAGCAGTGACTAGTGGGGTACCGCAGGGATCAGTGCTTGGGCCCCAGCTACCCACAATATATATTAATGACTTGGGTGAGGGAACTAAATGGAACATTTCCAAGTTTGCAGACGACACAAAGCTGGGGGGGTTGTAAACTGTGAGGAAGATACAAAGACGCTCCAATGTGATTTGGACAAGTTGGGTGAGTGGGCAAATGCATGGCATCTGCAGTACAATATGAATAAATGTGAGGCTATCCACTTTGGTTGTAAAAACAGAAAGGCAGATTATTATCTGAATGGTGATAGATTGGGAAAGGGGGAGGTGCAACGAGACCCGGGTCTCCTTGTACACCAGTTGCTGAAAGCAAGCATTCAGGTGCAGCAAGCAATTAGGAAGACGAATGGTATGTTGACCTTCATTGCAAGAGGATTTGATACATGAGCAATAATGCCATACTACAGTTATACAGTGCCTTGGTGAAACTACATCTGGAGTATTGTGTGCAGTTTCTGTCTCCTTATCTGAGGAAGGATGTTCTTGCCTCGGAGGGAGTGCAAAGAAGATTTACTAGGCTGATTCCTGGGATGGCAGGATTGACATAGCAGGAGAGATTGGATCGACTATGCTTATATTAATTAGAGTTTAGTAGAATGAGAGGAGATCTCATAGAAACCTATAAAATTCTAATAGGACTGGACAGGCTAGATGCAGGGAGAATGTTCCCGATGACTGGGGAGTCCAGAACCAGAGGTCACAGTCTCAGGATACGGGGTATGCCATTTAGAACCGAGATGAGGAGAAATTTCTTCACTCGGAGGGCGGTGAACCTGTAGAATTCTCTACTGCAGAAGGCAGTGGAGGCCAAGTCATTAAATATATTCAAGCAGGAGATGGATATATTTCTTAATGCCAAAGGGATCAAGGGAAATGGGGAGAATGCGGGAACAGGGTACTGAATTAGACGATCAGCCATGATCTTTTTTGAATGACGGAGCAGGCCCGAAGGGCTATATGGCCTACTCATGCTCCTATTTTCTATGTTTCTATGACCTGTCCTGCTACCTTCAGAGATCTGTGGACATTTACTCCAACGTCCCTCACTTCCTCTACACCTCTCTATTTTCCCACTAATCGTGTATTACTTTGTCTTGTTTGACCTTCCCAACTGCATCACCTCACACTTCTCTGGGTTGAATTCAATTTGCCACTTTTCTGCCCATCTGACCAAACCATCAATATCTGCCTGCAGCCTACAGCTATCCTGCTCACTACCTACCACATGGCCAACCTTTCTATCATCTGCAAACTTCTTGATCATGCCCCTACATTTACGTCCAAATCGTTAATACTTGCCACAAAGAGTAGGTGACCCAGTACTGAGACCTGTGGAACGCCACTGGAAATAGCCTCAAATCGTAGACCACATCAACTGCACTACCCTCATCTGCCTTCCTTGTTACTTCTTCAAACAATTCGATCAAGTTCGTCAGACAGGATCTTCTCTGAACAAATCCATGCTGACTATCCTTAATTAATCTGTTTTTTACTAAGTGACAGTTTATCCTATCTCTCAGAATAGAGTCCAATAATTTGCCCGCGACTGAGGTTAGACTGACCCCATCACCCATTGTTCCGTTATAGTTTTTCCTATTAGTTTTTGGCTCCATTTTGCCCCGGCTATATCCCTCTCCTACCATTGAAAGTAGCACTCTTCCAATTTTGAAGTTTTACTTTAGATTGTTCCTTGCTGTTTTCCATTACGAGCCTAAAGCTTATGACATGATGATCACTCTTCCCAAGTGTTGCCCGACAGACACTTGGTTCACTTTGCCCAGCACCAGATCCAGATATGATAGTTGAACCGAGAACTAGATTCCTCATAGAAACATAGAACATAGAAAATAGGAGCAGGAGTAGGCCATTCGGCCCTTCGAGCCTGCTCCGCCATTCATTATGATCATGGCTGATCATCCAACTCAGTAATCTGTTCCCGCTTTCGCCCCATATCCTTTGATACATTTAAACCCAAGAGCTATTTCTAACTCCTTCTTGAAAACATACAATGTTTTGGCCTCAACTGCTTTCTGTGGTAGCAAATTCCACAGGTTCACCACTCTCTGGGTGAAGATATTTCTCCTCATCTCAGTCCTGAATGGTTTATCCTTAGACTTTGACCCCTGGTTCTGGACTCACCCACCAATGGGAACATACTTCCTGCATCTACCCAATCAAGTCTTGTTGGAATTTTATAGGTTTCTATGAGATCCCCCCTCACTCTTTTGAACTCCAGCAAATATAATCCTAACCGACTCAATCTGTCCTCGTATGTCAGTCCTGCCATCCCAGGAATCAGTCTGGTGAACCTTCGCTGCACTCCCTCTGTAGCAAAAACATCCTTCCTCAGATAAGGAGACCAAAACTGCACACAGTATTCCGGGTGTGGCTTCACCAAGGCCCTGTATAATTGCAGTAAGACATCCCTGCTCCTGCAGTCGAATCCTCTCGCTATGAAGGCCAACATACCATTTGCCTTTTTTACCGCCTGTTGGACCTGCATGCTTACCTTCAGCGACTGATGTATGAGAACACCCAGGTCTCACTGCATATTCCCCCCTTTCAGTGCCACGGGCCAGTGAGAGTAGAAATGCGAAGACAGGGAGGATCAATGCATGGCTTGAGTGCAGGAAGAGGGCTTCAGATTTTTGGGGCATTGGGAGCATTTCTGGGGAAGGATGCACCTATTCAAAGGGGACAGGTTGCATCGCAACAAGACTGGGACCAATGTCCTTGCGTGTATGTGCATTGGTGTGGTTGGGGAAATTTTAAATGAAATTGGGAGGAGGGTCAGAACCAGCATATAGAAAGAGTGAATGTGTTGGATAGTACGAAAGAAGGAAGAAGTATACCATTAGACAGGAGCAGACTAAGAAGAACGACGAGGAATACAAAGACAGGTGCATTGCATGTATGTGAATGCACAAAATGTGATGAATACGATTGGTGAGCTCCAAGCACAAATAGACATGAGGTAATGTGATGTATTGGCAATAACAGAAATGTACTTAAAGTGGTGCGGACTGAGCACTTAATATTTACGGATACGACGTATTCAGAAAAGATCAGGAAGGTTGTACTCATTGGTTGCGGGCCCGCTGGTGGCAGATTCTGCCACAGCAGGTGCAAGTGACGGTGTAGTTGCTGCTGGAGGAAACTCGATCTATCCTTTTCCTCCTTTTCTCTTTCATAGGAACATAGGAGCAAGAGGATGCAATTCAGCTCATTGGGCCTGTCCTGCCATTCAGTATGATTATGTGGGCTGATGATCCACTTCAATGCCTTTTTCCCACACTATCCTCATATCCCCTTATGTCATTTGTATTTAGAAATCTGTCAATCTCTGCTTTAAACATACTCAATGACTGAGCTTCCACAGCCCTCTGGGGTAGAGAATTCCAACGACTCACAACCCTGTAAGTAAAGAAATTTCCCCTCATCTCTGTCCAAAGTGGCATCCCCCTTATTTTGAAATTGTGTCCGCTGGTTCGAGACTCCCCAACTAGGGGAAACATCTTAGCTGCATCTACCCTGTCCATCCCTTAAAGTATTTTGTAGGTTTCAATGAGATCACCTCTCATTCTTCAAAACTCTAGAGAATACAGGACCAGTTTCCCCAGTCTCTTTTCATAGGACAGTCCTGCCATCCTGAGATCAAGTCTGGTGAACCTTCGTTGCACTCCCTCTATGGCAATAATATCCTTCCTAAGGTAAGGGGACCAAAAGTGCACACAGTACTCCAGGTGCAGTCTACCCAAAGTTCTATACAACTGAAGCAAGACTTCATACTCCTGTATTCAAATCCTCTTGCGATAAAGGCTAACATACCATTAGCCTTCTTAATTGCTTGCTGCACCTGCATGTTAGCTTTCAGTGACAAGGACACCCAAGGTCCCTTTGTACATCTACACTTTCTAATCTCTTACCATTTAAGAAATACTCTGCACATCTATTCCTCCTACCAAAGTAGATAATCTCACATTTTTCCACATTATATTCCATCTGCCACGTTCTTGCCCACTCTCAAAGTCTTTCCAAATCCCTTTGAAGCCGCTTTGCACCTTCCTCACAACACACATTCCCACATTGTGTCATCTGCGAACTTGGAAATACTATATTTGGTCCCCACATCCAAATCATTGATATATATTGTGAACTGCTGGGGCCCAAGCACTGATCCGTGCGGTACCCCACTGGTCACAGCCTGCCAACGTGAGAATGATCCGTTCATTCCTACTCTCTGCCTTCTGCCTGTTAACCAATCCTTAATCCATGCCAGTATATTACCTCCTATCCCTTGTGCTTTAATTTGCTAGCCAACCTGTGGGGGATTTATCAAAAGCCTTCTGAGAATCCAAGTGTACCACTTCCATCGACTCACCTTTATCAATTCTGTTAGTAACATCCTCAAAAAACTCCAACTGGTTTGTCAAACATGATTTCCCATTCATAAATCCATATTGACTATGCCCAATCCGATCATTATTATCCAAGTGTCCATTTATCACAGCCTTTAAAACAGATTCTAGCAATTTCCCAACGACTGATGTAAGGCTGACAGGTCTGTAATTCCCTGTTTTCTCTCTCCATCCCTTCTTCAATAATGGGGTGAAATTTGCGACCTTCCAATCTGCAGGAACTGTTCCAGAATATATATAATTTTGGAAGATGATCGATCACCAGTGCATCCACTGTCTCCATAGCTACCTCTTTCAACACTCTGGGATGTAGAATGTCAGGTCCTGGGGACTTATCAACCTTCAGCCCCATTAATTTCTCCAATACAACCTTCTTACTAATACTAATTTCCTTCAATTCCTCATTCTCCCTAATCCCTTAGATCTCGAATTCTGGGAAATTTCGTGTATCTTCCTCAGTGAAGACAGACACAAAGTAATCATTTATTTTCTCTGCCATTTCTCGATTCCCCATTATAAGTTCTCCTGACTCTGCCTGTAATGGACACACATTTGACTTAGCCAAATGTTTCCTTTTTATGTACCTGTAGAAGCGTTTACAGTCCATTTTTATACTATTTGCTAGTTTACATTCATATTCTATTCTCCCTTTATCAGTTTCTTTGTCCTCCTTTGCTGTATTCTAAAATTCTCCCAATCCTCAGGTTCAATACTATTTCTGGCAACTTAATAGGCCTTTTCTTTTAATTTTATACAATCCTTAACTTCCTTTAATAAAAGCAAAATACTGCGGATGCTGGAAATCTGAAACAAAAACAAGAAATGCTGGAATCACTCAGCAGGTCTGGCAGCATCTGTGGAAAGAGAAGCAGAGTTAACGTTTCGGGTCAATGACCCGAAGAAGGGTCACTGACCCGAAACGTTAACTCTGCTTCTCTTTCCACAGATGCTGCCACACCTGCTGAGTGATTCCAGCATTTCTTGTTTTTGTTTCAGATTTCCAGCATCCGCAGTGTTTTGCTTTTATTTTAGTGTTTAATTCACTGCCACTTCTCTTCCAGGAATGCCTTAACTTCCTTTGTTCTCCATGGTTGACTGCCTTTACTTTTGGGATTTTTGTGCCTTGAAGGAATTTATCGTTACTGTAAACTATGTAATGTTTCTTTAAAGAATGTTCATTGCCTATGTGCTGTCATACCTTTTAATGTATTTTCCCAATCCACCTCAGCCAATTTGCCCCTCAAGCCTTCATAATTTCCTTTGTTCAAATTTAACACCCTAGCTTCAGATTGAACTACCTCACTTTCACACATTATGTAAAATTCTATAATATTATGGTCACTGATCCCTAAAGGTTCTTTTACAATAAGATTATTAATTAGCCCTTTCTCATTACATATTACCAGATCTAAAATAGCCTGTTCTCTAGTCGGTTCCTCAACATACTGTTCTGGAAAACCATCCCGAACACACTCCAGAAACTCGTCCTCCACAGCATTAGTGCTCATTAGGTTTACCCAGTCTATATGCTGATTGAACTCACCCAAGATTACTGTATTGCCCATGCCGTTTACTTCTCTACTCCTGATTAATACCATGTCCCACATACCACTACTGTTTGGTGGCCTATAAACAACTCCTACCAGTGTTTGCTGCCCCTTGCTGTTTCTTAGCTCCATCCAGACAGGTTCCACATTTTGTTCTTCTGATCTGAGATCCTCCCTTACTAATGTACTGATCCCATCCCTTATTATCAGTGCAACACCACTTCCTTTTCCTTTTTGCCTGTCCTTCTTAAATGTCGAATATCCTTGAATATTCAGTTCCCAGTCTTGGTCACCCTGTAGCCACATTTCCGTTATGGCAATTAGATCATACCCATTTACCTCTATTTGGGCCTTTAAATTATCTACCTTGTTGCGAATGCTGCATGCGTTCAGATGGAGTGCCCTTAACCTTGTCTTGACATTCTGCATTCTAAGCCTAGTTGATGCTCACCTTTTTTTCGCCTACCTTCTGATGTCATTTGCTACATTTCTACCTCCTGTTTACAAGCTTCACTTCCTTCCAATTTGAGCTACCCCTCAGGTTCCGATCCTCCTGACAAGCTAGTTTAAACCCTCCCTAACAGAACTAGCAAATCTCCCTGTGAGGATATTAGTTCCGGTCCTGTTAAGGTGTAGCCTGTCCATCTTGTACAGGTCCCACTTGTCCCAGAACTGGTCCCAATGCCTCAGAAATCTGATGCCCTCCCTCCTACACCAGTTCTTCAGCCACATGTTCAATCGATCAGTCCTCCTGTTCCTACGCTCACTTGCACGTGGCACTGGGAGTAATCCTGAGATTACTGCTCTTGAGGTCCTGTTTTTTAATTTCCTTCCTAAGTCACTAAAATCTGCTTTCAGAACCTCATCCTTCTTCCTATCTGTGTCATTGGTACCGATGTGCACCACAACCTTTGGCTGTTCACCTTCCCCCAGAAGGATGTCCTGCAGCCGCTCCATGACATCATTGATCCTGGCACCAGGGAGGCAACACACCATCCTGGAGTCACATTTACTACCGCAGAAACACCTGTCTGATCCCCTGACTATTGAATCCCCTATCACTATTGCTCTTCCGCTCTTCTTACTCTTATGGGCGGCACAGTGGTGCAGTGGTTAGCACCGCAGCCTCACAACTCCAGGGACCCGGGTTCGATTCTGGGTACTGCCTGTGCGGAGTTTGCAAGTTCTCCCTGTGTCTGCGTGGGTTTTCGCCGGGTGCTCCAGTTTCCTCCCACATCCAAAGACTTGCAGGTGATAGGTAAATTGGCCGTTGTAAATTGCCCCTAGTGTAGGGAAGAGATAGGGAATATGGGATTACTGTAGGGTTAGTATAACTAGGTGGTTGTTGGTCGGCACAGACTCGGTGGGCCGAAGGTCCTGTTTCAGTGCTGTATCTCGAAATAAATAAATAAAATAAAAATACTCCCTTCCTGTGCAGCTGAGCCACCAGTGGTGCCACGGACTTTGCTCTGGCTGCACTCTCCCGAGGAACCATCTCTAACACCAGTTTCCAAAATGGAAAACCGATTCACAAGCAAGATGTCTCATGGCATCAGGTCAAAAATGAGTAAGGAAACCTCCTGCTGATTATCACCTACTGTCTCAGTTGATGAATCAGTGCTCCTCCATGTTGAACAGTACTTGGAAGAAGCTTGGGGTAGCAAGGACACAGAATGTACTCTGGGTCCATCACTAACAGTAGCTCACTAGCACTATTGCTGACCGAACTGGTTGAGTCCTGGACGAATGGCAGGTGGTGAGGAACCAACAAGAGGGGAAAACCTACTTGACCTCATCCTCACAAATTCACCTGCTGCCGATGCATCAGTTTTGCTCGGAGTGACAACTGCACAGTCCTTGTGAAGACAAAGTCCTGTCTCCATCGCGTTGTGTGGCACAAGCACTGTGCTAAATTATATAGATTCAGAACAGATCCAGCAGCTCAAATCTGGGCATCCATGAGCAGTCTTGCATTCAACCACAATCTGTCACCTCATGGCCCGGTATATCACTCACGCTACCGTTGCCATGGAGCAGGAAACCACCTCGGTTCAATGATGAGTCGAAGAACTTGCCAGGAGTAGCACTAGGCATACCTAATAATAATGTGCCAACCTGGTGAAGTTATAATGAAGGACTATAAACATGCTAGACAGTGAGAAGTAGCATGCTAAAGGCAGAGCAAGGTGATTCCACAACCAAAGGATTAGATAAAAGCTCTGAACTCCTGCCACATCCAGCTGTGAATGGTGATGGACAACTAAACAACAAACGGTAGGAGGAGGCATTATGAACATCCTCGTATTCAATAATGGTGGAACCTACCACCTGAGTGGAAAAGACAGGTCTGAAGTGTTTGCAACCATGTTGAGCCAGAAGTGCCAATTTGATGATCCATCTCCGCCTCCTGCTGAGGTCTCCACCATCATAGATGCCCATCTTCAGCCAATTCGATTCATTCTACGTGATATCAAGAAATGGCTGAGCCTACTGGATACAGCAAAGGCTATGGGCCCTGACAACATCCTGTCTATAGCGCTAAAGTTCTCCATTCGTGGCCCTAGCAAGCTTTTCCTGTCCAGCATCTACGTAACAACGTGGAAAATTGCCCAGGTATGTCCTGTCCTCAAAAGCAAAACAGATCCAATCCGGCCAATTACCACCGCAGAGTGATGGAAGATGTCATTGACAGTGCTATTAAATGGCACGTATTCAGCAGCAACCTGTTCAACATTTTGTTTATATTCCGCTAGGACACTTGGCTCGATGTTAATTGTATATTAGTTGTGTTTAATTGTATGCAGTGGGTGGGCATTAACTGGTGATTCACTTGAATCCCTATAAATAGACACAGAATGAGATCATAGTTGTTAGGTTAGGAGGTGTATGCTAACTCTGTAAATAAACGTAAAAGTTTGTAAAGATTAGCTTCAGGTTCTTTCCTTCACCAACTAGCTTTCTGAGTAGAAACACTACTCCAGACTTCATTACAGCCTTAGTCCAAACATGGACAAAAGAATTTTTGTCATTGACATCAAGCAGCATTTGACCGAATATGGTCTCGAGGAGCCCTAGCCAAATTGAAGTGGATGGGAATCAGGGGAAAACACTCCACTGGCTAGATTCATAGTAGCACACAGAAAGATAGTTGTGGTTGTTGAAGGCCTATTGTCTCAGACCCAGGGTTTCGCTGCAGGATTTCCTCTGTACAGTCACCTAGGCACAACCTTCTTCAGCTGCTCATCAATGACCTTCCCTGCATCATAAAATCAGAAGTGGGGATGTTCGCTGATGATTGCACAATGTTCAGTTCCTTTCAAAACTCCTGAGTTAATGAAGCAGTCCGTGCCACCTGCAGCAAGACCTGGACAAATTCAGTTTTGGGCTGATAAGTGGCAAGTAAGATTCATGCCACACAAGTGCCAGGCAATGACCATCTCCAACAAGAAAGAATCTCACCATCTTCCCTAGATATTCAATCACATTACCATGGCTAAATCCCCCACTATCAACACCCTGAAGGTTAATGTTGTCCAGAGATACAACTGGACCAGCCACATAAGTACTGTGGCTACAAGAACAGGCCAGAGGCTGGGAATTCTGTGTTGAGTAATTCACCTCCTGACTCCCCAAAGTCTGTCCACCATCGCAAGGCACAACTCAGGAGTATGCCATTTACAAGGTGCACTCCAGCAACTCACCAAGGCTCTTTCGACAGCACCTTCCAAACCCACGGCCTCTACCAACTGGAAGAACAAGCGCAGCTGACGTGCGGGAGCACCACCACCTGCAAGTTCCCCTCCAAGTTTCATGCCATCCTGACTTACAAATATATTGCCATTCCTTCATCATCATTGGGTCAAAATCAACGTTCCCGCTAATCCTTCTTTGCTATGTACGGCTTGTTTGTTGCACTGCACGATCCCTTCAAGATCGCCAAATGGATGTGTATGTGGGTATCTTAAAGGGATCGCTGTTTGTGTGTAGTCTGTTTGTCCCCTGCACAGCATACTCCTGATTGCTGTGTGGCCATGCACTGATGCAACTTAGAGGGAACATTGGTCAAATACCTGGAATTCCCTCCTGAACAGCACCGTATGTGTACCTACACCAGATGGACTGCAGCGGATCACAACCATCTTCTTGAGGGCAATAAGGGATGGAAAATAAAAGCTGACCTGGCCAGTGACACTCACATTCCATGAAAGAATTAAAAGAAATGTAGCATTTTGAAAATTATACTGTATGTGTGAAAAATCATGTTCTTGGCATGTTGTAAAATCATGAGACTGTATGAGGCATTTCTCACTGACGGGTCACTACCCTTATTTATAAGCTGTTTCTCATTCATTTGCAGATTATTTTAAGCAAAAAAATCAAAATTAGAAAATTTGAAATTCGAGCTGTGAATGTTTTTTAAGGAAGCATTATTGTGTCAATGTTACTGAAACAATGCGTTATATTAAATTAGTGTGTCATTTCCACTACATCTTTACTATTGCTTCACAATATAATAGCTCTTATTTTTATGTACAATAGGATTGAAATGTTTGTGACAGCAGACAGTAATTTAATCTGTTAATACATTGCTAACAATTACAAATAATAGTTTTTAAAACTCATTTTTACTCATTTATTTTTATGTTGCAAATAGATTTCCTAATTGGCTGGATGAACATTTTTAAATATGTCAATGTAAAATATTCTGTGAATAGAACAAAGTCTGGGATGAGACAGGTTATCCAAATTTTCCAAAAGGTAAATGTGACTGTTTGAAATTGGAACAGGCAACATTTTGAACTTCTTATTATTCCTAGGACTGTCGAGGATTCCTCAACCAGGTTAATGGAATGCTTGGAGAAAGGACAAGGTAACATTATTTTGCATTTATATTCTCTATGTGAGTTCTGATAGTGACAGATATTTGCACTCTGTTAATACTGGAACCAAATCATGTACTCACACCACTGGCTAGGGGGTGGGGGCAGTAGGGCACTGGTGTGTCTTTACAAGGACTCATCCACTCTGGGTTTGTAAGTCACTGAGTACCATAATAGCAGCGATCTTCAATAATAGCAGAACTTCCCAGTTTTGCAACAGCTTTTGGTAATGGTTGTTTCAGACCAAAAATGTATCAGATTAAACTGAAACAAAATCAGTGTATATTTTATAAATTACAGTGATGTTTTTAATAAGTCAATTGATTTATCCCAGCATTTCTGCCCCACTCCAGAAACTTATTCCAGGCCGATCCATCAGTATTATCAGTAACAGTGGAAGGGTGCTTTTCTGAATGGAGGGATGTGACTCGTGGTGTTCTGCAGGGATCAGCGCTGGGACCTTTGCTGTTTGTAGTATATATAAATGATTTGGAGGAAAATGTAGCTGGTCTGATTAGTAAGTTTGCGAACGACACAAAGGTTGATGGAGTTGAGGACATTGATGAGGATTGTCAGAGGATACAGCAGGATATAGATCGGTTGGAAACTTGGGCGGAGAAATGGCAGATGGAGTTTAATTCGGACAAATGAGAGGTAATGCATTTTGGAAGGTCTAATGCAGGTGGGAAGTACACAGTAAATGGCAGAACCCTTAGGAGTATTGACAGGCAGAGAGATCTGGACATACAGGTCCACAGGTCACTGACAGTGGCAACGCAGGTGGATAAGGTAGTCAAGAAGGCATACGGCATGCTTGCCTTCATCGGTCGGGGCATAGAGTATAAAAGTAGGCAAGTCATGCTGCAGCTGCACAGAACTTTAGTTGGGCCACACTTAGAATATTGCGTGCAATTCTGGTCGCCACACTACCAGAAGGACATGGAGGCTTTGGAGAGGGTACAGAGGAGGTTTACCAGGATGTTGCCTGGTCTGGAAGGCATTAGCTATGAGGAGAGGTTGGATAAACTCGGATTGGAACGACGGAGGTGGAGGGGGCGACATGATGGAGGTTTACAAAGTTTTAAGCGGCATGGACAGAGTGGATAGTCAGAGGCTTTTTCCCAGGGTGGAAGAGTCAGTTACTAGGGGACATAGATTTAAGGTGAGAGGGGTAAAGTTTAGAGGGGATGTGCAAGGCAAGTTTTTTTACACAGAGGGTGGTGAGTGCCTGGAACTTGTTGCCGGGGGAGGTGGTGGAAGCAGGTACCATAGCGACGTTTAAGAGGCATCTTGACAAATACATGAATAGGATGGGAATAGAGGAATACGGATCCCGGAAGTGCAGAAGGTTTTAGTTTAGGCAGGCATCAAGATCGGCGCAGGCTTGGAGGGCCGAATGGCCTGTTCCTGTGCTGTACTGTTTTTTGTTCTATATTTAATAAGAGATCTACAATGTTGGAATGCTGTCTTTCAAATGAGAGGTTAAACTGAGGGCCCAGTAGCTCTTTTAGTGGATGCAAAATGTCCCATGACATTAATTTGAAGAAGAACAGGAGATTCAGCCATTGTCCTAGCCAATGGTTATCTCTCAATCAACATCACTAAGGCAGAAGATCTGGTCATTACCACTTTGTTATTCAGGGGACCTTATCATGCAATAAATTGGCTGTTGCATTTCCGACTTGACTACAGTAACAACACTTAAAAACTACTTCATTAGCTGTAAAGTGATTGGGATATCCAGAAGTCACAAAAAGCACTACATAAATGCAATTTCTTCCTTTCCTGTCTCCCACACAAGGATCTAATCGTGGCTTCTGTTTGTCCTTATCTACCTGCTGTTCAATGGCGACATTATCCAAAGACATGAAGTCACTTTGCTCATGTGCTGATAACCTCTATCCTTACCTCTGCATATTGTCATGGAATGAGGTGATGATATTTAGGAGCTTTGGTGGACATCCGATATTTTTTAGTAGTCTGAAGAGACGTCTGCTGACGAGGTCAGAGGCTTTAGTGAGATCAATGAAAGCAACGTAGAGGGGCATCTGTTGTTCACGGCATTTCTCCTGTAGCTGACGAAGGGAGAACAGCACGTCTGCTCGAAAGCCACATTGTGCCTCAGGGTAGACACGCTCAGCCAGCTTCTAGAGCCTGTTTAAAGCGACTCGAGCGAAGACTTTCCCCGCTATGCTGAGCAGCGAGATTCCATGGTATTTGTTGCAGTCACCGCGGTCATCCTCGTTTTTATAGAGGGTGATGATATTGGCATCGCGCATGTCCTGTGGTATTGCTCCCTCATCCCAGCACAGGCAAAGCAGTTCATACAGTGTTGAAAGTATAGCAGGCTTGGCACTCTTGGTTATTTCAGGGGTACTGCCGTCCTTCCCAGGGGCTTTTCTGCTGGCTAGAGATTCAATGGCATCACTGAGTTCTGATTTGGTTGGCTGTATGTCCAGCTCATCCATGACTGGTAGAGGCTGGGCTGCATTGAGGGCTGTCTCAGTGACAGCATTCTCCCTGGAGTACAGTTCTAGGTAGTGCTCAACCCAGCGGTCCATCTGTTTGCGTTGGTCAGTGATTATGTCCCCCGATTTAGATTTGAGGGGGGCGATCTTCTTGATGGTTGACCGAAGAGCTCTCTTCATGCCATCATACATTCCTCTGATGTTTCCGGTGTCTGAGGCCAGCTGAATATGACTGCATAGGTGTTGCCAGTAGTCGTTTGCGCAACGCCTAGCTGTTCTTTGTGCAGTACTTCTGGCTGCTTTAAGTGCTGCGGATGTTAAATCGCTGGGGGCTTTCTTGTAGTTCAACTGTGCAATGCGCTTTGCGGCTATGACAGGTTCCAGCTCTTTATTATGAGATCGAAACCAGTCTGCATTTCTCTTCGCACTTTTGCCGTAGGTGGTCAAAGCTGACTCATAGATGGCGTCTCTGATGTGGGCCCACTTGGTCTCAGCATCTCCTGTGGGAGTGTTTTGAAGGGCTGTTACAAGTGAATTTAGAAATTTTTGTAACAGCTGTGGGTGAGAAATTCTGCTCGTGTTGATGCGCGGGTGGCCCTTCTGCTTGGACTGATGCAACTTCTTTGGTCTGAGTCTAACCTTGCTGCACACCAGGGAGTGGTCGGTGTCGCAGTCCGCACTGTGGAAGCTGCGTGTGATTTGAACACTGTTTAAGGCGGCTCGCCTTGTGACAATGAGGTCTAGCTGGTGCCAACGACAAATTACTCTTAATGTATTGATAAAACATCTTTGGGTTCACCTTGATTTTGCTTGCCAATATTCTTTCATGCTGTCTCTTTGCTTTCCTAATTTCTTTTTCGATTTCACCCCTCCACTTTCTACACTCCTCTCGGCTTTCTGTAGTATTGAGTTCTCGGTGTCGGACATAAGCTTTCCTTTTCTGCCTTATCTTACCCTGTTGGCTCCTTGACATCTATGGGGCTCCAGATTTGGCCGCCTCACCCTTTTTCTTTGTGGGAACATATTTACTCTGAATCCCTTGAATCTCCCCTTTGAATGCCTCCAACTGTTCTGACACTGATTTACTGTTTCCAGTCCATTTTGTATCAGTATTTACTGAGGAAGTAAGTGGAGTACAGTTCTAGGTAGTGCTCCACCCAGCGGTCCATTTGCTTGCGTTGGTCAGTGATTGTGTCCCCTGATTTAGCTTTGAGGGGGGGCAATCCTCTTGATGGTTGGTCCAAAAGCTCTCTTAAAGACCCCTTTCCTATCCTGTGTGGCGTGAAACAGGGCTGTGTTCTCGCACCTACACTGTTTGGGATCTTCTTCTCCCTGCTGCTCTCACATGCGTTCAAGTCTTCAGAAGAAGGAATTTACCTCCACACAAGATCAGGTGGCAGATTGTTCAACCTTGCCCATCTAAGAGCGAAGACCAAAGTACGGAAAGTCCCCATCAGGGAACTCCTCTTTGCTGACGATGCTGCATTAACATCTCACACTGAAGAGTGTCTGCAGAGACTCATCGACAGGATTGCGGCTGCCTGCAATGAATTTGGCCTAACCATCAGCCTCAAGAAAACGAACATCATGGGACAGGACATCAGAAATGTTCCATCCATCAATATCGGTGACCCCGCTCTGGAAGTGGTTCAAGAGTTCACCTACCTAAGCTCAACTATCACCAGCATCACCTGTCTCTCGATGCAGAAGTCAACAAGCGCATGGAAAGGCTTCCACTGCTATGTCCAGACTGGCCAAGAGAGTGTGGGAATATGGCGCACTGACACTGAACACAAAAGTCCGATTCTATCAAACCTGTGTCCTCAGTACCTTGTTCTCCAGCAGTGAGGCCAGGATAACCTATGTCATCCAAGAGCAACATCTCAATTCATTCCATCTTCGCTGCCTCCGGAGAATCCTTGGCATCAGGTGGCAGGACCGTATCTCCAACGCAGAAGTCCTCGAGGCGGCCAACATCCCCAGCATATACGCCCGACTGAGCCAGCGGCGTTTGAGATGGCTTGGCCATGTGTGCCGCATGGAAAATGGCAGGATCCCCAAGGACACATTGGACAGCGAGCTCGTCACTGGTATCAGACCCACCGGCCGTCCATGTCTCTGCTTTAAAGACGTTTGCAAACGCGACATACACTCCTGTGACATTGATCACAATTCGCGGGAGTCAGTTGCCAGTAATCGCCAGAGCTGGCAGGCAGCCATAAAGGCGGGGCTAAAATGTGGCGAGTCAAAGAGACTTAGCAGTTGGCAGGAAAAAAGACAGAGGCGCAAGGGAAGAGCCAACTGTGTAACAGCCCCGACAACCAACCTTATATGCAGCAACTGTGGAAAAGTCTGTCACTCCAGAATTGGCCTTTATAACCACTCTAGGCGCTGCTTCACAAACCACTGACCACCTCCAGGTGCTTACCCATTGTCTCTCGAGTCAAGGAGGCCAAAGAAGAAAACCTCTGCAATACACAATAAGCACTGTTTTCTTGTAGGAACCCACTTCAGTTGCGTATGTGCAACAAACTCAGATCATAGAGTCATTATGGCACAGAAGGAGGCCACTTGGCCCATCGAATCCATGAAGTCTCCCTTTATAACAATACAATCAGTCCTATTCCCCCACTCAATCCCCATAGCCCTGCAAGTGTATTTCTTTCAAGTAACCATCCAGTTTTCTTTTGATATCATTTATCATCTCCTCTTCCACCACCCTCATAGGCTGCGAGTTCCAGGTCATTACCACTTGTTGCGTTCTAAAGTTCTTCCTCACATCTCCCCCTGCATCTTTTCTCAAAACCCTAGTCCTTGCACCATCAGCTAATAGGAATAGATTTTCTTTGTTGATTGTGTTGAAACCTGTCAAAATCTTGTACAACTCCAGCAAATCTCCCCTCAATCTCCTTTTCTCCAAAGAGAACAACGCCAGCTTCTCCAACCTAAACTTGTCGCTAAAATCTCTCACATTCCTGGAACCAGTCTGGTAAATCTCCTCTGCATCCTTTCAAGAACCCTCACAGCCTGCCTAAAGTGTGGTGACCAGAACTAGCTGCAGTACTCTAGTTGAGGCCTAACCCGGCTCAGCATAACTTACTTGCTTTTGAACTTCTTCCCTTTATTTATGAAGCCCAAGATCCCATTGCTTTGCTAACTATTCTGTCATCTAACTATATCTTGCCACCTTCAAAGATCTAGGCACATGGACCACCCTGTCCCTCTGTTCCAATACACTGTTTCCAACTGTGCCATTTCGTCTATATTGCCGCTCCCTATCCCTTCTACTAAAATGGATCATCTCGATTTCTCTGTATTAAATTTCATATGCCACCTGACTACCCATTTTATGCCAATCTACGTCCTGTTGCAATCGATTGCTATCATCCTCACTGTCTCCCACACCTCCAAGTTTGGTATCATTGGCAAATTTTGAAATTTTACTCTGTATTCCAAAATCCAAACCATTTATATATATCAAAAAAGCAGTGGTTCCAGCACTGATCCTTGGGATCAGTCTGAAAAACCATGACTTACTGTTTTCTGTCCTTAAGCCTCAATCCAAGCTGACACTGACCTTCCGATTCCATGACCCTCAATTTTGTTAACCAGCATTTTTTTTCATCAAACCCTTTCTTAAAATCCATTCAGACCACATCCATTTCTTTCCCTTCATTAACATTCTCTATTACGTCATCAAAAAATTCAATTGAATTAGTCAGCACAATCTGCATTTTTGAAATCTGTGTTGGCCCTTCCTGAATGATCCTGTTGACTTTTTTCCCTGATTATTGTCTCTAAAACCTTCCCCATCACTGATGTGAAACTGACCATCTCCATTCTCATTTTCCATAGCAACCTTGGATGCAAGCCATCTGGTCCTGTCGACCTATCCACTCTAAGCATAGCCAGCCTTTCCACTACATTCTTCCTATCAATTTTCATCCATCCATTACCTCTGCCATCTCAGCTTCTACTGATATTTGGTCAGCAGCCTCTTCCTTAGTAAATACTGATACAAAATGGACTGGAAACAGTAAATCAGTGTCAGAACAGTTGGAGGCATTCAAAGGGGAGATTCAAGGGATTCAGAGTAAATATGTTCCCACAAAGAAAAAGGGTGAGGCGGCCAAATCTGGAGCCCCATAGATGTCAAGGAGCCAACAGGGTAAGATAAGGCAGAAAAGGAAAGCTTATGTCCGACACCGAGAACTCAATACTACAGAAAGCCGAGAGGAGTGTAGAAAGTGGAGGGGTGAAATCGAAAAAGAAATTAGGAAAGCAAAGAGACAGCATGAAAGAATATTGGCAAGCAAAATCAAGGTGAACCCAAAGATGTTTTATCAATACATTAAGAGTAATTTGTCGTTGGCACCAGCTAGACCTCATTGTCACAAGGCGAGCCGCCTTAAACAGTGTTCAAATCACACGCAGCTTCCACAGTGCGGACTGCGACACCGACCACTCCCTGGTGTGCAGCAAGGTTAGACTCAGACCAAAGAAGTTGCATCATTCCAAGCAGAAGGGCCACCCGCGCATCAACACGAGCAGAATTTCTCACCCACAGCTGTTACAAAAATTTCTAAATTCACTTGTAACAGCCCTTCAAAACACTCCCACAGGAGATGCTGAGACCAAGTGGGCCCACATCAGAGAAGCCATCTATGAGTCAGCTTTGACCACCTACGGCAAAAGTGCGAAGAGAAATGCAGACTGGTTTCGATCTCATAATAAAGAGCTGGAACCTGTCATAGCCGCAAAGCGCATTGCACAGTTGAACTACAAGAAAGCCCCCAGCGATTTAACATCCGCAGCACTTAAAGCAGCCAGAAGTACTGCACAAAGAACAGCTAGGCGTTGCGCAAACGACTACTGGCAACACCTATGCAGTCATATTCAGCTGGCCTCAGACACCGGAAACATCAGAGGAATGTATGATGGCATGAAGAGAGCTCTTCGGTCAACCATCAAGAAGATCGCCCCCCTCAAATCTAAATCGGGGGACATAATCACTGACCAACGCAAACAGATGGACCGCTGGGTTGAGCACTACCTAGAACTGTACTCCAGGGAGAATGCTGTCACTGAGACAGCCCTCAATGCAGCCCAGCCTCTACCAGTCATGGATGAGCTGGACATACAGCCAACCAAATCGGAACTCAGTGATGCCATTGATTCTCTCGCCAGCGGAAAAGCCCCTTGGAAGGACAGCATTACCCCTGAAATAATCAAGAGTGCCAAGCCTGCTATACTCTCAGCACTACATGAACTGCTATGCCTGTGCTGGGACGAGGGAGCAGTACCCCAGGACATGCGCGATGCCAACATCATCACCCTCTATAAAAACAAAGGTGACCGCGGTGACTGCAACAACTACCGTGGAATCTCCCTGCTCAGCATCGTGGGGAAAGTCTTTGCTCGAGTTGCTCTGAACAGGCTCCAGAAGCTGGCCGAGCGCGTCTACCCTGAGGCACAGTGTGGCTTTTGTGCAGAGAGATCGACCATTGACATGCTGTTCTCCCTTCGTCAGATACAGGAGAAATGCTGTGAACAACAGATGCCCCTCTACATTGCTTTCATTGATCTCACCAAAGCCTTTGACCTCGTCAGCAGACGTGGTCTCTTCAGACTACTAGAAAAGATCGGATGTCCACCAAAGCTACTAAGTATCATCACCTCATTCCATGACAATATGAAAGGCACAATTCAACATGGTGGCTCCTCATCAGAGCCCTTTCCTATCCTGAGTGGTGTGAAACAGGGCTGTGTTCTCGCTCCCACACTTTTTGGGATTTTCTTCTCCCTGCTGCTTTCACATGCGTTCAAATCCTCTGAAGAAAGAATTTTCCTCCACACAAGATCAGGGGGCAGGTTGTTCAACCTTGCCCGTCTAAGAGCGAAGTCCAAAGTACGGAAAGTCCTCATCAGAGAACTCCTCTTTGCTGACGATGCTGCTTTAACATCTCACACTGAAGAGTGCCTGCAGAGTCTCATCGACAGGTTTGCGGCTGCCTGCAATGAATTTGGCCTAACCATCAGCCTCAAGAAAACGAACATCATGGGGCAGGACGTCAGAAATGCTCCATCCATCAATATTGGCGACCACGCTCTGGAAGTGGTTCAAGAGTTCACCTACCTAGGCTCAACTATCAGCAGTAACCTGTCTCTAGATGCAGAAATCAACAAGCGCATGGGTAAGGCTTCCACTGCTATGTCCAGACTGGCCAAGAGAGTGTGGGAAAATGGCGCACTGACACGGAACACAAAAGTCCGAGTGTATCAGGCCTGTGTCCTCAGTACCTTGCTCTACGGCAGCGAGGCCTGGACAACGTATGCCAGCCAAGAGCGACGTCTCAATTCATTCCATCTTCGCTGCCTTCGGAGAATACTTGACATCAGGTGGCAGGACTATATCTCCAACACAGAAGTCCTTGAAGCGGCCAACACCCCCAGCTTATACACACTACTGAGTCAGCGGCGCTTGAGATGGCTTGGCCATGTGAGCCGCATGGAAGATGGCAGGATCCCCAAAGACACATTGTACAGCGAGCTCGCCACTGGTATCAGACCCACCGGCCGTCCATGTCTCCGCTATAAAGACGTCTGCAAACGCGACATGAAATCGTGTGACATTGATCACAAGTCGTGGGAGTCAGTTGCCAGCATTCGCCAGAGCTGGCGGGCAGCCATAAAGACAGGGCTAAATTGTGGCGAGTCGAAGAGACTTAGTTGTTGGCAGGAAAAAAGACAGAGGCGCAAGGGGAGAGCCAACTGTGCAACAGCCCCGACAAACAAATTTCTCTGCAGCACCTGTGGAAGAGCCTGTCACTCCAGAATTGGCCTTTATAGCCACTCCAGGCGCTGCTTCACAAACCACTGACCACCTCCAGGCGCGTATCCATTGTCTCTCGAGATAAGGAGGCCCAAAAGAAAGAAAGAGTAAGAGGATAACTAAGCAGAGAGTAGCCCATAAAAGACCAAAAATGTAACCAAGTGTAGGGGCAGAAGATGTTGGTATTGTTCTTAATGAATACCTTGCGTCTGTCTTCACAAAAGATGGGGACGATTCAGATATTGTACTTAAGGAGGAGGAGTGTGAAGTATTGAATGTGATAAACATAGGGAGAGAGGACGTATTAATGGGATTAGCATCCTTGAAAGTTGATAAAACACCAGGGCTGGATGAAATGTATCCTAAGCAGTTAAAAGAAGCAAGAGAGTAAATAGCAGAATGTCTGACCATCATTTTCCAGTCCTCACTGGGTACAGGTGTGGTGCTGAAGGATTGGAGAACTGCTAACGTTGTACCTCTGTTTAAAAAGGGAGCGAAGGATAGACCAAATAATTACAGGCCAGTCAGTCTAACCTCAGTAGTGGGCAAATTGTTGGAATCTATTCTGAGACAAGATAAACTGTCACTTAGAAAGGCACAGGTTAATCAAGGATAGTCAGCATGGATTTGTTGAGGGAAGATCTTGTTTGACCAACTTGATCAAATGTTTTGAAGTAGTAACAAGGAAGATAGATGAAGGTAGTGCAGTTGATGTGGTCTACATGGATTTTAGCAAGGCTTTTGACAAGGTCCCAGATGGCAGACTGGTCACAAAAACAAGATCCCATGGGATCCAGGGAAATGCAGCAAGGTGAATACAAAATTGGTTCAGCGGCAGGAAACAAAGGGTAATTGCTGACAGGTGTTTTGGCAATTTGAGGGCTGTTTCCAGTGGCGTTCCACAGTGCTCAGTACTGGGTCCCCTGCCTTTTGTGGTATAAACGATTTGGACGTAAATGTAGGGGGCATGATCAAGAAGTTTGCAGACGACACAAAGATTGGCCGTGTGGTAGATAGTGAGGAGGATAGCTGTAGGCTGCAGGAAGATATTAATGGTCTGGTCAGATGGGCAGAAAGGTGGCAAATGGAATTTAACCCAGAGAAGTGTGAAGTGATGCATTTGGGGAGGTCCAACAAGGCAAAGTAATACAAGATAAATGGGAAAATACTGAGAAGTGTAGCGGAAGTGAGGGACCTTGGAGTGAATGTCCACAGATCCCTAAAGGTAGCAGGAAAGGTCGATAAGATTCAAAAGGAGTCTGGATATGCACCTTAAGTGCAGTGATCTGCAGGGCTAAGGACCAAATGCTGGAAGGTGGGATTCGAATAGGTGCATCGTTTTTCGGCCGGCACAGACACGATGGGCCAAGTGGGCTCTTTCTGGGCCTTAAACTTTCTATGATTCTATGTTTCTAAAGTACTCATTAAATATTCTAGCCTTGCCCTGCCCCTCTAAACAGAAATCACCCTCTTTTTCCTGAATAGGGTCCACTCCTCCTCTTACTACCCACTTAATGTTTACATGCCAGTAAAAGATTTTTGTGTTGCCTTTTATGTTAGCTACATTCTATTCTCATATTCTCTCTTTGCCAGTCTTATTTTCCTCTTCACTTCCCCTCTGAACCTATTGTATTTGGCTTGGTTCTCACTTGAAGAATTCACCTGACATTCACCATACACCCTCACTTTTATTTCATCATATTCTCTATTTTGCTCGTCATCCAAGGAGCCCTTGCTTTGGTTCCCTTACCTTTCACCCTAGTTGGAATATACTTCGCCTATACCTGAAACACCTCTTTAAAGATTACCCATTGTTCCAATCTAGTTTTTCCTGTTAATCTTAGGTTCCATTTTACCTTGGCTAGGTCCCTTCCTACTCCATTGAAGTTAGCCATGTTCCAGTTTAAAAGTGCTTCTTTAGATTGTTCCTTGCTCTTCTCAATTACTAATCTAAAGCTTATGATGCAGCTATCACTCTTACCCACAGACACTTGGTCCACTTGGCCCACCTCATTCCTTAGCACCAGATCCAGCAATGCCTATTTCCTAGTTGGATCAAGAAAATACTGGTCAAGGAAGCTCTCCTGAACACATTTCAGAAATTCCTGCCCCTCTTTACCCTTTACTGTAACATTATCCCAATTGATATTTGGGTAATTAAAGTCTCCCAATATCATCACTCTGTAGTTCTTGCACATGTCTGTTACGTCCCTTCAGATTTGCTCCTCTATCTCTCTCTCACTACATGGAGGCTTATAGAATACCTCCAGTAGCGTGATTATACTGTGATGACCTCAGTAGAGACCGTTAACTTTAAAAGAGATATAAACTTCCCAGACCGATTAAAGAATTGCACAACAAGATTTCACGTTTTACGACTTTTACTGTGACCGAAACTAAAAATCGACATTAACTAAACAATACTTAGTAGGTAGCTGATACGCTTAATTACAGGGAAGGGTATTCCTCATTAACCTCTTAACACACTCGAAAACCCCACATCACATTTATATGTTCTTATTGAAAAGGTATCCTTGCAGTTAAAAGTCCCAAACTCCTCTCAGCTGCAGTGGGTTGGGTCCCCAGTGTCCTTCTCAAAGCTAATGTCCTCTTTGCTTCCTTCTTCCGAGCACATTCGACTGGGCTTCCGTTAATAAGGCAATCTCTGGTGACCCCATTCATTTTTTCTCCTTCACAAACCTTAAGGCTTCGAACCAGGTTCAAGTCGTAGCAGCCTTTTTCTGTATTGGTGACCTGAGAGCAGCTCTCTCTCTCTCTCTCTCTCTCTTTTTAGTCTGCGCAACTGACTGCTGGTCTTTGTTTCTTTTCAGCTTCTTGAATTTATCCAGATCAAAAGTCAATAGTTGTTTGCCTTTAACAGTTCTCGGAAACTATATGTTTGACCGTAGCAAAACCAGCTGGGCCCTACTTTGTTTCCAGGTCTTAAAAATTGCAACTTAAATCTGCATTTTAGAGACCCTGTTTACAATCTGAGAGTCTGGGAGAGTGAAACCCATTGTCCGTTAGGTGTTACAGTCATGCACCCTTTTTTTTTGCTTTCAAAAGGATCTTTGATCTCGGTTCCTTGTTCTCGTGGTAACCAAGTCCCCAGCTTGTCTCTGGGCAGATTTTGTGTAAGGTCACATGTTTCCTCTGAATGTCCATTTTACACTACATTAAAGGTCACAGTTTTTAAAACATAGCCATACTACATAGTGTAGCTAACATTACCCTTTTTGCTTTGAACACTAACCAAATGCATTCTGTCTTTGCCCTCTCAAGGATATCCTCACAGTGATATCGGCACAGTGGCGAAGTGGTTAGCACCGCAGCCTCACAGCTCCAGCGACCCGGGTTCAATTCTGGGTACTGCCTGTGTGGAGTTTGCAAGTTCTCCCTGTGCCTGCATGGGTTTTCTCCGGGTGCTCCGGTTTCCTCCCACAGCCAAAAAGACTTGCAGGTTGGTAGGTAAATTGGCCATTATAAATTGCCCCTAGTGTAGGTAGGTGGTAGGGAAATATAGGGACAGGTGAGGATGTGGTGGGAATGTGGGATTAGTGTAGGATTAGTGTAAATGGGTGGTTGATGGTCGGCACAGACTCGGTGGGCCGAAGGGCCTGTTTCAGTGCTGTATCTCTAAAATAAAAAATTCCAACACGACAGTGTATTCACTAATCAGTATTGCCACTCACCTCCATTTTTTTCTTTCCCTATCTTTTCTGAACACTTTGTATTGTTAAATAGTAAGAGCCTAGTCCTCACCATTTTTAAGCCACGTTTTCATTATTGTCACTACATCATATTCCCACACGGCTATTTTGTAGAGATACGGAACAGGTAATGCTTAACTCCTGAGTGGAGAGGGCAACTCTGAGCTTAATCAGCAAAAATGCACAGCACAGAGTATTAATCAAAAATCTATTGTGTTTATATACAGCTAGAGGGCATTAATTGGGATTTCACTTGAGCATAAGTAACGAGACACTTACTGAATCTGTGGTATGGTTGGGTGAGGAGGTAAATAAATGTCAGACTGAGTAAAGATTTGCTCCAGTATCATTCTTCACCTTTTGAGAACCAAACAGGGTAGCATAGATTGGTTTCCTTAAGGTGAATGTTGGAAGCTGAAAAAAATTCAGAAAGAAGCCTATGAGAAATGGCAAAAAGCAAGTGGAAATTGTTGGAGCATGATTACCCTTCGATGTTCTTAGAATCTGACCTATATGACCGGTGGAAGAATGTTTTAGATATATGGACGTGGGCTATGTCCCTACCATAGAGGAAACAAGGTATAGCCTTGTCATTGTCACTTCCAACCAAATATATAATCAGAAACCAAGGCTGGGATTTTACAGAGCTCTCGACGTCGGGCTCTATGGTGGGGGGGCCGGATGTTTGTTCCTGCAGCAGCCTGCCACGGAGCCTGACGCTGGGAGAGCCGGGCACCATCTTTCCAGTGGCGACACGGTTCCATGGTGGTCCCCCCTCCCGCCACTGGGCGATGGGACCCAGCTTTGAAGTGGTAGGGAGGGGGGGGGATCTTAAGATCTTTAGTGGGGGGTGGGGTGGAAAAAAAGGGTGAAACTTGCATCACCAGGGATGCTGGGAAAGGGTGATCTGTGCACTTTGTTCAGTTTGGTGGGGGGAAGATCACGTTTGAAAGGTAACTTTTAGGGGGAGGAAGGCAAATCCTTAATTTTATTGTTATTGGGTGGGAAAGGGGTGATAGATTTTTGATCGAAACATTTGGGGGAGTTTAACTTTAAAAATGTAAATTAGCTGGCTTCCCTTTAAAAATGGCACCAGCGCCTGTGCACAGGCAGCTGACACCATTGCTGGCATCGGAGAGCCCGCCCCCCCATGATTGGGGGTTGGGTGTGGTCCGACCGGGATATTAGCATAGATTGCTGCGAGGAAGGTCGCAGTGACATGGTGGCGTACATGTGCCATCTTTTTTGCCCGCCACCGGGAGCTGCAGCGGGAGAAGAAAATCCAGCCCCAAGTATTTTGTGAGCTGGATGCCTGTCAGCTGGATAGTGATAAGGGCTTGGATCTGATATTAGAGCTTTTGGATGAAATTTACAAGCAACATGATCTTGTAAATGTGTATGAGGCATGATCAGACATTGATAGATTTCGAAAAACAGGCAATGATTCAATGGAGGAATGTATCATGGACTTTAATAGACTGCATAAAAGACCACATAAAAGATTGTGGAAATTCAGTATCGAGATCCCTGGTTAGCATTTAAATTGCTGGACTGTGCTAAGGTGTTACATATGGACAGAGGGAGTCTGTGGCATAGTGGGAATGTCACTAGACTAGTAACCCAGAGCCCCAGGCTAATGCACTGGGGCCATGAGTTTGATTCCCACCAAGGCAGAAGGTGGAATTTGAATTCAATTAATAAAAATCTGGAATTAAAAGCTAGTCTAATAGTGACCATGAAACCACTGACGATTGCTGTAGAAACCTATCTAGTTCACTAATGTCCTTCAGGGAAGGAAATCTGCCAGGTCTGACCTACATGTGACTGCAGACCCACAGCAATGTGGTTGACTCTTAAAATGCCCTCTGAAATGGCCTAGCAAGCCTCTCAGTTGTATGAAATCGCTACAAAGTCTAAGAAAAGAATGAAACCGGACAGACCACCAGCATCGACTGAGGCACCGGAAACATCAATGGCAAAACCTGTCGACTCTGCAAAGTCCTCCTTATTAATATCTGGGGGCTTGTGCCAAAATTGGGACAGCTGTCCCACAGACTGGTCAAGCAACAGTGTGACATAATCATACTCACAAAATCATACCTTGCAGACAATGTGCCAGATACCACCATCACCATTCCTGCGTCTGTCCTGTCTCACCAAAGGTGACGGTACAGTGGTATATAGTCGGGAGGAAGTTGCTCTGGGAGTCCTCAACATTGACTCGGACCCCATGAAGTCTCATGGCATCAGGTCAAACATGGGCAAGAAAACGTCCTGCTGATTACCACCTACCGCTCTCCCCCCACCCCTTGGCTGATGAATCAGTGATTCTCCATGTTGAACACCAATTGAGGAAGCACTGAGGGTAGGTAGCAAGAGCACAGAATGTACTCTGGATGAGGGGCTTCAATGTCCATAACCAAGAGTAGCTCGGTAGCCACACTACTGCTAGACAGGGTCCACGCCAGGTGGTGGAACCAACAAGAGGGAAAAACCGACTTGATGTCGTCCTCACCAATCTGCCTGTTGTAGATGCATCTGTCCATGACAGTATTGGTAGGAGTGACCGCCGCACAGTCCTTGTGGAGACAAAGTTCCGTCTTCACACTGAGAGTGTGGCACCGCCACTGTACTAAATGATTTTAAACAGATCTAGCAACTAAAAACGGGGCATCCATGCGGCGCTGTGGGCCATCAGCAACAGAATTGTAATCAAGCACAATCTGTAACCTCATGGCCTGACGTATCGCCCACTCTACCATTACCATCAAGCCGCGGTACCAACCCTGATTCAATGAAGAGTGTAGGAGGGCATGTCAGGAGCAGCACCAGGCATACCTAAAATTGAGGTGTCAACCTGGTGAAGCTGCAACTCAGGACTACTTACATGGCAAACAGCGGAAGCAGCATGCCATAGACCGGGCTAAGCGATCCCACAACCAACAGATCAGATCTAAGTTCTGCAGTCCTGCCACATCCATTCATGAATGGTGGTGGACAATTAAACAACTGACAGGAGGAGGAGGCTCCACAAATATCCCCATCCTCAACAATGGATGGATCATCCACTCGGCACGTCTGGCTGAAGATTGTTGAAAATGCTTCAGCCTTATATTTTGCACTGATGTGCTGGGCTCCCCCATCATTGAGGATGGGGATATTTGTGGAGCAACCTCCTTCAGTTAGTTGTTTAATTGTCCACCACCATTCATGGCTGTATGTGGCAGGACTGCAGAGTTAGATCTGATCTGTTGGTTATAGGAACTCTTAGCTCTGTCTATCGCATGCTACTTACACAGTTTGGCACGCAGATAGTCCTGTGTTGTAGCTTCACCAGGTTGACACCTCATTTTGACGTATGCCTGGTGCTGCTCCTGGCATGCCCTTCTGCAGTCTTCATTGAACCAGGGTTGGCCGCCTGGCTTGATGGTAATGGTAGAGTGGGGATATGCAGGACCATGAGGTTACAGATTGTGATTGAGTACAATTCTGCTGATGGTCCACAGCGCCTCATGGATGCCCAGTTTTGCATTGCTGGATTTGTTCGAAATCTATCCCATTTAGCACGGCGGTAGTGCCACACAACACAATGGAGGGTATCCTCATTGTGAAGGCGGGACTTCGTCTCCACAAGGACTGTGTGGTGGTCACTCCAACCAATACTGTCATGGACAGATGCATCTGCGGCAGGCAGATTGGTGAGGATGAAGTCAAGCATGTTTTTCCCTCTTGTTGGTTCCCTCACCACCTGCCGCAGACCCAGTCTAGCAGCTATGTCCTTTAGGACTCGGCCAGCTCGGTCAGTAGTGGTTCTACCGAGCCACTCTTGGTGATGGACATTGACGTCCCCCACCCAGAGTACATTCTGTGCGTTCGCCACCCTCAGTGCTTCCTCCAAGTGCTGTTCAACATGGAGGAGTGCTGACTCATCAGCTGAGGGAGGGCGGAAGGTGGTAATCAGCAGGAGGTTTCCTTGTCCATGTTTGACCTGATGCCATGAGACTTCATGGGGTCCGGAGTCAATGTTGAGGACTCCCAGGGCAACACCCTCCCGACTGTATACCACTGTGCTGCCACCTCTGCTGGGCCTGTCCTGCCGGTGGGACAGGACATACCCAGGGATGGTGATGGCAGTGTCTGGGACATTGTAAGGTATGATTCCGTGAGTATGACTATGTCAGGTTGTTGCTTGACTAGTCTGTGGGACAGCTCTCCCAACTTTGACACAAGCCCCTAGATGTTAGTAAGGAGGACTTTGCAGGTCGACAGGGCTGGGTTTGCCATTGTCATTTCTGGTGCCTAGGTCAATGCTGGGTGGTCCGTCCGGTTTCATGCTTTTTTATTGACTTTGTAGCGGTTAGATACAGCTGAGGGCATGTAAGAGTCAACCACATTGCTGTGGGTCTGGAGTCACATGTAGGCTAGACCAGGTAAGGACAGCAGATTTCCTTCCCTAAAGGACATTGGTGAACCAGATGGGTTTTTACAACAATCAACAGTGGTTTCATGGCCATCATTAGACTAGCTTTTTAATGCCAGATTTATTAATTGAATTCAAATTCCACCTTCTGCTGTGGTGGGATTTGAACCCATGTCCCCAGAGCAATACCCTTAGTCTCTGGGTTGCTTGTGAAACTGACAGCACCTTCAGGAGTCTGCACATGCACAGTGAAACATGGAAATCCAGAGGTTGCTGTCAATGATTTCTCTGCTCCTCCACAGGGTCCGCATTGAAGTCCTTGCAGATGAAAATCAATTATAAATCACTGTTTTTAATGGGAACTTCCACTTTTTATGCTATTAAACTTGCTGTAAAAAACCCTCGAAAAGGTTATGCCTAGTTGAATGAGGTGCAACTGGAGTTTTAACGGTGTAGTAAGTACTGCTGAATAGCCTCTGTGGCCATGAAAAAATCATTTTATACTCTTGGATATCAGATTTCTCCATTCCATGCTAAAAATTACATAGATTATTCTAATGAGTGTTTGTTTATGTTTCAGCTTCTACCTCAATCCCATGTGTATGTCCTAATCATTATTTCACTTTCTATAAAATTATAGAATTATAGAAAGTGAATGATAAAACCTTCTTGTTACTTTCTGGCATTCTGTCTGTCAGAATTCTTCAGTTTGATAGGCTGCTTAGCCTGCTTGATGACATCACTGCTGCTGGATGCCAGAGATCCATGTAGCTGGCGCCAGAATGAAATTAATGAAACGAACATCACAGAGAGTGCTAGATCTTTATGGGAAGTTTTCTTCAATGTCTGCAGCGAATGCCATCATTTCACCATTGACTGCAAAATTCAGGCCATTGTTTCTACTCGAACATGGAGAAATTACAGAAGCCATGGAAACAATTAATGACCCTGAGCTGAAGCTTTTGTGATGCAAATATTACTTGAATACGTTTAACTATATAGAATCATAGGACAGAAAGAGGCCACTTGGCCTATTGTGTCTGCAGCAGCTGAAAAATGATCCACCCAATCCAATCCCACCTTCCCGCATTTGGTCTGTAGCCCTGTGGATTACGGCACTTGAGGTGCATATCCAGACTCTTTTTGAATGAGTTGAGGGTTTCCGCCTCAACTACCCGTTCAGGCCGTGAATTCCAGACCGCGCCCGCCCCGCCCCCACCACTACCCTCTGCGTGAAAATTTTTCCTCACCTCCCCCTAATTTTTCTATAAATCACTTTAAATTTGTGCCCCCTCATCACTGACCTCTCTGCTAAGGTGAATAGACCCTTCAACTCCAATCTATCTAGGCCCCTCAAAATTTTGTACATTTTTTTGTACATTGGATTAGTACTTGGCAATATGATGTTGCTATTACAGAGACTTGGTTGAGGGAAGGGGAGGATTGGCAGCTAAATGTTCCAGGCTTTAGAAGCTTCAGGCGGGATAGAGGGGGATGTAAAAGGGGTGGGGGAGTTGCATTACTGGTTAAGGAGAATATCACAGCTGTACTGCGGGAGGACACCTCAGAGAGGTCATTCAGCGAGGCAATATGGGTGGAGCTCAGGAATAGGAAGGGTGCAGTCACGATGTTGGGGGTTTACTACAGGCCTCCCAACAGCCAGCGGGAGGTAGAGGAGCAGATATGTAGACAGATGTTGGAAAGATGTAAAGATAACAGGGTTGTAGTGGTGGGTGATTTTAACTTCCCCAATATTGACTGGGACTCACTTAGTGCTCGGGGCTTGGATGGGGCAGAATTTGTGAGGAGCATCCAGGAGGGCTTCTTGAAACAGTATGTAGATAGTCCAACTAGGGATGGGGCCATTCTGGACCTGGTACTGGGGAATGAGCCCGGCCAGGTGGTCGAAGTTTCAGTCGGGGAGCATTTCGGGAGCAGTGACCATAATTCCATAAGTTTTAAGGTACTTGTGGATAAGGATAAGAGTAGTCCTCGGGTGAAGGTGCTAAATTGGGGGAAGGCTAATTACGACAATATTAGGCAGGAACTGAAGAATTTAGATTGGGGGCGGCTGTTTGAGGGTAAATCAACATCTGACATGTGGGAGTCTTTCAAACGTCAGTTGATTAGAATCCAGGACCAGCATATTCCTGTGAGGAAGAAAGACAAGTTTGGCAAGTTTCGGGAAGCTTGGATAACACGGGATATTGTGAGCCTAGTCAAAAAGAAAAAGGAAGCATTTGTAAGGGCTGGAAGGCCAGGAACAGATGAAGCACTTGAGGAATATAAAGACAGTAGGAAGGAACTTAAGCAAGGAGTTAGGAGGGCTAAAAGGGGTCAGAAAAGTCATTGGCAAACAGGATTAAGGAAAATCCCAAGGGTTTTTATACATATATAAAGAGCAAGAGGGTAACCAGGGAAAGGGTTGGCCCACTCAAGGACAGAGATGGGAATCTATGCGTGGAGCCAGAGGAAATGGGTGAGGTGCTAAATGAGTTCTTTGCATCCGTATTCACCAAGGAGAAGGACTTGGTGGATGATGAAGGGAGTGCAGATAGTCTCAGTCATCTCATTATCAAAAAGGAGGAGGTGTTGGGTGTCTTGCAAAGCATTCAGGTAGATAAGGCCCCAGGGCCTGAGGGGATCTACCCTAGAATACTGAGGGAGGCAAGGGAAGAAATTGCTGGGGCCTTGACAGAAATCTTTGCATCCTCATTGGCTACTGGTGAGGTCCCAGAGGACTGGAGAATAGCCAATGTTGTTCCTTTGTTTAAGAAGGGTGGTAAGGATAATCCAGGAAATTATAGGCCAGTGAGCCTTACGTCAGTGGTAGGGAAACTATTAGAGAGGATTCTTCGGGACAGGATTTACTCCCATTTGGAGACAAACGAACTTATTCGCGAGAGACAGCATGGTTTTGTGAAGGGGAGGTCGTGTCTTACTAATTTGATTGAGTTTTTTGAGGAAGTGACGAAGGTGATTGATGAGGGAAGGGCGGTGGATGTTGTCTATATGGACTTTAGTAAAGCTATTGACAAGGTCCCGCATGGCAGACTGGTGCAAAAGGTGAAGTCAGAGGGGAACTGGCAAGATGGATACAGAACTGGCTCAGTCACAGAAGACAGAGGGTAACAGTGGATGGGTGTTTTTCTGAATGGAGGGATGTGACTAGTGGTGTTCCGCAGGGATCAGTGCTGGGACCTTTGCTGTTTGTAGTATATATAAGTGATTTGGAGGAAAATGTAGCTGGTCTGATTAGTAAGTTTGCGGACGACACAAAGGTTGGTGGAGTTATGGATAATGATGAGGATTGTCAGAGGATACAGCAGGATATAGATCGGTTGGAGACTTGGGCGGAGAAATGGCAGATGGAGTTTAATCCGGACAAATGTGAGGTAATGCATTTTGGAAGGTCTAATGCAGGTGGGAGGTATACAGTAAATGGCAGAACCCTTAGGAGTATTGACAGGCAGAGAGATCTGGGCGTACAGGTCCACAGGTCACTGAAAGTGGCAACGCAGGTCGATAAGGTAGTCAAGAAGGCATACGGCATGCTTGCCTTCATCGGTCAGGGTATGAAAATTGGCAAGTCATGTTGCAGCTGTACAGAACCTTAGTTAGGCCACACTTAGAATATTGCGTGCAATTCTGGTCACCACACTACCAGAAGGACGTGGAGGCTTTGGAGAGGGTACAGAGGAGCTTTACCAGGATGTTGCCTGGTCTGGAGGGCATTAGCTATGAGGAGAGGTTGGAAAAACTCGGATTGTTTTCACTGGAACGACGGAGGTGGAGGGGCGACATGATCGAGGTTTACAAAGTTATGAGCGGCATGGACAGAGTGGATAGTCAGAGGCTTTTTCCCAGGGTGGAAGAGTCAGTTACTAGAGGGCATTGGTTTAAGGTGCGAGGGGCAAAGATTAGAGGGGATGTGCAAGGCAAGTTTTTTACACAGAGGGTGGTGAGTGCCTGGAACTTGCTGGCAGGGGAGGTGGTGGAAGCAGATACGATAGCGACGTTTAAGAGACATCTTAACAAATATATGAACTGGGAGGGAATAGAGGGATATGGGCCCCGGAAGTGCAGAAAGTGTTAGTTTAGGCAGGCATCAAGATCGGCGCAGGCTTGGAGGGCCGAATGGCCTGTTCCTGTGCTGTACTGTTCTTTTTTCTATTTCAATGAGACAATTTCTTTGTTCCAAGGAGAACAACGCCAGGCTATCCAATCTTCCCTCACAGCTGCATTTTTCCAGTCCCAGCAGCATCCTTGTAAATCTCCTCTGTACCCTCTCTAGTGCAATTACATCCTTTCTGTAATGAAGTGATCAGAACTGCACACAGTACTCAAGTTGTGGTCTAACCAATGATTTATACAGTCCCAGCATAACCTCCGTGCTCTTATATTCTATACCTGGGCTAATAAAGGAAAGGATTCTGCCGTGTGGGATTTGAGCCTATGTCCTCAGAAGAATACCCTGGGTCACTAGTCTAGTGACAATACCACTACGCCACTACCTCCCCTGATCAATTAGTATTCCTCCATGTTGAACACCACTGATTGTGGCAAAGGTGCAGAATGTACTCTGGGTGAGGGACTTCAATATCCATAACACCATTACTGAATGATCTACCGAGTTCTCAAGGACATAGCTGCTCGACTGGATCTCCGGCAGGTAGTGAAGGAACCAACGAGAGGGAAAAACATACTTGACCTTGTCCTCACCAATCTGCCTGTCGTAAATGTATCTGTCCATGACAGCATTGGTAGGAGTGACCACCGCACGGTCCTTGTGGAGACAAAGTCCCGTCTTCTCATTGAGGACACCCTTTATCGTGTTGTGTGGCACTACCACCATGCTGAATGGGATAGACTTTGAACAGATCTGGCAACTCAAAACTGGGCATCCATGAGACACTGTGGGCCATCAGCAGCAGTGGAATAGCACAATCTATAACCTCCTGGTCCGGCATATCCCCCACTCTACCATTACCATCAAGCCGGGAGACCAACCCTGGTTCAATGAAGAGTGCAGGAGGGCATGCCAGGAGCAGCACCAGGCATACCTCAAAATGAGGTGTCAACCTGGTGAAGTTACAACACAGGACCACTTGCGTGCCAAACAGCATAAGCAGCATGTGATAGACAGAGCTAAGTGATCACAAAATCAATGGATCAGATCTAAGCTCTGCAGTCCTGCCATATTCAGTCATGAATGAATTGGTGGACAATTGAACAACGAACAGGAGGAGGTGGCTCCACAAATATCCCCATCTTCAATGAATGGGGGAGCCTAGCACATCAGTGCAAAAGGGAAGTGCTGAGTGGATGATCCATCTCGGCCACCTCCTGAAGTCCCCAGGATCACTGATGCCAGTCTTCAGCCAAACCGATTCACCATACGTGATATCAAGAAATGACTGAAGGCACTGGATACTGCAAAGGCTATGGGCCCTGACAATATTCCGGCAATAGTACTGAAGACCTGTGCTCCAGAATTTCCGTGCCCCTTGCCAAGCTGTTCCAGTCCAGCTACAACACTGACATCTACCCGGCAATGTGGAAAATTGCCCAGGTATGTCCTGTACTCAAAAAGCAGGACAAATCCAAACCGGCCAACTCTCGATCATCAGTACAGTGATGGAAGATGTCGTCGACAGTGCTGTCAAGCGCCACTTGCTTCGCAATAACCTGCTCAGTGATGTTCAGTTTGGGTTCCGCTAGGGCCACTCAGCTCCTGACCTCATACGGCCTTGGTTCAAACATGGGCAAAAGAGTTGAACTCCAGAGGTGAGGTGAGAGTGACTGCCCTTGGCATCAAGGCAGCATTTGGCATCAAAGAGCCACAGTAAAACTGAAGTCATTGGTAATCAGGGGGAAAACACTTGGAGTCATACCTAGCGGAAAGGAAGATGGTTGTGGTTGTTGGAGGTCAATCATCTGAGCTCCAGAACATCACTGCAGGAGTTCCTCGGGGTGGTGTCCTAGGCCCAGCCCTCTTCAGCTGCTTGATCAATGACCTTCCTTCAATCATAAGGTCAGAAGTGGGGATGTTTGCTGATAATGGCACAATGTTCAGCACCATTCGTGACTCCTCAGATACTGAGGCAGTAAGTGTAGAAATGAAGTAAGACCTGGACAATATCCAGGCTTGGCCTGATAATTGGCAAGGAACATTAGCGCCACATAAGTGCGAGGCAATGACCATCTCCAACAAGAGAGAATCTAACCATCTCCCCTTGAAATTCAATGGCAAGACAATCGCTGAATCCCCCACTATCAACATCCTGGGGGCTGCTATTGACCAGAAACTGGTCAATACCGTGGCCACTAGAGCAGCACAGAGGCTAGGAATCCTGTGGTGAATAACTCACCTGACTCCCCAAAGCCTGTCCACCATCTACAAGGCACAAGTCAGGAGTGTGATGGAACACTCCCCACTGCCTGGATGACTGCAGCTCCAACAACACCCAAGAAGCTCAATACCATCCAGAACAAAGCAGGCTGTTTGATTGCCACCCTATGCACAAACATTCACTCCCTCCACTACCGATGCACAGTGGCAGCAGTGTGTACCATCTACAAGCTGCACTGCAGCAACGCACCAAGGCTCCTTAGCAGCACCTGCCAAACCCACGACCTCCAGCACCTAGAAGGACAAGGGCAGCAGCTGCATGGGAATACCACCAACTGCAAATTCCCCTCCCAAGTCACACACCATCCTGACTAGGAACCATATTGCCGTTCCTTCACTGTCGCTGGGTCAAAATATTGGAACTTCCTTCCTAACAGCACTGTGGGTGGACCTACTCCACATGGACTTCAGCGATTCAACGAGGCAGTTCACCACCACCTTCTCAAGGGTAATTAAGGATGGGCATTAAATGCTGGCCTAATCAGCGATGCCGACATCCCACAAATGAAGAAAAAACAAAAATTCCATAGGCCTTCTTAACCACCTTATCGACCTGTCCTGCAATCTTCAGGGATCTGTGGACATTCCCTCCAAGGTCCCTCACTTCCTCTACACTTCTGAGTATTTTCCCAATAATCTTGTATTCCTTCAACTTGTTTGACCTCCTCAAGTGCATCACCTCTCAATTCTCTGGGTTGAATTCCATTTGCCACTTTTCTGCCCATCTGACCAGACTATCAGTATCTTCCTGCAGCCTATGACTATCCTCCTGGTCTTCTACCACATGGCCAATCCTTGTGTCAGCTGCAAACATCTTGACCATGCCCCCTACATTTACATTGAAATCGTATATATATAGCACAAAAAGCAAGGGAGCCAGTACTGAGCCCTGTGGAATGCCACTGGAAAAGCCCTCCAGTCGCAAAAACACCCGTCAACGATTACCCTCTGTTACTGCCACTGGGCCAATTTTGTATCCATCTTGCTGTATTTCCCATGGGATTTAATTTTTTTAAGCAGTTTGCCATGTGGGACCTTGTCAAAAGCCTTGCTAAAATCTATGTAGACCACATCAACTGCACTACTGTCATCTCTCCTCCTTGTTACTTCTTCAAAAAAATTGGATCAAGTTGGCCAGAGAAGATCTTCCCTTAACAAATCCATGCTGACTGTCCCTGTTTAATCCGTGCCTTTCGAAGTGACTGTATCCTGTCTCTCAGAATTGATTCCAGTAATTTGCCCACTACTGAGGTTAGACTGATTGGCCTGTAATTATTTGGTCTATCCCTCGCTCCCTTTTTAAACAGAGGTACAATGTTAGCAGCCCTCTAATCCTCCGGCACCACACCTGTATCCAGTGATGACTGGAAAAAGATGGTCAGACCTTCCACTATTTCCTGTTTGCTTCTTTTAACAGCCCAGTATTTCATCCAGCCCTGGTGATTTATCAACTTTCAAGGATGCTAATCCCATTAATTGTTCCTCTCTCCCTATGTTTAGCACATCCAATACTTCATACCCCTCTTCACAGAATCACAGAATTTCCACAGTGCAGAAGGAGGCCATTCGGCCCATCGTGTCCACCGGCCCTCGGAAAGAGCAATTCACTCAGTTCCATTCCCACCTGCTTCCCATTACCCTGCACATTCTTCCTTTTCGTAAAACAGTCTAATTCCCTTTTGAATGCTTTAATTGAACCTGCCTCCACAACACTTTCAGGCAGCGCATTCCTCACGTTACACGTCAACAGCATTGCCCTCATCAAACCTCCCTGTTACCTCCTCAAAAAACTCCAGCAAGTTAGTTAAACATGATTTTCCCTTAAGAAGTCCATGCTGGCTTTCCTTAATTAACCCACATTTGTCAAAGTGACTATTAATTTTGTCCCAAATTATTTTTTCTAGATGTTTCCTCACGCTGAAGTTAAACTATCTCACCTATAGTTGCTGGGTTTATCTTTTTACCCTTTTTGAACAAGGGTGTAATGTTTGCAATTCTCCAGTCCTCTAGTACTACCCTCGAGTCTAAGGAAGACTGCAAAATTATGGCCAGCGCCTCTGCAATTTCCACCCTCACTTCCCTCAGTATCCTTGGATGCATCTCATCCGGTCCTGATGCTTGATCCACTTTAAGTACTGACAGCCTATCTAATGCATCCTCTATCAATTTTAAACCCTTCTGGTGTCTGAATTACCTCCATTTTCACCATTGCCTGGGTTGCATTTTCTTTGTTGGTAAAGACAGATGCAAAGTATTCATTTAATACCTCAGCTATGCCTTCTGCCTGCATGTGTAACTCCCCTTTATGGTCCCTAATTGGATCCACTGCTCCTTTTATCACCTTTTTACTATTTATTTGTCGATAGAAAACTTTGGGATTTCCTTTAATACTATCTGCTAGTCTCTTTTCATGCCCTCTCTTTGCTTCTCTTATATGCTTTTTCACTTCCCCTTTGGACCTTCAGCCTTGTTCTCAATTGTAACCTGGCATCTGTCATAAGCTCACTTTTTCTTCTTTATCTTAATGTCTACCTCTTTTGTCATCCAGGGAGCCCTGGATTTGTTTGCCCTACCTTTCCCCTACGAGGGAAAATACCTTGACTGTGCCCGAACTATCTCTTCTTTGAAATGTAGCTCATTGTTCAGCTACTGGTTTTCCTCCCAACTTTGGACTCCAAGTTATTTGCCCCAGCTCCATTCTTACCCCATTGAACCTGGCTTTCCCCCAGTTAATTATTCTTACTCTGGATGGTTCTTTGTCCTTTTCCATAGTCAGCCTAAACCTTATGATACATTGATCACTATCCCCTAAATGCTCTCCTACTGATACTTGATCCCCTCCTCATTCCCAAGAACCAGGTCTAGCAATGCCTCCTTTATGTTTGGACTAGAAACATACTGCTGTAGAAAATTTTCCTGAACACTGTTACAAACAGGTGAGCAATGTGTCTTGGGGTCTCTTGCTGTCTTCACCTGGTCTTATTGTAGCAGATTTTAATTTTAAACACACTCTTTTGAGCTCCCCCTTTGTGAATCCTTGTTCACAGTTTCCAATTTTCAGGCAAATAACTGAGCACAAAACTTTCTTTGGCTTAAAGCAGAAAGAGGAAATTTATTAAAACCTTAAAACTTAAACTCTAATACGGTTCACGCCTACGTATATGAAATGCGCTCATGCTAGCATGCGCACGAATATTAACATGCATATAGGAATAGAAAAGAACAGAAGAAAAGATAAGTAAAAACAATTTGAGGCAATATCTTGTTACTGTTTCTCGAGCTTACTGTAGTCCTTGATCGAAAATATGGTCTTGCGGTTCGTTGGGGCCCAATGTTAGTCTTAAACCTTGTACACGTAGGAAATCTTTCTCTCTTTTAGTTTCACGTGTTTTCACAAGATTCAGTTCCGCGGGAAGAGATGAAGCAGGCAGACAGGCAGGAGAGGAGATGTTCTCAAACCCAGGAGAAGGTCTTTACTCCATGAGCACACGGCTTTGGCTTTGTTCAAATCCTTTTTTTTTGGGAGTCCAATTCAAAAAGCTCCCAGGGTGCTCATCAGGTTAGTCATGTGACTAGCTCCTTATATGGAGCAGTCTCTTCAACATCCTTGGTTGGAGGTTCAAATTTCTCTGTCACAGCCAGTCAACTGACCAAAACTGGTCTGACCACTTCTGTGTATTGGGAGAACAGGGATTGGCTCCCTTTGTTTCCACATTGTCTCGTACTATGCAAATGCCCTTCTCGTCAGAGATTTCAATTTTTAAAGTTTTAATGTTCATGTGGCAAAATAATGTGTGCCTCAGTCTTGGCAGGTGGGGTTTGCCTGACAACACGCTCTAGGAACTCTTGCCCCTCACTGCCCTTTACACTACTACTATCCCAGTCTATGATTGGATAATTAAAACCCCCATTATAATTAGCCTATAATTTTTGCACCTCTCTGTAATGTCCTTGCAAATTTGTTCCTCCACGTCCTTTCCACTAGCTGGTGGAACTGTACCTTTTTTGTTCCTTCATTCTTGGCAAATTGATTTAGTACTTCCTTAACTGCATCATCTTCTTTTGTGAAGACAGATGCAAGCTATTCATTAAGAACATTACCAACCTCTTCTGCTCCTACGCATAGGTTACCTTTTTGGTCTTTTATGGGCCCTACTTTCTCCTTATTTAACCTCTTACTCCTAATGTATTGACAAAACATCTTTGAGTTCACCTTAATTTTGCTTGCCAATATTCTTTCATGCTTTCTCTTAGCTTTCCCAGTTTTCTTTTTGATTTCACCCCTCCACTTTCCATACTCCTCTCGGCTTTTTATAGTATTGAGTTCTTGGTGTCAGACATAAGCCTTCCTTTTCTGCCTTATCTTACCTTGTAAGCTCCTTGACATCCATGGGGCTCTAGATTTGGCCGTCTCACCCGTTTTCTTTACATGTTTACTCTGAACCCCTTGAATCTCCTCTTTGAATGCCTCCCACTGCTCTGACACTGATTTACCTTCAAGTTGCTGTTTCCAGTCCACTTTCGCTAAATCACTCCTCAGTTTAGTAAAATTGGCTTATCCCCAATATAAATCCTGTTCTATCTCTGTCCTTTTCTATAATTATGTTAAAACTGACTGAATTATGATCGCTACCACCAAAATGCTCTCTCACTGCCACTCCTTCCACCTGCCCATCTTCATTTCCTAAAACTAAGTCTAAAACTGCACCCTCTCTTGTTGGACCTGCCACATACTGGGCAAAAAAGTTCTCCTGAATGCACCTCAAGAATTCTGCTACCTCAATTCCTTTCACTCTAAAACTATCCCAGTTAATATTGGGGTAATTAGATCCCCGACTGTTACTGCCCTTGTTCTTGTTCTTGCACTTCTCAGAGATTTGCCTACATATCTGCTCTTCTATCTCCCTCTGACTGTTTGGGGGTCTATTGTACACTCCCAACAGTGTGATTGCCCCTTTTTTGTTCCTTAGCTCAATCCATACGGCCTCATTTGATGAGCCCTCCTCACAGCTGTAATTGTTTCTTTGACCAAAATTGCCACTCCCCCTCCTTTCTTAACCCCCTCCCTATCGCGTCTGTTATGTTAACCAGGAACATTGAGCTGCCATTCAGGTCCTTCCTTAGCCATGTTTCTGTAATAACTGTGATATCATACTGATATGTAACAGCATAACATCATAAATATGTTTAAGCATTAAGCGTTGATAATTTGCACATAATTGATAATGCCACATAATGTGCAAGGTGGTCAATATTTTGTTATATAGGCCTTGAAATTTAATTACAAAACATTCTTTTTTTGGGGTCAACAATGCTCGCTGTCGGGCCCAATATGGTTAGTGGCATGTGCGTACTCAGTACACACTGTAGATCACATCTGTAGTCGTTGAGTGCCCCCACCTGAAACAGGCCCATTGTCTATGCAAATGATAGGCTTAAAGACTGTTTCAGGCTAGTTTGCAACATGAGGGCCCTACTGTTTGCTTACTATGATCCGGATTCTTTGGCACGTAGCAGCCAAACTAGTAGTCCTTAAAGCGACCACTGGAGGCTGTCCCCCAAAAGGTAAGTTGAGTTTTTTTCTTAAACATAACCTGAATGCTGAGGGAGGAGTAGGAAGGCTGCTCCTTGTTCCAAATTTATGCTGCTGTTGACTTCATTCTCCCCACGATTGCTTACCCTACTAGACCGATCTCTGCCATTTGATCTTGCTCACCTAGCTGCCAATGAATGGTCTTGGGTTGACGCCTGCAGCCTGTCGGTAACATTCCAATGAGGCAGGCGGACCAGTTTTCTTGGTCCTGCTGCCTGACTGTTTAGAGTTTACAATGTGTGCTAACCCCTGGATCGCACCCCACTTCAGGCACAATCCAATTTCTAGGCCATATTGAAAAGGGAAATTGAAAGTGCTGGAAATACTGAGCAGATCAGGCAGCACCTGTGGAGAGAGAAACAAAGTTCATGTTTCAGTTGATCTTTGTCAGAACTTACAAATGGTCATTGACCCAAAACATTAACTCTATTTCTGTCTCCACAAATGCTGCCTGGCCTGCTGAGTATTTCCAGCATTTTCTGTTTTTTATTTAAAATTTCCAGCATCCACAGTATTTTGCTCCTGTCTTGGAAACGCACAGTTTGCTGTGGAGAATGAGTCAGAAGTGGGGCTAATAGGACAGCTCTTTCAAAAAGCCAGCAGGCATATTAAAGTTCTTTCTGTCGTCATAAATTCCATATTCTTACTGTTCTCACAAATAGAAATCTGGACTTAGTGGTAAGCTGTTGTAACTTTTAACTTGAGAATTTTTTTTCATCTGCAGTGTTGCCACATTCCCGTGTTTGGAAGTATTTCTTGGTAAACATGAGGTGAGCTGGTTATATATTGTATTGAGCAAAGCTGTCTATGTTAATGCAATATTCTTTAATCTCCTGTATATATGTTAAGTACCTTTGCTAGTTACTCATGCAGAAGTGATGCCCTATAAGATTCCTGTTACCAGAACTGTGGGAGTACCTACACCATCGGACTTCAGTGGTTTAAGAATGTGGCTCATTTCCACCGTCTCAGGGTAATTTATGATGGGCAATAAATACTGGTCTTTGCAGTGATGCCCACTTCCCATGAATGAATAAAATCTCCCTTCTGTGGTGTGAAAGATTTGCTTCTTCTGGGCATTGTCAAGTTTTTACTACTGCTCCATTGGTGGGTTAGTCCATGACTGCAACTTCTGGTGGCAATGTGATGCTTGCTCTGCAAGGTTATTTTTAAGACAATTTTTTTTAATATCAAAAGAATTGTACTGCAGTAGTCTATTCATCGCATTGTCATAAAGAAATATAGTTTTTGGATCCCAGCATATTCTAATTGCCAGGAGTTCTTTTGTACTGTCAGTAGTCATTTGTTGTCACCTATTTTAGCTTTCATTGAAGGGCAACTTGGGCATAAGATGCACAACAGACCAATGCAGTCCATCTTGGTGGTCAATTTGGCAGGGAAATCATGAGCAATTTGTACCTACATTTCTACTGTGTGCTCACGGGGGAAGCACAATGTCCATTCCTCCTGTATGTGAGGCCAGCATTTCTGGGCTGATGTCTGACTTGTAACTTCTAACACTAACTTGTACCAACTTTATTCTCTTTCATACTTAAGATATCTTATTGCAAAAAAGGTCCAGCACTTGGGGACCTCAGTCATTCAGCAGTGTAGAGTTACTTGAGCTTGGTTTCCAAGTACCTTTCTCACTGGACACTCAGGTTTTATATTTTCAAAATTGCCTCCAGACCTTGAATTCAAATGAAAGCAAAATGCTGCAGATGCTGGAAATCTGAAATAAAAACTGGAAATACTCAGCAGGTCTGGCCATATCTGTGGAGAGAGAAGCAGAGTTAATGTTTCAGGACAGTCCTGAAATGTTAACTCTGCTTCTCTCTCGACAGATGCTGCTATCCAGCTGAGTATTTCCAGCATTTCTTGTTTTTATTTCAGATTTCCAGCATCTGCAGTATTTTGCTTTTATTTTAGTGTTTAATTCACTGCCACTTCTCTTCTCGGAATGCCTACCTTGAAGAAGTTCTGCTCTTCTCTCCTTGAATTCAAATTGTCTGGCAATACACAAAAATTGTGAGGCCTTTTTGGGGATTTTGTGAAAAAGCTTTGGAAGTTGTCCAAAAGTACCAGAAAATCTGATGCCTATATCCAAGATGGTCAACCTGAACAAATACCATAATAAAGCTACTAAATGTGTTTTCATAATGAAATAGATACAATCTTAGATGCAGCCTTAGTCCTTTCAAGGGAAGCAGTTGGAGTGTCACTACTAAGAAAATACCTGGTGCACAAGTTAACTTGAAAGGAAATAAAAACAAAGTGTGGGAAATATTCAGCAGGTCTGGCAGCATATGTGGAGAGAAACAGAGTTAACCTTTCAGGTTAATGACCTTTCATCTGAACTGGCAATGGTTAGAAATGTAATAGGTTTTGAGCAAGTGAATGGGGGAGGGGTAAAAGAAGAACAAAAGAGAAGTTCTGTGAATGGGTGGAGGGTGGGAGTGATGATAGTTATTGTAAAAAAACAAAGCATTTGTCCAGAGACAATGTTAATGACAGAATAAGAAGGAACATAGGAGCAGGAGTAAGCCATTAAGCCAAAGCGTGCTCCACCATTCAGTTAGATCATGGCTGATCATCTACCTCAACGCCTGCGCTATCCCCATATCCTTTGATGTCATAAAGTCGCACAGCATAGAAACAGGCCCTTCGGCCCACCGCGTCCATGCCGACCATAATGTCTATCTATACTAATCCCACCTGCCTGCATTAATTCCATATCCCTATATGCCTTGCTCATTCAAGTACCTGTCCAGATGCCTCTTAAATGTCGCTACTGTTCCTGCCTCCACCACCTCCTCAGGCAGCTCATTCCAGATTTCCACTATTCTTTGTGTGAAAAATGTACCCCTTTGATCCCCTTTAAACCTCCTCCCTCTCACCTTAAATCTATGCCCTCTAGTTTTAGTCATCCCTACCATGGGAAACAGACTCTGGCTATCTACCCTATCTATGCCTCTCATAATTTTACATACCTCTATCATGTCCCCTCTCAGCCTCCTTCTGTCCAGGGAAAACAGACCCAGCCTATCCAATCTCTCTTTATAACTCAAGCCCTCCAAACCTTGTGAATCTTTTCTGCACCCTCTCTAGCTTAATCACATCTTTCCTGTAGTGTGGCGACCAGAACTGCACACAGTATTCCAAATGCGGCCTAACCAACGTTATGTACAGCTGCAACATGACGTCCCAACTCTTGTACTCAAGGCCACGGCCGATGAAGGCAAGCATGCCATACGTCTTCTTCACCACCCTGTCTACCTGTGCTGCCACTTTCAGGGAACTATGTACTTGCCCCCCAAGGTCTCTCTGCTCGAGAACACTCCCCAGGGCCTGCCATTCACTGTATATGTCCTGCCCTGGTTTAACTTCCCAAAATGCATCACTTCACACTTGTCTGCGTGGACGGCACAGTGGCGCAGTGGTTAGCACCGCAGCCTCACAGCTCCAGGGACCCGGGTTCGATTCTGGGTACTGCCTGTGCGGAGTTTGCAAGTTCTCCCTGTGACCGCGTGGGTTTTCACCGGGTGCTCCAGTTTCCTCCCACAGCCAAAGACTTGCAGGTGATAGGTAAATTGGCCATTGTAAATTGCCCCTAGTCTAGGTAAGTGGTAGGGGAATATAGGGACAGGTAAGGATGTGGTAGGATAATAGGATTAGTATAAATGGGTGGTTAATGGTCGGCACAGACTCGGTGGGCCGAAGGGCCTGTTTCAGTGCTGTATCTCTAAATCTAAAAAAACAAAATCTATTGTGATCAAACCTGCTGACAAGGGTGGTACTGCTGTTGTGTGGTGTACTGACCTCTACCTTGCAGAGGCTGAGCACCAACTCTGAGGCACTTCTTCCTACCACGCCGCTCCCCACCCCTCCACCCCGAACCGTGACCCCACCACAGAGCATCAAGCAACTGTCTCTGGGGCTGTCACTGACCTCATCTCCTCTGGAGATCTTCCTCCCCTCCCCAAGCCTGCCGTGATGCTGCTTTCTTTTACTGGGTGATCTCCCCATGTGGCAGGGCTTCCACCAGCTGCTGGTGGATGGTGGAAAGTGTCCCTTATGTGGCCATTAACTGGCCACTTAAGGGCCTCAATTGACCTCTGGGCAGGAAAGCCCTCTTCCGTGGGCTATCTCTGGCCCACGAAGGGCCCCTGGCAGAAAAGGCAGACCCTCCCATAAACAAACCCTCCCCCCCCCATGCCCTCAACGGCCACCCTCCCCAACCCTCCCACCTCACTGGGGCCTGCCAGACTAGCCCGCTGACCTGAGGTGTGGGACTCCAGCGCTGACCCTGGTCCCGGGCCTCCTGTAGTACTGGCAATGGCCACTGCTCCCAGTGGTGCTTCCAGTACTGCAGAGCTGCCTTCAGCCTTTCCCGCCCCTGACAAAATCGAATGTTATCGGAAAGGCAATGGGCACTCCAACCTCTGCTTCCCTCACTATTTTATGCACCACCCCCCGCACCCCCCTCCCCGACCTTCCAAACCATCTCCAAAGGGCTGGGAAAATTCAGCCCTCTGTCTCAGTTACATTTGTTCTGATGATGCAACTTTCCAAACCGGTGCTACTGATACATCTTCCTTTTTTTCTCAACTGAGAATTCCATCTCCCAACCCATGATTGACAGGGCCCTTGACCATGTCCATTTCATTTCCCACACTTCTACTGTCATCCCTTCCTCTTCTACCAGAACCATGCTAGGGTTCCCTTGTCCTCAGCTTCCAACCCAGCAGCGTCTGCATTCAGTGAATCACCCTCCGTTAATTCCACCACTTCCAGTGTGATGCCCCGACCAAACACATCTTTCCCTCCCCTTTCAGCATTGCGTATCCTGGTCCAATCCTCAATTACTCCTTCCATCCTCTCCCTTCCCACAGCACCATTCCATGTAAGTGCAAGAGATGTAACACCTGCCCTTTTACTTCCTCCCTTCTCATTGTCCAAAACCCCAAAACGTCCTTCCAGATGAAACAGTTATATAGATGTACTTCTGTCAATTTAGTATACTGTAGTTGCTCATGATGCGATCTGTTCTACATTAGGATACCAAACGCAGCTTTGCAGAAGACCTCCATTCAGTCAGCAAGTGTGACCCTGAGCTTCTGTTCAGCCATCATTTTATTTTTCCAGGCCACTCCCATTCTTTTTGGTCTGCTGCACAATTCTAACAAAGCTCAAGGACTTTACAACCTTCCAGACTCAACACTGTGTTTGACAAGGGCCCAAATGGCAGACTGGTTAAAAAATAAAATCCCATGGGATCCGGGAACTGCAGCAAGTTTGTTACAAAATTGGTTCAGTGGCAGGAAACAAAGGGTAATTGCTGATAGGTATTTTTTCGATTGGCGGGCTGTTTTCAGTGGCGTTCCGCAGGGCTCAGTACTGAGTCCCATGCTTTTTGTAGTAAAAATTTACGATTTGGTTGTAAATGTCCGGGGCATGATAAAGAAGTTTGCAGACGACACAAAGTTTGGCCGTGTGGTAGATAGCAAGGAGGATAGCTGTAGGCTGCAGGAAGATATTGATGATCTGGAGACTGAGGGGGTCCAGCGGTGTTTAAAAAGAGCAGCGATAGGGAGAAAGAAGAAGACTGAGTGAGACCGGCGGTGTTTAAAAAGAGCAACAGCGGGAAAGAAGGAGACTGAGTGAGACCGGCGGTGTAAAAAAGAGCAGCGACAGTGGTAAAGAAGGAGACTGAGTGAGACTAGCGGTGTTTAAAAAGAGCAGCGACAGGGCACCTGAGTTTTGAAAAAAAAAAATCCAACAGTGACATCACAGGAGAGCTGCAAGGTGATTGGTTGGTGAGGAGTAGCTGTCAGAATATCTTAAAAAAATAAGGGGTAAGTTTTTTTTTGTTGAAATTAAAATCACTGGTGATAAGGTGAGTACTACTAAAGTGTTTTTTTTAAGGACTTTAGATTGTAGTGGGTAGAACAAGGCCCCTAGTATAATTAGTATTTTTTAATTAAGGGAGTAACTAATTAATCTAAGGGTAAGTCATGGCAGGAGAGCTCAGCCCCGTGATCTGCTCCTCCTGCGCTATGTGGGAAATCAGGGACTCTTCCAGTGTCCCTGACGACCATGTGTGCAGGAAATGTATCCATCTGCAGCTACTGGCAACCCGCATTACGGAGCTGGAGCTGCGGGTGGATTCACTGTGGAGCATCTGCAATGCTGAGGACGTCGTGGATAGCACGTTTAGTGAGGTGGTCACACCGCAGGTAATGGCTGCACAGGCAGAAAAGAGATGGGTGACCACCAGATGGAGTAGTAGGTGCAGGCAGGTAGTGAAGGAGTCCCCTGTGGCCATCCCCCCCTCAAACAGATATACCGCTTTGGATACTGTTGGGGGGATGACCTCCCAGGGGAAAGCAGCAACAGCCAACAGCAGGGGAGGAAAAGGGTTGGAAGAGTTATAGAGATAGAGGATTCTATCGTAAGGGGTGCAGATAGGCGTTTCTGTGGCCACAAACGAGACTCCAGGATGGTATGTTGCCTCCCTGGTGCGAGGGTCAAGGATGTCTCGGAGCGGCTGCAGGACATTCTGAAAGGGGAGCGTGAGCAGCCAGAGGTCGTGGTCCATATTGGTACCAACGACATAGGCAGGAAAAGAGATGAGGTCCTGCAAAGTAAATATAGGGAGTTAGGCAGAAGGTTAAAAAGCAGGACCTCTAGGGTTGTAATCTCAGGATTACTCCCTGTGCCACGTGCTATTGAGGGTAGGAATAGGAGGATTAGGCAAATGAATGTATGGCTGAAGAGCTGGTGTAGGCGGGAGGGCTTCAGCTACTTGGATCATTTGGATCTCTTCTGGTGCAGAGGTGACCTGTACTAGAAGGACGGGTTGCATCTGAACTGGAGAGGGACCAATATCCTTGCGGGGAGGTTTGCTAACACAACTCGGAAGGGTTTAAACTAGTCTTGCAGGGGGGTGGTGGGACCCAAAGTAGTAGTTTCTCAGAAGAGATAGTTGAGGTAAGGCAGATGAACTCAGAGCATGGATCGTTACATGGGATTGTGATATTATAGCTATTACGGAAACGTGGTTGAGGGATGGGCAGGACTGGCAGCTCAATGTTCCGGGGTACCGATCTTTCCGGCGTGACAGAGGTGGAGGTAAGAGAGGAGGGGGATTTGCGCTATTGATTAGGGAGGACATCATGGCAGTACTTGGAGAAGACATCCCGGGGGGAATGTCCAGCGAGGCCATATGGGTAGACCTTCGAAATAAGAAAGGGGTGATCACTTTGCTGGGATTATAGTATAGGCCCCCCCAATAGTCAGAGGGAAGTGGAGGAGCATATATGTAGGGAAATCACAGATAGGTGTAGGAATTATAGGGTTGTAATAGTAGGTGATTTTAACTTCCCTAATATTGACTGGGACTGCCTGAGTGCTAAGGGATCAGATGGGGAAGAATTTGTTAATTGTGTCCAGGATAGTTTTCTGAAGCAGTATTTGGATGGCACTACTAGAGAAGGGGCTACACTTGATCTCCTCTTAGGAAATGAGGATGGGCAGGTGGTTGATGTGTCAGTGGGGGAACACTTTGGGATCAGTGACCATAACTATTAGCTTCAAGATAGTTATGGAAAAGGATAGGACTGGTCCTCAGGTTGAAGTCCTAAATTGGGGGAAGGCTAATTTCGATGGCATCAGACAGGAACTCTCAAAAGTTGAATGGGAGAGGCTGTTAACAGGTAAAGGGACGTCTGGCAAGTGGGAGGCTTTTAAAAGTGAGATAGGAAGAGTTCAGGGCCGGCATGTTACTGTTAGATGGAAGGGCAAGGCTGGCAAGTTTAGGGAACCTTGGTTGACGAGGGATATTGAGGGTCTGGTCAGGACAAAGAAGGAGGCATATGTCAGGTTTAGGCAGCTGGAATCGAGCGAGTCCCTCAAGGAGTATAAGGGATGTAGGACGACACTTAAGAAGAAAATTAGGAGGGCGAAAAGGGGCCATGAGATTTCCCTGGCAGATAAGATAAAGTAGAATCCTAAATGATTCTATAAGTACATTAAGAGTAAAAGGCTAGCTAGGGAGAGAGTAGGTCCCCTTAAGGATCAGTGTGGCAAACTATGTGTGGAGCCACGGGAAATGGGCGAGGTCTTAAATGAATATTTCTCATCCGTATTTACCATGGAGAAGGTCATGGAAGCAAGTGAGTTCAAGGGAGGGAACACCGATATCCTGGAGCATATCAACATTACAAAGGAGGAGGTGTTGGAGGTTTTGAAGCGCATTAAGGTGGATAAATCCCTTGGGCCTGACCAGGTGTATCCTAGGATGCTATGGGAAGCAAGGGAAGAGATTGCTGGGGCCCTGGCAGTGATTTTTGTATCATCGTTAGCCACGGGTGAGGTACTGGAAGACTGGAGCGTAGCTAATGTTGTGCCTTTATTTAAGAAGGGCAGCAGGGATAAGCCAAGGAACTACAGGCCGATGAGCCTCACATCAGTGGTGGGAAAGTTATTGGAAGGGATTCTGAGAGACAGGATTTATATGCATCTGGAAAGGCATGGTCTGATTAGGGATAGTCAGCTTGGCTTTGTGCGTGGGAAATCATGTTTCACGAATTTGATTGAGTTTTGAGGAGGTGACCAAGAGGATTGACGAGGGCAGGGCGATGGACGTTGTCGACATGGACTTTAGCAAGGCCTGTGACAAGGTCCCGCATGGTAGGCTGGTCCAGAAGGTTCGAACACATGGGATCCAGGGTGAGCTAGCAAATTGGATGCAAAATTGGCTTGGTGATAGGAGGCAGAGGGTGGTAGTTGCCGGCCATCAAGCATCTAGCTATTCTAATGCCATTTTCCATCATTTGGTCTGTAGCCTTATATGCTATGGCATTTCAAGTGCTCATCTAAATACTTCTTAAATGTTGTGAAAGTTCCTGCCTCTATTACCCCTTCAGGCAGTGTGTTCCAGATTCAAACCACTCTCTGGGTAAAAAATCTTTCCTCAAATACCCTCTAAACTTCCTGCCCCTTACCTTAAATCTATGCCCCCTGTTTATTGACCCCTCTGCTAAGGCAAAAAGTTTATTCCTATCTATCCTATCAGTGCCCCTCATAATTTTGTATACCTCAATCATGTCCCCCCTCAGCCTTCTCTCATCTAAGGATAACAACCCTAGCCTATCCGGTCTCTCTTCATAGATGAAATGCTGCAGCCCAGGCAACATCCTGGTGAATCTCCTCTGCACCCTTTCCAGTGCAATCACTTCCTTCCTATAGTGTGGCGACCAGAACTATACACAGTACTCCAGCTGTGGCCTAACTAGCATTTTATACAGCTCCATCACAACTTCCCTGCTCCTGTATTCTGTGCCTCGGCTAATAAAGGCAAGTATCCCATCTGCCTTCCTAACCACCTTACCTACCTATGCTGCTGCCTTCAGTGATCTACGGACAAGTACGTCAAGGTCCCTCTGTACTTCCTAGGGTCCTACCATCCATTGTATATTCCCTTGTCTTGTTAGTCCTCCAAAAATGCATCACCTCACAGGATTTGCCACTGCTCTGCCCATCTTACCAGCCTATCTGTATTGTCCTGTAATCTCCTCATTATTTACAACACCACCAATTGTCGTGCCATCTGTGAACTTACTGATCATACCTCCTGTAATCATGTCCAAATCATTAATGTACACTGCAAAGAGCAAGGGTCCCAGCACTGATTCCTGCGGTACACCACTGGTCACAGGCTTCCAATCGCAAAAACAGCTCTCGACCATTACCCCCTGCCTCCTGCCGCTCAGCCAATTTTGGATCCAATTTGCCAAATTGCCCTGGATCCGTGGGCTCTTACCTTCTTAACCAATCTCCCATGCGGGACCTTATCAAAAGCCTTACTGAAATCCATGTAGACTACATCAACTGCTTTACCCTCATTTACACGCCTTGTCACTGCTGCGAAAAATTCAATCAAATTTGTTAGCCATGCTGAATTTCCTTGATTAATCCCTGCCTCTCCAAGTGGAGATTAATCCTGTCCCTCAGCATTTTTTCCAATAATTTCCCTACTCACTGGCCTGTATGTTGGAAGGTTCATCAAATGAGGCCATTTGGATTGAGCAAAGGAACAAAAAAAAGGGCAATTAGACAGTTGGGAATGTACTATAGACCGCCAAACAGTCAGAGGGAGATAGAAGAGCAGATATGCAGGCTAATCTCTAAGAAGTGCAAGAACAATAGGGCAGTAATAGTAAGCAATTTTAACTATCCAAATATTAACTGGGATTGTTTTATTGTGAAAGGAATTGAGGGAACAGAATTCTTGATGTGCATTCAGGAGACCTGTTTTGCCCAGTATGCAGCAAGTCCAATAAGAGAGGGTGCAGTTTTAGACTTAGTTTTAGAAAATGAAGATAGGTAGGTGGAAGGTTTGGCGGTGGGAGAGCATTTTGGTGGTAGTATCATAATTCAGGCAGTTTTAACATAGTTATTGAAAAGGACAGAGCTAGAATAGGAGTTCGAGGCAAGGTCCATTTTACTGAACTGAGGAGTGATTTTGCGAAAGTGGACTGGAAACAGCTACTTGAAGGTAAATCAGTGTCGGAACAGTGGAAGGCATTCAAAGGGGAGATTCGAGGGGTCCAGAGTAAACATGTTCCCACAAAGAAATCGGGTGAGATGGCCCAATCTAGAGCCCCTTTGATGTCAAGGAGCTTACAGGGTAAGATAAGGCAGAAAAAGAAAGCTTATGTTCGACACTGAGAACTCAATATTACAGAAAGCTGAGAGGAGTATAGAAAGCGGAGGGGTGTAATCAAGGAAATTAGGGAAGCAAAGAGAGAGTTGAGGAGGAGGAGTGTGAAGTATTGGATGTTATAAACATAGGGAGAGAGGAAGTATTAATGGGATTAGCATCTTTGATAAATCACCAGGGCCAGATGAAATGTAGCCTAAGCTGTTAAAAGAAGCAAGAGAAGAAATAGCAGAAGGTCTGACCATAATTTTTCCAGTCCCCACTGGATACTGGTGTGGTGCTGGAGGATTGGAGAACTGCTAACATTGTACCTCTGTTTAAAAAGAGAGCGAGGGATAAACTGAATAATTACAGGCCAGTCAGTCTAACCTCAGTAGTAGGCAAATTATTGGAATTTATTCTGAGAGACAGGATAAACTGTCACTTAGAAAGGCACAGGTTAACCAAGGATAGTCAGCGTGAATTTGTTAAGGGAAGATCTCGTTTGAGCAGCTTGATCGAATTTTTTGAAGAAGTAACAAGGAAGATAGATGAGGTAGTGCAGTTGATGTGGTTCACATGGATTTTAGCAAGGCTGTTGACAAGGTCCCACATGGCAGAATGGTTAAAAAAAAATCCCATGGGATCCAGGGAAATGCAGCGAGGTGGTCACAAAGTGGCAGGTAACAAAGGGTAATTGACGGGTGTTTTGGCGAGTGGAGGCCTGTTTCCAGTGGCGTTCCGCAGTCCTCAGTACTGGGTCCCCTGCTTTTTGTATTATATATTAACGATTTGGATGTCGGGGGCATGATCAAGACGTTTGTAGACGACACAAAGATTGGCCGTGTGGTAGATAGCGAGGAGGATAGCTATAAGCTGAAGGAAGATATTGATGGTCTGGTCAGATGGGCAGAAAAGTGGAATCCTTTCCTTTGTTAGCCGTGGTATGGAATATAAGAGCTGGAACTGTATAACTCATTGGTTAGGCCACAACCTGAGTACTGTGTGCGGTTCTGGTCACCTCATTACAGAAAGGATGTAATTGCACTAGAGAGAGTACAGAGGAGATTTACGAGGATGTTGCTAGGACTGGAAAAATGCAGCTATGAGGAAAGATTGGATAGGTTGGTGTTGTTCTCCTTGGAAAAGAGAAGGCTGAGTGGAGATATGATTGAAATGTACAAAACTTTGAGGTGCCTGGATAGAGTGGAGGTGAAGGGTCTATTCAACTTAGCAGAGAGATCAGTGATGAGGGGGCATAAAGTGATTGGCAGAAAAATTTGAGGGGAGATGAGGAAAACTTTTTTCACCCAGAGGGTGGTGAGGGTCTGGAATTCACTGCCTGAAAGGGTAGTTGAGGCAGAAACCCTCAACTCATTCAAAAGGAGTCTGGATATGCACCTCAAGTGCCATAATCTGCAGGGCTACAGACCAAATGCTGGAAGGTGGGATTGGAATAGGTGGATCGTTTTTCAGTTGGCACGGACACGATGGGCCAAGTGGCCCCTTTTTGTGCCTTAAATTTTCTATGTTTCTGTGATTCTAAATCGATTGTTTGCTGCGTGTTCATCATCTTTCATAGGTGGAAGGATGCCAGACAAGTGTGCTTAAAAGACAGGAGGAATGTATGTACGACAAACAATTGAGAAGGCAAATGGTATGTTGGCCTTTATTGCAAGGAGCTTGGAATACAACAGCAGGGAAATTTAGCTACAGTTGTACAGAGCTTTGATGAGACCATTCTTGGCAAATTGTGCACAGTTTTGGTCTCTGTGGCTAAGGAAGGATATACTTGTCTGAAGAGGGGTTGCAACAAAGGTTCCCTAGACTGATTCCTGGGATGAGAGGGCTGTCCTATGAGGAGAGATTGAGTAGAATGGGCTATACTGTTTAGAGTTGAGAAAAATGAGAGGTATTTCATTTAAACATATGAGCATCTGAAGAGGCTTAACAGTAATGATGCTGGGAGACTGTCCCCCATAGCTGAAGAGTGTGGAGCCAAGGGAAGGCAAGTCAGGCAAAGGGGTTGGCCATTTAGGAATGATATGAGGAGAGATTTTATCACTCAGAGGGTTGTGAATCTTTAGAATTTTCTACTCCAGAGAACTATGGATGTTCAGTGATTGTGTCTATTCACAGCTAAGATCAATGGATTCTTGAACTCTAAGGGAATCAAGGGATGTGGGGAGCAGGCAGGGAAGTAGAATTGAGGTCGAAGATCGGCCATAAACTTAGCAGGCTTAAGGGGCTGTATGATCTGTTCGTGCTCCTATTTCTTATGGTGTTATGACTGGAGAGAACTGGACCAGGATATGCTTGACTGGAGACAATGGCATTGTAATGTATGGGACTGGAGAAGTCAGGCCCGGAATATTACAGGCTTATATTATTTGATCCCAAGTGAAATTGTAAAACAATATCATTTCAATTCAGCAAGCGGAGCTATATGGATTTGATAATAATCAACAGGAGGTAGCTAACTTTCTAAGTCACAGTTTACTGCCTGTGTTTTCCAATAACAGCAGCAATTTGGACTTTTCGTGAAACATTTTGAAAGGTGAGATTGGATATAAAATAGGAGATTGGGAAAAAGCTTAGAGTGACTCAAAGCACAATTGAAAACGTTGATTTTGGATATTCAGATGGTATTTGATAAGGTGCTACATAAGAGGTTGTTACACGAGATTAGAGCTTATGGGACTGGAGGTAAATGGTTATAACATAATAGATTAAGGATTGGTTAACAGACAAAGTAAGTTGGGAAAGTGAGCTGTGAGGAGGAGGACACAAAGAGACTGAAAATTTTAGGTGATTGGACAAAAAGGTGGCAGATGGGGTATAATGTGGGAAAATGTGAAAGTATCCAGTTTGGAAAGGGAGATTTTATTTTAAAAGGTGAAAGACTGGGAGATGTTTATATTTAGAGGGACTTGTGTCTTTGTACATGAATCACAGAAAATTAGCACGCAAGCAATTAGAAAAGCAAATGGTATGTTAGCCTTTCATGTAAGGAGATTGGAGTACAAGAGCAAGCAAGTGTTGCTGCAGTTGTACAGGAGCTTGGTCTTTAGGTCTGGGTCAAGGAGGTACATTGGAGTTGGGAAAGGAATGGAGTAGTATCAACAGCACATTGTTTCCGGTGGGGCTAAATAGGATTTCTTCGGTATTGCCAATGTTGAGCTGGCAAAGACCAGCACATCAAAAGTAAAAGCTTCTATAGCTATGTAAAAAGGAAAAGAGTAGCAAAGGCTAATGTGGGCTCATTATAGGCAGAGACAGGAGAATTCATAATGGGAAACAAGGAAATGATAGACAAACTAAACAAATATTTTGTGTCTGTCTTCACGGAGCAAGATAAGAAAAACTTTGCAGAAATACTAGAGAACCAAGGGTCTAGCAAGACTGGAGAAAGGAAAGAAATTAGTATTAGTAAAAAAGTAGTACTGGAGAAATTAAAGGGACTGGTTGGCATTCTTCTGTTTTTTTCTCTTTCAGAATAATAGTAATTAATGAAATTAAATACTTTTAATCACAAAATTATCGAATGTTAAAACCTGGAAATGACTTGTTGGTAATGTTTGAAATTAAATGTCTTCTTTCATTTTTATGATATCCATCTGGCCACTACTGTAATGGAGATACTAATCTGTTTAAACTAAAGGATAGTAATTTCAAGCCTCAATTGTTTTGAAAATCAGAATTACTGCTTATATATTTTCACAATATTTTGAAATTACTTTCATGATTTTTATAACATTTTCAAATTAGCTTTTTCCAAAACATTTCAAAAAATGTAAACACAGGAGATTACGGCTATAAAATGATAAACCTATTCATAGAAATAATTGGACATCTATTTATAGAAATAATCAGACACCCATTTGTGAAGAATGTGGTTACTATTTTGCTGTGCATCATGTAGAGATAAAATCTTCCTCTCTGATATGCCAGTCAGTGCCAGGATTAGTACGATGCAGGAAAATATGAAGTGGTAATTTTAAAGTTTAGTTTGTTGTCAGGTTATTTTTATATATGGAAAACCAGGATTTGTTAAGTAATTACATGTGTAAAGTTCAATTAATGTCTTGACATTTTAATTATTTTAGCTAAAGATGCCATCTGATGATAAACTGGAAGAGTTCTGGATTGATTTCAATGTTGGGAGTCAAAGCGTCTCCTTTTATATCATAACTGAGGAGGATGTCGAGGTAAGGAATAGTATAATTATTCCATTAGTGAGTACAGTAATTGGTGTGTTGTGTACAAGAAAATGAATGATGTCAACTAAATAATGTGAAGCCCAATATTTCTGAACTAGCAGAATTGTTTACTGTACATTATTGGACTGTGTGGATGAGCTGTACTGGATGTTACAGTGGAAGGTCTGTTCCCTCAATAATGGAAATGTGGCTAGATTGCAAATGGTGAGGACTGGATGCCTCTATCAGATGAGAAGTGATCTAGCCAGGGTAAAATGGAACCAAAGTTTGACAGGAAAACCAGTAATGGAACAATCGGTGATGGTTAAGGAAGAGATGTTTCAGGTGCAGGCTAGGTACATTCCAAGAGGCAAAAGCAGGAAACCAAAGCTAGGGCTCCTTTGACGATGAGGGAGATAGAGAATATGATGAAACAAAACAGGAGGATGTATGATGCATGTCAGATTAAATTTTCAAGAGAGAACCAAGCTAATTACAATAAGTTGAGAGGGGAAGTGAAGTGGAAAATAAGACTGGAAAAGAGAATGAGATTAGAATGGCAGTTAACATAAAAGGTAACGCAAAAAACCTTCTTCCGGCATGTAAATATTAAGTTAATAGGTGAGGTTGTCCTATTCGGGACAAAGAAGCTGACATGCTTAGCGGCGCAGGCATGGCTAGAATACTTAATGAGTACTTTGTATCAGTGGTTACGAAGGAGGAGGCTGCTGAGAAAATATCAATAGAAGCAGAGATGGTAAGAGTAATGGATTGGGTGAATATTGATAGGCAGGATGCACTGGAAAGGTGATGCCTGGAGTAGATATCTCTCCTGGTCCGGATGGCTTGTATCCCAAGCAGGGCGGCACAGTGGCGCAGTGGTTAGCACTGCAGCCTCACAGCTTCAGCGACCCGGGTTCAATTCTGGGTACTGCCTGTGTGGAGTTTGTAAGTTCTCCCTGTGTCTGCGTGGGTTTCCTCCCACATGCCAAAGACTTTCAGGTTGATAGGTAAATTGGCAATTATAAATTGCCCCTAGTATAGGTAGGTGGTAGGGAAATATAGGGACAGGTGGGGATGTGGTAGGAATATGGAATTAATGTAGGATTAGTATAAATGGGTGGTTGATGGTCGGCACAGACTCGGTGGGCCGAAGGGCCTGTTTCAGTGCTGTATCTCGAAATAAATAAAGTTCCCAAAAGAATGGGGATGGTGATCGCAGAAGGGCTTTCCAATCTTCCCTCGATACAAGAGAGGTACTAAAGGATTGGAAAGTGGTAAATGTGACATCCTTATTCAAGTTAGGGTGTAAGGATATTCTTAGTGACTACGGGATGGTCAGTTTAACATCACTGGTGGATAAGGTTTTAGAAACAGTAATCAGGAGAAAATTAACTGGCACTTGGAGAGGTTTGAGTTAATTAAGGAGAGCCAGCATGGATTTGTAAAAGGCGTCCTCTCCCAACCAGTGGCCCCATTCACCCGTCTCCAGTATTCTCCCTCCACCTGGATCCCTCTCTCTCGCCTGTTACCTGCTCTTGAACGTTTCATTGAGAACTGTCGGTGTGACACGGCTGTCTTAATCTCTCTGCTCCCCACGCTTACTTTAACCTGTCTCCCTCAGAACTTGCTGCACTCCATTCTCTGTTCTAACCCCAACATTGTGATCAAACCTGCTGGTAACGGTGGTGCTGTTGTCTGGCGTACTAACCTTGCAGAGGCTCGGCGCCAACTCTCAGACATTTCTTCCTAACTCCCACTGGACCATGACCCCACCACTGAACATCAAGCCACTGTCTCCAGGGCTATCACTGACCTCATCTCCTCTGGATATCTTCCCTCTACCGCTTCCCAACTCATAGTACTGCAATCCCGAACAACCTCCTTCTCAAAGTTCACAAAAAAAGACTGTCCTAGTAGATCCATTGTTTCAGCCTGTTCCTGCCCCACTGAACTTATTTCTTCCTATCTTGACTCTATTTTTTCTCACCTATCCCAGTCTCTTCCCACCTGCATGACTCTTCTGATGCCCAATGTCATTTCATCACTTTCCAGTTTCCTGGCCCTAACCGCCTTCTCTTCACTATGAACGTCCAATCTCTCTGTACCTCCAAGCCCACAAGGACGGTCTGAGGGCTCTCTGCTTCTTCCTTGAACAGAGGCCCAACCAGTCCCCATCCACTAACACCCTCCTCTGCCTGGCTGAACTGGTTCTCACATTGAACAACTTCTCCAACAACTCCACTCATTTCCTCCAATTAAAACGTGTTGCTATGGGTACCCGCATGGGCCCTAATTATGCCTGTCTTATTGCGGGGTATGTTGAACATTCCCTTGTGTCCTATGCATGCCCCCTCCCAATTCTTTTTCCAGTACATTGTTGACAGTATTGGTGCTGTTTCCTGCTGTAGCCCGGAACTGAAAAACCTCAATTTACTTCCAGTTTTCACCCTTCTCTTATCTTCACATGGTCCATCTCCGATCCTTCCCTTCCTTGACTTCTCTGTTTCCATTTCTAGTGATAGGACGTCTACTAATATTGATTATAAACCCACTGATGCCCACAGCTACATCAACTACACTTCCTCACAACCTGTAAGGACTGCAATCCATTCTCCCAGTTCCTCCGTCTCTGTTGCATCTGTCCTGATGATGCACCCTTCCACAACAGTATTTCTGATAGATCTTTCTTTTCCCTCAACTGAGAATTCCATCCCATCCCCCCAACAGGGCCCTCAATCATGCCTGACAGATTTCCTGCACTTCTGCTTTCACCCCTTCCCCTCCTTCCAGAACCGCAATAGGGATCCCCCTCACCGGCTTCCACATCCAAAGAATCATCCTCCGCAGCATCCAGAATGATGCCACCACCAAACACAACTTTCTCTCCCCTCCCCTGTCAGCATTCTGAAGGGACTGTTCCCTCTGCGACACCCTGATCCACTCCTCCATCACCCCCGACACCTCGTTCCCTTCCCATACAATTGCAGCAGGTGTAATGCCTGCCCTTTTACCTCCTCTCCCATCCAAGGCCCCAAACACTCTTTCTAGGTGAAGCAGCGATTTACTTGTACTACTTTCAATTTAGTATACTGCTCACAGTGTGTTCTCCTCTACAGTGGGGAAGACCAAACGCAGATTGGGTGACCACTTTGCGGAACACCTCCGCTCAGTCCGCAAGCATGACCCTGAGCTTTCGGTGCTTGCCATTTTAATTAGCCCTCACACGCATATTTCTGTCCTCGCCCCGTTGCAGTGTTCCAATGATGCTCAACGCCAACTCAAGGAGTAGCACCTTATCTTCTGATTCGGCACTTTACAGCCTTTTGAACTCAGCATTGTGCTGAACAATTTCAGACCATGACCCCCATTTTGATTTTATTTTACCATGCCGGTCTTAAACTTCTTTTTCATGCTTAAATTTTTCAGATGGAGCTGTTCGTTATTTTGCCATTAACACTCTCTGGACAAATGCTTTGTCTATTACTACTCCCTTTGCTTTTCATTCCATGACATCTTTGTCATTTAATCTCTCCTGTCCTATGCCTTCCCTTTTGCATTTTGCAAACCTGTTGCATTTCTAACCTTTACCAGTTCTGAGAAAGATCGCTGACCTGAAATGTTAACTCTGTTGCTGTCTCCATAGATGCTGCCAGACCTGCTGAGTATTTCCAGCACTTTCTCGGCTGGATTTTGTAGACTCGATGGTGGGCGGGGAAAATGGCGGCTGCCCCGCAAGGGAGCCAAGCTTCTGCGATTCATGGCGGCTGCCATCCAATCATGTGGTGGAGGTGGCATTGGCGACGCCGTTCATGGCATACCGAAGCGGAAGCAAGTGCTGCCGCCATTTATAAAAGGCTGCCAGCCCTGCAGACAGTTCAACAAAGTGCAGAGTTGATCCCTTCCCTATACACAAAATGCAGAGTTGACTCCTTCCCCACCTCTGTGGCGCCAGCTTTCCTTGGACGGGAAAGTGAAGGCTCGTGAGTGCCGCAAGTCACGTTGAAGATCGGAAACTCAATGTAAGATCGCTGTGGATTAGATTTTAATTAATGCAAACATGTAATTTAAATATTTAAACCAGGCTTCCATCGCAGAGCAGTGGAGGGGCCGCCACAGAGCTTCCCCGCCGCCAGGAAGATCTGGCCTGGCAATTCCGGCATCGGGTTCCGTGGCGGTGGCTGTCGCTCGATTCTCCGGCCCCCCCAGATGTCGGGTCAGGAACAAAATCCAGCCCTCTATTTTATTTCAGATTTCCAGATTCCGCAGTATTTTGCTTTTATCTGTAAAAGGCAGATCGCATTTGATTAATTGAATTGAATAGTTTGATGAAGTAACAGAGAAGGTTGATGACGAGAATGCCAAGGATGTTTTCTATATGGACTTTAAGAAAATGTATGACAAGGTACCACTGAAAACACTCGCGAACAAAATTCATGCTCATGGAACTGTGTCAACCTGGGATAAAAAATTGGCTAAAGGACAGAAAACAGTTGGCTGTGGTAAATAGTTCTTTTTCAGACTGGAGGATGGTTGACAGTGGTGTTCCCTAAGCATCCATATGAGAACCACTGCTTTTTTGATATATATAAAACGGGCGGCACAGTGGCACAGTGGTTAGCACCGCAGCCTCACAGCTCCAGGGACCCGGGTTCGATTCTGGGTACTGCCTGTGTGGAGTTTGCAAGTTCTCCCTGTGTCTGCGTGGGTTTACTCCGGATGCTCCAGTTTCCTCCCACATGCCAAAGACTTGCAGGTTGATAGGTAAATTGACCATTATAAATTGCCCCTAGTATAGGTAGGTGGTAGGGAAATATAGGGACAGGTGGGGATGTGGTAGGAATATGGAATTAGTGTAGGATTAGGATAAATGGGTGGTTGATGGTCGGCACAGACTCAAAGGGCCTGTTTCAATGCTGTATCTTTAAACTAAACTAAACTAAACTTGGATATTGGAATAGACAGTAAAATTTGAAAATTTGCCAATGATGCCAAACTTAGAGGTGTGGTAAACAGGGAGGATGATACCAATTGACTTCCGCAGGACAGAGATAGGCTAGCAGAATAGGCACCCAAATGGCAGATGGAATTTGTGTGAGATGATGCATTTAGGCTGAAGGGATAGGGAGAGTCACAGTTCTAAAGAGTGTGCAGGGACAGAGTGTCCTGGGGGGTCCATATGCATCGATCTTTGAAAGTGGCAGGACATATTGAGAGAGTAGTTAGCAAAGCATATGGAATTGCGGGCTTCATAAATAGAGGTATTGAGTACAAAATAAGGTAAGTTATGCTGAAACTTTATAAATCTCTAGTTAGGCCATAACTAAGATATTGCATCCAGTTCTGGTCACCATCCTTTGAAAGAATGCAAAGGTTCTTGAGAGAGATACGAAGAAATTTCTTCAGTCAGGCGATTGTGAATCTTTGGAATTCTCTTTGGCGGGGTAGGCTCGATGGGCTGAATGGCCTACTCCTGCTCCTGTGTTTCTATGAAAGAGAAAAGGAGGGTGCAGAGCAGATTTACCAGAATGGCTCCAGGATGAGGGAATTTAGCTACAACTTTAAGTTGGAGAAAGTGGGACTGTTCTGCTTGAAGCAAAGGAAATTTGATAAAGGTGTACCAGATTGTGAGAGTTTTAGATATGGAAGACAAAGAAAAGCTGTTCCCATTAGCTAATGGTACAAGTACTTGGGGGCACAGATTTATGCTTTTAGGCAAGAGATACAGGAGGGATTTTTAAAAAATTCATTCATGGGATTTGGGCGTCGCTGGTCAGGCCAGCATTTATTGCCCATCCCTAATTGCCCTTGAGAAGGTGGTGGTGAGCTGCCTTCTTGAACCGCTGCAGTCCATGTGGGGTAGGTACACCCACTGTGTTGTTAGGAAGGGAGTTCCAGGATTTTGACCCAGCGACAGTGAAGGAACGGCAATATAGTTCCAAGTCAGGATGGTGTGTGACTTGGAGGGGAACTCACAGGTGGTGGTGTTCCCATGCATGTGCTGCCCTTGTCCTAGGTGGTAGAGGTCGCGGGTTTGGAAGGTGCTGTCGAAGGAGCCTTGGTGCATTGCTGCAGTGCATCTTGCAGATGGTACACACTGCTGCCACTGTGCGTCGGTGGTGAATGTTTGTAGATGGGGTGCCAATCAAGCGGGCTGTTTTGTCCTGGATGGTGTCGAGCTTCTTGAGTGTTGTTGGAGCTGCACCCATCCAGGCAAGTGGCGAGTATTCCATCACATTCCTGTCTTGTGCTTTGTAGATGGTGAACAGGCTTTGGGGAGTCAGGAGGTGAGTTACTTGCCACAGGATTTCTAGCCTCTGACCTGCTGTTATAACCACGGTATTTATATGGCTACTCCAGTTCAGTTTCTGGTCAATGGTAGCCCCGAGGGCGTTGATAGTGGGGGATTCAGCGATGGTAATGCCATTGAATGTCTCGGGGAGATGGTTAGATTCTCTCTTGTTTGAGATGGTCATTGTCTGGCACTTATGAGGCGTGAATATTGCTTGCCTCTTATCAGCCCAAGCCTGGATATTGTCCAAGTCTTGCTGCATTTCCACATGGACTGCTTCAGTATCTGAGGAGTCACGAATGGTGCTAAACATTGGGCAATCATCAGCGAACATCCCCACTTCTGACCTTATAATTGAAGGAAGGTCATTGATGAAGCAACTGAAGATGGTTGGGCCTAGGACACTACCCTGAGGAACTTCTGCAGTGATGTCCTGGAGCTCAGATGATTGACCTCCAACAACCACAACCATCTACCTTTGCACTGGGTATGACTCCAGCCAACAGAGGGTTTTCCCCCTGATTCCCATTGACCTCAGTTTTGCTAGGGCTCCTTGATGCCATACTCAATCAAATGCTGCCTTGATGTCAAAGGGCAGTCACTCTCACCTCACCTCTTGAGTTCAGGTCTTTTGGCCATGTTTGAACCAAGGCTGTAATGAGGTCAGGAGCTGAGTGACCCTGGCGGAACCCAAACTGAGCGTCACTGAGCAGGTTATTGCAAAGCAAGTGCCGCTTAATGGCACTGTTGATGACACCTTCCATCACTTTCCTGATGATTGAGAGTAGGCTGGTGGGGCAGTAATTGGCCGGGTTGGACTTGTCCTACATTTGGGGAAAATGGACATAACTGAGCAATTTTCCACATTGCAGGGTAGATGCCAGTGTTGTAGCTCTTTTGGAATAGCTTGGCTAGGGGCGCGGCAAGTTCTGGAGCACAGGTCTTCAGTACTACTGCCGGAATATTGTCACGGCTCATAGCCTTTGCAGTATCCAGTGCCTTCAATTGTTTCTTGATATCACGCGGAGTGAATCGAATTGGCTGAAGTCTGGCATCTGTGATGCTGGGGACTTCAGGAGGAGGCCGACATGGATCATCAACCTGGCACTTCTGACTGAAGATTGTTGCAAATGCTTCAGCCTTATCTTTCGCACTGATGTGCTGGGCTCCCCCATCATTGAGGATGGGGATATTTGTGGAGCCACCTCCTCCAGTTAGTTGTTGAATTGTCCACCACCATTCACGGCTGGATGTGGCAGGACTGCAGAGCTTGATGCTAATGCTAGAGTGGGGGATATGCCAGGCCATGAGGGTACAGATTGTGGTTGAGTACAATTCTGCTGCTGCTGATGGCCCACAGTGCCTCATGGATGCCCAGTTTTGCATTGCTAGATCTGTTCGAAATCTATCCCATTTAGCACGATAGTAGTGCCACACAACACGAAGGAGGGTATCCTCAATGTGAAGGCGGGACTTCATCTCCACAACGACTGCGGTAGTCATTCTTACCAATACTGTCATGGACAGATGCATGTGCGGCAGGCATATTGGTGAGGACGAGGTCAAGTATGTTTTCCCCTCGTGTTGGTTCCCTCACCACCTGCTGCATACCCAGTCTAGCAGATATGTCCTTTAGGACTTGGCCAGTAGTGGTGCTACCGAGCCACTCTTGGTGATGGACATTAATGTCCCCCACCCAGAGTACATTCTGTGCCCTTGCCACCCTCGTGCTTCCTCCAAGTGCTGTTCAACATGGAGGAGTACTGACTCATCAGCTGAGGGAGGGTGGTAGGTGGTAATGAGCAGGAGGTTTCCTTGCCCATGTTTTACCTGATGCCATGAGACTTCATGGGGTCCAGAGTCGATGTAGAGGACTCCCAGGGCAACTCCCTCCCTACTGTATACCACTGTGCCGCCACCTCTGCTGGGTCTGTCCTGCCGGTGGGACAGGACATACCCGGGGATGGTGATGGCAGTGTCTGGGACATTGTCTGTAAGGTATGATTCCGTGAGCATGACTGTGTCCAATCCCCCAGATGTTAGTAAGGAGGACATTGCAGGGTCGACAGGGGTAGGTTTGCCGTTGTCGTTTCCGGTGCCTAGGTCGATGCCGGGTGGTCCGTCCGGTTTCATTCCTTTTTGTTGACTTCGTAGTGGTTAGATACAACTGAGTGGCTTGCTAGGCCATTTCTGAGGGCATGTAAGAGTCAACCACATTGCTGTGGGTCTAGAGTCACAATGTAGGCCAGACTAGGTAAGGACAGCAGATTTCCTTCCCTAAAGGACATTAGTGAACCAGATGAGTTTTTACAACAATCGACAATGGTTTCATGGCCATCGTTAGACTAGCTTTTTAAATTCCAGATTTATTAATTGAATTCAAATTCCACCTTCTGCTGTGGTGGGATTTGAACCCATGTCCCCAGAGCAATACCCTGGGTCTCTGGGTTACTAAATCAGTGACAATACCACTGTGCATCCAGTTCACAAAAGACTTCACTTCTGATCTTACTTTTGGTAAGAAGTGACAACGCCAAGGTCATACCTTATACCTCTTTGGTCGGGACGTAACCCATGTCCACATATCCACTTCATTCTTCCAGTGGACATGTGGTTCAGACTCCGAGAACATCAGAGAGTATAATCTTACCCTGACAATTTGCACTTGCCTTCTGCGTATTTTCCATAATAGCCAGGGAGATTATAGTTTTCTGTGTAAAAAAAACCTTAGTTTTCGGCCTTCAGATTTAGGCAACCATCTTCTGCTACCATGTTACATTCCAGAAAGCTTGTTGTTGAAGGATGTTGCTGGAGCCTATCTTTACTCAGTTTCACATTTATTGTACAGAGTAAAAAGGGTTATACACATATAACTCCACACTCAAAACCTTCAGCAGTCTCTGAGTCTCCTTATAAGTGCTCCAGTGAGACTGTCTGCAGGTTTGCTGAAGACGTCGTGCAGCTTGGCATCTTTTACAGTTTCCATTAGGAATCTGGACGTAGCGTCCAGTTTGCTGTCGTTACTGCCGGATCGTCCAGCTGCATCAGTGATGCAGTTGAAGTCGCCGCCTAGATTGACCGGCCTGGACGTCGCCAGCAGCAGTGGGAGCTGCTGGAAGACGGTCAGCCGCTCGCTGCATTAAACCGGGTCGTACACGTTGATCAACCGGAGCGGAGCATTGGTGTACATTACATCTGCTACGAGGAGGCGACTGCCCACCACCTCCTTAACTTCGGACATGGTGAAGTTACCTCCCTGCAGCAGAATGCCCAGGCCGGAGGAACGGGAATCATTATCCGCTGACTAGATCGATGACCCGTGCAGAAACAGCAGGTCGGCTTTGACCTTGGCGAGATAGTCCAAGGTTGAAACACATCGGGTAGTGGATTTAATGCGATGCACGTTAATTGAAGCGATCTTTATACCCATTTTAAAGTTAGTTGTTGCTTCTCACACCAGTTGTCCTCGTTAGTTCCAGTCCTTGGGTATGTTCCTGCATGCAAGTGTATGCAAGCTGTTTCACATTCGTTGGGCTCAGAAACCCCACCTGGTTTCTCATGGGGGCTTTGTTCCGCTGGGATGACATCAGGGGGATCTTATAGGCAGCAAGGCTTGGGCTGTCCTCTGCTGTTGTTGTCTTTCCCCTCTGTTCTTCCTCGAAGACATCACTGCTCCCGGCTTCCCGGTGCCAGATGCTTCTTTGCTCCCTGTGTCCCGGAGCTGGGGTGTGCTGGGCATGTTGCTAGGTTTGGCACTTTGGGTTTGGGGCATGCTGAGCCCATCACAGCTTCCAATGCCCCGGAGCTGGGGGGGCTTTATCTTCCAGCTCCTTTGTGTTCTGCCACTTCTTTTGCAGGTGCCATTGTTCCGGCCCTTCCTCGTCCAGTGAGGAGGAGCTGCTGTAGTCTGTCTCAGACGGTAGCCTCCTCTTGCCATTGTTTTGGGTGGTGGTCTGTTCCTATTTTGGAGTTTTTTTCTTTGTGGTTTTCCTTTGTACCACTTGCTACTGATCAGTTTGTCCATCTGCTGCCTCCTCCTCCGTTGATTCTGTCTGTAGAGGAGGGGTCTCCAGGCACGGGGTAGGTGTTGGGTCGCTGGTTGCAGCTGCCTCCCCTTTCCTCTCCTTGTCAGGTAGACTTTTCTCACTGCGTAGAAGGTTGTTTGTATCCTTCCCAGCACCAGACGCATTCACTGTTCCTTCTCCCAGCCTTTACTTGGACCTTGCCGCCTGAGCATAACTGAGGCAGTGTTTGGGGCAGGTTTTGTAGAGGTGGCCTGCCTCACCGCGCAGGTTGCAGCACTTACTCTGCTTCCTTCTTGCAGTTCTTGCAGACGACTGTGCTGCAGTTAACTGCCACATGATCAGATTTGCCACAGGTGCGACAAACTCTGGGCTGCCCCGCAAAGACCAAGAAGCCTCGACTTCCCCCGATAGCAAAGTTGGAGGGAGGATGGATGATTGTTCTGTTGGCATCGACCTTAAAGGCCACCTTGACCTGATGCTTGCTGGTCCAAATCCCAAATGGGTCCTTAACATCAGTGCTGCTGCCAGTCATCTCGACGTACCTGGCGAGGAAGATGAGTACATCCACGACAGGAACATTGTAGTTATAGAGGTGAATTGTCACCACCCGGTCACATTATAATAGAGCAGTGGGTTGAGGATATGGCCAAAGGGGACAACATTCCAGCATATCATTGCACACATTGAGCTGGATTTTATGGGCCCACCCTGAGATGGGGGTTGGAGGCAGTGGAGGGGGGGGGGGGTTGTGGGGCTAGTGGAGGACTGGTTGTCGCCCTGTCGCCAAGTGATTTTCCCGGAGACGGGATAGACCAACGACAGCCTTCCCCCCCAGAGGCCATTTGAGGCCCTTAAGTGGCCTATTAACGGCCACTTGAGGGCCTCTTCCCTCTGTTGCTGGAATCTGAAAAGCAGCAGGGGGCCCCTCCGCCACACGGGGAGGGCACTTTGTCCCTCCTTTGTGGCCAATCTGTGGCCCACAGAGGACCCCCACTAGTAAAATCTTCACCTCCATGGACCCCTCCTCCCCTTGGACTTCACGCCCAACCTCCTAGCCGGGGCCGTCTGGACTGCCCAGCAACCCTGCCTCACTTACCTGAAATCCAGAATTCCAGTACTGGGCCTGGGTCCAAGGCCTCTGCAGTACCGACAGTGACCACCACTTCCGGTAGCGCTGCCGATACTGCTGAGCTGCCGGCCCTCTGATTAGCTGGCATCACTTGGGGGCGGGTTCCCTATCTTTAAAGGAACAGGGAACACAGCGTTGGAAACATTGCCTCCGGAACAACAGAGGATCGCACCATGGTCGGGGTCAGGAAAAGGCCGAGGGGCGGCCCCTCTTGCCTTTTCAGCACTGTGCCTAAAGCTTGTCGCCTTCACAAGATCCCAGTCGTAGTCTTATTGCATAGTGTAATATAAATAAAGACATTTCACTTTAAGGTATTTTCTGTTTCCATTATGACTTTTGACATGGATATAGCTAAATGGATTAACAATGATGAGGGTGAATAGCGAAATGATATGTTGCGGCAGTATAGATGGCGTAAACAAAATGGATTGTGTGCAAGTGCCCTGTTGAATGCACTAATTATCCATCAGTCTGATAAACTAATATCCCTCGACTGCTGAGGGGAGCTGCCGTGCACCTTCATTTTCAGCAGCTTTCCTGTGTTCTTAGTATTTATGGTTGCATATGGTTGCACCTTCGCCAAACCATTCTGAGGCACAGCATAAATGTCAGAGTCATGACTCCAAAGATCTGCTCAATGAGAAGCCTGTCTGTATCAAAGCCTGGCAGTTAATTAAATGTAGCAGGGGACCATATGGGTTTAACTGAAGGACAGAAAAGAGGTAATCAGACTTCTGGGATGTACTCTCGGCTCCCAAACAATCAAAGGGAGATAGAAGAGCAAATATTCAGGCAAATTTCAGAGAAGTGCAAAAACAGTAGGTCAGTAAATAGTGGGAAATTTCAAGGATCCTAATATTAACTGGGATAGAATCAGTTTAAAAGGTATAGAGAGTGCAGAATTCTTACAATGCATTTCGGAGAACTTTTTTTAGCCAGTGTGCAGCAAGCCCAACAAGAGAGGGAGCAGTTCTGGAATTACTTTTGGGGGATGGAATTGGGCAGGTGGAAGGGGTATTAGAGGGAGAGCATTTTTGTGGAAGTGACCTTAATTCAGTTAGATTTAAAAAGTTATGGAAAAGGATAAAGATAGACCACGAGTGAAAGGTTTCAATTGGGGAAAGGCCACTTTTACTAAACCGAGATGTGATTTAGCAAATGTGAACTGGAAACAGCGACTTGAAGGTAGATCAGCATCAGTAGTGAGAGGTATTCAAGGAGGAGATAGTTAAAGTTCAGAACAAGTATGCTCCCACAAAGAAAAGGTATAGGACTCCCAAATCTAGACCCCTCCTCCCCCACCCCTGGATGTCAAGGAAGATACAGGTTAGAACAAGGCAAAAAAGGGAAGCTTAGGTCAGATACTGAGAGTTCAGTAGTGCAAAAATTCTAGAGTATAGAAAGTACAGGAGTGAAATTTAAATGGAAATTAGGTAAGCAAAGACAGGGCATGAAAAATATTGGCAAATATAATCAAGGAAACCCCAAAGATATTTAATAAATACATGAAGGGAAAGAGGATAGTTAAGGAAAGCGTGGGGCTTATTTGAGGTGACCTGTGTGTGGAGGTGGAAGACGTGGGTCTGGTTCTTAATGAATACTTTTTGCCTGTCTTCACAAAAGGCGGGGAGGATGCAGACATACAGACATTGTACTACTGGAGGCATAGTGTGAAATATTGGCTGGGTTAAACACGGAGAGAGAGGAAATATTAAAGGATTTAGTTTCTTTGAAAGTATATGAACTGTCAGACCTGGATGAAGTGTATCTTAGGTTGCTGAGAGAAGCAAAGGAAGAAGTAATGGAGGCTCTGATCATTTTCCAATTCTCTCTGGCTACAGGCATGGGTGCCAGAGGACTGGAGGACTGCTAACATTGTAGATTATTTAAAAAGGATGAAAGGGATAGATTGAGTAATTACAGGCCTGTCAGCCTAACCTCACCAGTGGGAAATTATTGGAAAACGTTCTGAGGGACAGTATTAATTGAAATGTAGAAAAGCACGGATTAATCAAGAGCAGTCAGCTTGGATTTGTTAAAGGGCTAACTTGATTAGATTTTTTGAGGAGGTGACAAGGAGGAATGATGAGGGTAGCATGATTGTAGACTATATGTATTTTACATTTTTTTCTTGCTATGGTTCTGTGTTGTAGCAGATAAGTAGAGTTCCCTAGCAGCCAGATATACAACCTATCCTTAAATAAAGTTACTCCTTTATGAGGATGTAAGCTTTGTGAGTGTTGCCTTGGAAAGATGTTTAAGGCAATTGCCACAAATATTGATGCGTAATGATCCTTACTGAGTTAGATAATGTTGCTTTGTTTGAAAAGGTCATTGATGTGATCTCCCTTTTGCTGTAGTGGACAGAATACTGGGCTGAACCTAATACATCATCTGCAATTGTGAATATGATGTTTGTTCAGTTAGCCCTGACAGTCTACCAGTTACAATGCCTAAAGTGTGGATGGGTTCTGTACGTCCTTTTCTGATGCCTATTTTGTCCTTTTTGCTTGCTATACTACACTGTCGGAATCAATTACCCCTTATAAATGTGCCAAAGCTTGTTTTTTGGGTCACACTGCTAAGGCTGTATTTGTTGAAAAAGGAGATAAAAGTAGAGATTCAAAATATGGAGAGGGAGCCTCAAAACAGTTCCATTGCCACTTACAAACCTGAACAGGTCTTTAAAATGGAACATTCATTGTTTTATGAAGTCATCACTTAAGTTAGAGAAAACGTTTTTTTAGAGAAATGCCAGAAAAAAATCCATTGTACCAAGCTCCCTAAATTGTGAAGCAAGACTGATAGAAATAACTGCTAATGCTGGGCTGAATTTTATGGGCGGAGAGCTGGTGTTGGATCCCATTAGTTGCAAAAAGAGAGACGAAGTCCGACTGTAGCTTTAAGAAACTTTATTGCAGTACTTAATTGTTACATCTTCAGAAAAAACTTAACAATGAACTGAACTAAAACTAAAAGCAACACATACACTGAACTAACACTGAACTAACCTAAAACTAAAAGCAACACACACACTAAACTAACCCAGCTTTCATGCCAAATCAAGCCTTATTATAGTTATTCATACAAATCAGTAACACCTACTCTTTGTTCCCAATTGGTCTACAAACTTCTGCAGTTTCTTGGTGTCGGGGCCTGATTTGGGTACTGCCTTGCCACCTTCTCCTCTAGCAGTTTCTCATCCCCCTATCTCCTTGGACCGTTAGGCTGATTGTTATACAATAGGCTACTATTAGGCAGTCTGCAGCTGTCCTGTTAGTTTCTGCTTGTTAGTCTACTTCTACTGATAAGCTGCCTCTGCAGCCCTGAAGTTATGAAGTCATTTCTGATAAGCTGTCTCTGCAGCTCCAAGGTTATTTTGTTAGTAGGCTATACTTAATTGATTAGTTCACTTTAAATGTCGCCAGTAGTTCTGTTCCCACAGCTGGCATGGACTCAGTGGGCAGAAAGGCCTCCTGCAATGAATAATGACTCTATAGACTGGATTTTATGGTCCTGTAGAAGGTGGGAGTTTTGGTGGGGGAGTGCCAAAGAATCTGTGAGGAGCCATTCACCACAGAATCTGATGATGTAATGCTCTTTGTCGGAGGTGGTGAAATGCTGAGTGCCGTGGTGGCACACCTGCCCCAAAGCGACGGCATGATTATTTAAATCTGTTACAAACTGTTTTGCACACATTTGAATGTCATTCACTGAGCGTTCACAATTTTGTGCTTGACGTGTGGCACTCATGTGCCTTCATTTTAACGTCTTTAAAAAGCTGGTGCCACCGAGGCAAGACCCCTCGTCTCGAAAGGCTGGGTAACTTTACTAGTGTTATCTAAAGTAAGTGGGTTTTGCAGTAGACATTGCCATTAAGCTCAATCTGCAAGTGTATTTTGTGTGTGTTGGTTGGGGAGATTTAAATTGAATTCAGTAATAAATTCAATTAATAAAAATCTGGAATTGAAAACTAGTCTCAGTAATGGTGCCATAGAGCTGACATCGATTGTCATAAAAATGTATCTGCTTCGCTATTGTCCTTTAGGGAAGAAAATCTGTTATTGGGCTGGCCTGCATGTGACTCCAGACCCACTGCAATGTGGTTGACTCAGTTGTCAAGGGCAATTAGGGATGGGTAGCAAATGGTGGTCTTGCCAGTGATGCCCATGAAAAAATAAAAAACAAATCTGCACTTCAAAGTGTGAAGGCATGCTGAACATCAATGACAACATTTTCATCCAATGCCTCACTGAAAGGAAACTAGAGACATGCCTACATGCATGCCTACAATGTCTCAAAGAATGTATCCTTATCTTGAACAAAGTCAAGTGCTTGTTTAATGAAATCAGAATTGAATTCTTCAGTCATGTGTTCAGTGGTGAAGGAGTATCACTAAATCCATGGAAAGTTGAAACCATTGCAAACGCTGCGGATCCTACAAATGTGCAAGAAGTCCGGAGTCTCCTAGATCTCGTCATGTGCTGTAGTCACTTCATTCCTGACTTCGCTATGCTATCTGTCTCCCACACAATTTGACAAAAGAGACCACATATTGGGAAAGGACTAAATCTCACAAACAGGCGGTACACCAGATCAAACGATGTTTGTCAGAAAGTTGTACAAATGCCTATTTTAACTGAGAAAACCACCCAACTCGTCATGAATGTAAGCCCGGTTGGCTTAGGTGCAGTTCCTGAAGACAAGACGGGTAACCTATCAATCGTAGCGATGGCAAGCAGATCATTAACGCCTTTAGAGCAACATTATTCACAAACAGAGAGAGAAGCACTCTCAATCACGTGGGGTATCTTACACTTTCATCTCTACTTACATGGAAGCGAGTTTAAAGTGATAACCGGTCATAGACCACAAGTGAGCGTGTTCAACAATCCACATAGAAAACCATCTACTTGAATAGAACGTTGGATACTCAAACTACAACAGTACAAGTTCCATTTTGAGTATCATCCAGGCAAGCTCAACCCAGCGGACTACCTTTCATGACATCTGTTACTGACAGTTGGTCCTACTAGTCATGAAGAAAAGGTTGCTGCACAACATCTTAACTACGTAAGTATAAATGTGGAGCCAAAGTTGCAAAAACTAACCGACATCAAAGTAGCAACAAAACAAGGCTTTGCAATCATATATGAAGGCTATAGAATCACGAAACGGGAAAGACATGATCGAGAAAGCGTTCACAAACAAAATCGCTTACACATTACAAGCTTTTCACAATGTTCGAAAGGAGCTAACCATTACAACCACATCTGATCTGGTATTACGCAACAACTGTATTGTCATTCCATCCTCATTGAGGGAATGTGTCGTCGACATAACGCGTGAAGAACACCAGGGAACAGTCAAAACCAAACAATTCCTTAGGGAAAAGATATAGTTCCCAGTAATTGACTGCATGGTAGAGCACAAAATCAATCAGTGTTTGCCATGTCAAGCAACTGCAATGTCAAATCTTCATGATTCACTCAAGGCGCCCGAATTACCTCCAGGATCATGAATTGAAGTTAGTGTTGCTTTTGCAGATTTGCCCACAGGTGAACACCTGCTTGTTGTCCCTGATGACGACAGCAGATTCCCAATCGTGGAATTAATTATGTCAACTTCAACAAAAGCAGTCATTGCAAAGCTTGACCAGATCTTTGCTTTGTTTGGATTCCTCAAATGGTAAGAACTGACAATGGACCCCCATTCAACGGAGATGAGTTCAGTAAATTTGCAAACTGCCTAAGGTTCACTCACAGGAAATTCACGCTCCATTGCCAAGAGCTAATGGCGAAGTCGACAGGTTTATGCAAACCTTGAAAAAAGTACAGCTACAGCTGAGAACAAGTCATGGAAACAAGAACTATATCACTTCCTTCGTAATTACAGAGCGACTCCTCACTTGACTACTGGAAAACTTCCAGCTACACTCATCTTTGCATATCCTATGCGTACATGTCTACCTGAGCTACCCTGCAGAACTAATAATCAACATGGACGCGAGCATGATCGAGAACAGAAGGATCAAATGAAAGTACATGCAGAGTGAAACATGAAGCTTGGAGCTACATCACTAAAGCCAGGAAATAAAGTACTTGTGAAACGTGATGGTCATGTTGGAAAGCCAACGACCCCTATTGACATCCAACCATTGTGTTGGTTCCAACAAAAAGAATCAATGATCTGATATCAACATCTCAGAAGAACATGTGTCAAATGAGACTATATCTGATGTCAGACGATATCCTGCTCGTGAGAACACCCACCATATCCAAGTGACTGTTACAGATTGTTTCTATTTATGTTCAAGTTTATTGTTGACACTTTTGGAAACAAACCATTGAAACATGCTATGTCTTTCATTTACTAAGAAGGGGAGGGATGTAGTGCTGTACTGTTTCGAAATTGCAATTGCATTGTGCCCTCTAGAGGCCGCTGCAAACGCACATTCTAGCAAAGGGAAAGTGAAAGTAAAACAGAATAAAGAAGAAGCCTTTGTGTTCAACAGCCTGCTGCTGTGGTCTCTGTCATTCTTTCTCTGTCTCACATCTGATAGTAAACTTTACTAAACCTCACTCCAGTCTAAGAGACATCACACAGATTGGTGAACTTTACCTTTTGAAAGAAGCTGAAGGTCTTAGATGGATATGATTCCCCCTGTTTTCCTGGATCCCCTTGCTGTGCTGAGGTCACGATGGGCCGAAGGGCCTGTTTCTGTGCTGTATAACTCTATGACTCTGCCAAAGGCAGGCCCAAAAGGCAGCTGCAGCTCAAGAGGAAGCTCCCAGATGCAAGCAGCAGCATTTTGCTTGTGGGCAAGCAGATCACAACAAGCTACATGGCACCGCGCCACATACCTTGGCTCAGCATAGCAGGTCATTGACCCTCTTCCTGCACTGGATCAAGTTACGACAGGTGACCTCAAGGCTACTGACATCCTCTGCAATCTCCATCCTGGCTTTCTTGGAAAACGGGAGGACCTTTTCTTGTCATCACTGGGGAAAAGGACCTCCTGCCTTTCCCTTGCAGCCTGGAGGACAATCAGCAGGGAGGCATCACTGAAGCATGGGGGTCACCCTTGATCAGACATCTGCAATTGTTAGAAGGCCTCCGAGCGGGGCTGCTTGCAGATAAAAAAACTTCTTAGAGAGGGCAGAATTATATCCTTAGGAAGCTGATGTTGAATGAATGTAGAGAGTAAATGCAGGGCTGGCAGCCTTTTAAAGATGGCGCCGGCACCTGCTCCAAAATCAGGTGAGGCTGTGAATGGTGTCGTCAATGCGACTCCGCCATGTGATTGGGAAAGACAGCTGTTGTCCTTGTGCAAAATAGCTGCTGGCTGCATAATCACGGTGGCGCGGCAGTTGACTTCACAGGTGAGACTGCCACCATTTTGCGCATGGCGGGATAATAAAATTCATTATTATGACTGTGGCCTAGGGGGTCCATAAAATTGCGTGGAAGATGAGGTGCGGAGTGCCTGTCATCTTCCCTATGCCTTGGAATTTAGTCAGGGGTAGGGAAGAACGAGGATGGCCATCCCGCCGAGAGGACAGTTGCTATTAATTGGCCACTTAAGGGCCTCTTCCTGCCACTGGCTCTGATGGCAAAGCCTGCCCCTCTGCTAACACACCTGTGCCCTCAAAGTCCACCCTGCCCCTCCATGCTTACTTGGGGTCTGGACCACCCAGCGCTTGTCCTGGTCCTGAGCCTCCTGTAGTACAGGCACTGGCCACCGCTGCCAGTGGTGCCACTGATAGTACTGAACTGCTGGCCAGAGTGCCATTAAATACTGCCATGGCGGGGCTGTAAAAGGCTGAGGCGGGGTTCCCCGTGCTTTTTCGGTCTGGCGTCGGGATCCCTGCCGGATCTATAAATTCCACCCCGCTGGACAGGGTTTAGTGGAGCTGGCAGGACTCCCGGCAGTGGGCCGATAAGGCGATGAGAACCCTGCCTTGGTCATTTGGAGCCCCCCCACCCTTCCCCCCCCCTCCCCCCCACTGCTGCCCCCCAGCTCTAATTAACAGCTCCTGGGCACTTAACTGCTGACGCCGGGATCCCTGTCTGCTTAGAGATATGGATCCCGCCTCCCAGTGCTGCTGGCCAATCACAAGGAAGGTAGCTCAGTAGTATTGGCAGTGCCAATGGGAGCGTTGGCCACTTCCCGTAATGTAGGAGGCTTTGGAACTGGGCCCGGCATTGGAAACCTGGACCCAAGGTAAGTGAGACTGGGTTGCTGGGGCCGGTCCAGCAGGCTCTGGTGATGTGCGGAGGGAGGTGGGCGTTGTATGCAAAGGGAAGAGATTCAGGGTTGTGGGTTGTTTGCTGGCAGTGGCCCTCCCAAGCCCACAGGGAGGTCGCCTTGTTTTACTGAGCAGCCTTCCATGTGGCGGAGCGCTCCCCGCTTGCGTGCTTCTGGCTTGATGCCAGCAGCGGCGTGGAGACCCTTAAGTGGCTGATAATAGGCCTCCTAAGGGGTTCCATTGGCCTCTGGATGGGAAGGCTGTCTTCAGCATTTCCCACCTCCGACTTAATTGCAACAAAACAGGAAGGTGATGGGCTCTCTGCTCTCAGCTCCCCCCTCCCCTTAGACTGTCCCCATGGGGCCCATTAAATGCAGCCTGCTGTGTGCAGCTCAGACCTCAAGAATGATAGTGGTAACCATCGGCACAGTTTAATATTCAGCAAGAAGTTGATAAGCAAAGAAGGCTGACAAATTGGATAAGGATAGCTTTTGCAAAATTTGATGAACTCACCAAATTAAAGGTGGGCAGGAGTAGTTTGTAAAGGGGGGGCGGTGATAGAATTTTCAAGGCTAGAGTTAGATGGAATCCTTTCATTGTTTTGGAAGAAAGATTTATGGTTATAGGTTATGGGGTGATACAGCTTGCTTATATTCCACTGAAATTTGAATACATCAGAACTGAACAGGAATGTATATACTCTAAGTAATTTCCTCCTTTTAATTCTAGGAACCGCTGTGGGAGACTGTCTCTTTGCCTGAAGAGGATGTAGAAAGTTATAGTATCAAAGGTATAACTGATCAAAGATTGATGATTAAATGTGCTACATGCATTCTGATCATATCCATGCCCTGAACCCTTCTGGAGGTTACCAATACCATGTTATGATGCCTTAATACTTATCGAGACAGTGGTGCAGTGATTAGCACCGCAGCCTCACAGCTCCAGCGACCCGGGTTCGATTCTGGGTACTGCCTGTGTGGAATTTGCAAGTTCTCCCTGTGTCTGTGTGGGTTTTCGCCGAGTGCTCCGGTTTCCTCCCACAGCCAAAGACTTGCAGGTTGATAGGTAAATTGGCCATTATAAATTGCCCCTAGTATAGGTAGGTGGTAGGGGGGATGTGGTAGGAATATGGGATTAACGTAGGATTAGTATAAATGGGTGGTTGATGGTCGGCACAGACTCGGTGGGCCGAAGGGCCTGTTTCAATGCTGTATCTCCAAATAAATAAATTAAAAAAATAAATAAACCTAATTCACCCATTCCCAACAGGATTTGAGCGTTCCATGCAGGAACTGTGCCCCGTAAATTACATTACAACAGTGACTACGCTTTAAAAAGTACTTCCTTTGCTGCAAAGCGCTTGGGACGTCCAGTGGTCATGAAAGGCATATTTTTTCTTTGAAGAGAGCCTTCAATGCTGTGTAAACTGTATGGAATATGCTTAAAATATGGTGCAGCCAAGTTGTCCCAAAGTAAAAACATAGGAAAAGAAGTATTTTGTTCAGCTCTTCGAGCTTGTTTTGCCATTCAATTAAATCATATTTTAGTCTTTTTTGATTACTTATAATACAAAGAACAGTACAGCCCTCCAAGCCTGCGGCGATCTTGATGCCTGTCTAAACGAAAACCTTCTGCACTTCCGGGGTCCGTATCCCTCTATTCCCATCCTATTCATGTATTTGACAAGATGCCTCTTAAACGTCGCTATTGTACCTGCTTCCACCACCTCCCCCGGCAGAAAGTTCCAGGCACTCACCACCCTCTGTGTAAAAAACTTGCCTCGCACATCCCCTCTAAACTTTGCCCATCGCACCTTAAACTTATGTCCCCTAGTAACTGACTCTTCCACCCTGGGAAAAAGCTTCTGACTATCTACTCTGTCCATGCCACTCATAACTTTGTAAACCTCTATCATGTCACCCCTCCACCTCCGTCGTTCCAGTGAAAATAATCCGAGTTTATCCAACCTCTCCTCATAGCTAATGCCCTCCAGACCAGGCAACATCCTGGTAAACTTCTTCTGTACCCTCTCCAAAGCCTCCACATCCTTCTGGTAGTGTGACGACCAGAATTGCACGCAATATTCCAAGTGTAACCTAACTAAGATTCTGTACAGCTGCAGCATGACTTGCCAATTTGTATACTCTATGCCCCGACCGATGAAGGCAAGCATGCCGTATGCCTTCTTGACAACCTTATCCATCTACGTTGCCACTTTGTGACCTGTGGACCTGTACGTCCAGATCTCTCTGCCTGTCAATACTCCGAGGGTTCTGCCATTTACTGTCTACTTCCCACCTGTATTAGATCTTCCAAAATGCATTACCTCACATTTGTCTGGATTAAACTCCATCTGCCATTTCTCCGCCCAAGTCTCCAACCGATCTATATCCTGCTGTATCCTCTGACAATCCTCATCACTGTGCGCAACTCCACCAACCTTTGTGTCGTCTGCAAACTTACTAATCAGACCAGTTACATTTTCCTCCAAATCATTTATATATACTACAAACAGCAAAGGTCCCAGCACTGATCTCTGCGGAACACCGCTAGTCACAGCCCTCCATTCAGAAAAACACCCATCCACTGCTACCCTCTGTCTTCTATGACCGAGCCAGTTCTGTATCCATCTTGCCAGCTCACCTCTGATCCCTTGTGACTTCCCCTTTTGTACCAGTCTGCCATGAGGGACCTTGTCAAAGGCTTTACTGAAGTCCATATAGACAATATCCACTGCCCTTCCTTCATCAATCATCTTCGTCACTTCCTCAAAAAACTCAATCAAGTTAGTGAGACATGACCTCCCCTTCACAAAACCATGCTGCCTCTCGCTAGTAAGTTCATTTGTTTCCAAATGCGAGTAAATACCTGTGCACTAACTTTTAATGATTTGTGCATGTGGGCACCAAAATCTCTTTGTTCCTTCATAGTTTCTAGTCTTTCATCATTAAGCAAATATTCTGATTTTTTTTTTGATACCTAAAGTGGATGATCTTGAGTTTCCCCACATTGAACTCCATCTGCCATAGATTTGCCCATGGAGTTCAGCTGTGGAATTGAATGCAGCATAGTTGTTGGAAGCAGGCTACTTCAGATTATCACCAAGGTTTTAGCCTTGGAAGTCCTCAGGTAATTAAGCCATCAAAATGCTCTAAACTAAATGCCATGAATTAATTAAATCCCCAAGAAGTCTTAAAATGATCCCAAGAAGAACTATGCATAAACAGGACAGTCCTTACTGCAATAAAAAAGTTGTTATTCCCCATTTACAATAAGACTTGAGGGAAACCACGTGTCACGTCTACGCATTTCTGCATGGGAGAAAAATCTCAAGAAGTGCTCTTAGTGAGACAAATATGCTGCATCCCCTCATATTTCTCTGAACAGCTTGATGGATAAGTTGGAACACAGACACAGAGCTAAAGCACAGCGTAGCCACAGATCACAGAGTTGACTGAGTATTATAAACAGAGTGGGTAGTTAAGAATTTTGTGAGTGCGGAACACTGCTAAATTGTTGAGTAGATGAAACTAAAATTAATTTCTTGATTGCTACCTGAATCAAGTGCAAATTGACAGAGGGCCAATAAGGTTTAAATGAATGGCTGAAAGCATGGTGTGAGAGGCAGTGGTTTCAATTCATGGGGCACTGGCACCCGTACTGAGGAAAGAAGCAGCTGCTCTGTTCGGACAGGTTCCACTTAAAATGGGCTGGGACCAGTGAATTGAATAAATAGACTGGTAGCTCGGGCTTTAAACTAATATGGAGGAAGGAGGGTTCACATGAAGATAAGTTTATAAGTCTGAAGAAAAAATTTAAGGCAGTAGAGCAGGTTAATGTTTTGGGCAAAATTGAGCAGATAGTGTCAGGAAGGGACTGAGTTTAACAACAGTGATCGGGCATTGCAACTAAGGCCATATTAAGAAAAAGCATGAAGCACTGCATCTGAATGCACAAAACAATTGTCGCATAATAGATAAATTAGTGGCACAAATAGAGATAAATGGGCTTGATCTGGTAGCCCAGTTGTGGGGTGACAAAGGTTCGGAACCAAGTATTCTCGGCTATTTGACTTTTAAAAGAGATAAGCAAAATGGAAAAGGAGATGGGGTAGCCTTGATAATAAAGGAGAAAGTAGGGAGAAAGAATCTAGTCCAGAAAATCATTATATAGAACCAATAATCCAGATTTTGTGGTCAGCGGTGAAGTGACCATGAAATACGACCTTCCCTGGTATGTAGACTGCATTGGGAACTTGCACTTCTTTCTGCAGCATGGTCCAACTTCAAAAGCGTCAGCGAAGTCTACCAGTGTGGTGTATTGCCAGCAAAGCCATGCCCACCGGTGTTGTCACAGTGGCGCAGTGGTTAGCACCGCAGCCTCACAGCTCCAGCGACCCGGGTTCAATTCTGGGTACTGCCTGTGTGGAGTTTGCAAGTTCTCCCTGTGTCTGCGTGGGTTTCCTCCGGGTGCTCCAGTTTCCTCCCACGTGCCAAAGACTTGCAGGTTGATAGGTAAATTGGCCATTATAAATTGCCCCTGGTTTAGGTTTTTTGGCCTAAATTTGGCCTAACCATCAGCCTCAAGAAAACGAACATCATGGGACAGGACGTCAGAAATGCTCCATCCATCAATATTGGCGACCACGCTCTGGAAATGGTTCAACAGTTCACCTACCTAGGCTCAACTATCACCAGTAACCTGTCTCTCGATGCAGAAATCAACAAGCGCATGTGAAAGGCTTCCACTGCTAAGTCCAGACTGGCCAAGAGAGTGTGGGAAAATGGCGCACTGACACGGAACACAAAAGTCCGAGTGTATCAAGCCTGCCCTATGGCAGCGACGCCTGGACAACGTATGTCGGCTAAGAGCGACGTTTCAATTCATTCCATCTTCGCTGCCTCCGGAGAATACTTGGCATCAGGTGGCAGGACCGTATCTCCAACACAGAAGTCCTCGAGGCGGCCAACATTCCCAGCTTATACACACCACTGAGTCAGCGGCGCTTGAGATGGCTTGGCCATGTGAGCCGCATGGAAGATGGCAGGATCCCCAAAGACACATTGTACAGCGAGCTCGCCACTGGTATCAGACCCACCGGCCGTCCATGTCTCTGCTTTAAAGACGTCTGCAAACGCGACATGAAGTCCTGTGACATTGATCACAAGGCGTGGGAGTCAGTTGCCAGCGTTCGCCAGAGCTGGCGGGCAGCCATAAAGGCGGGCTAAAGTGTGGCGAGTCGAAGAGACTTAGCAGTTGGCAGGAAAAAAGACAGAGGCGCAAGGGAAGAGCCAACTGTGTAACAGCCCCGACAAACACATTTTTCTGCAGCACCTGTGGAAGAGCCTGTCACTCTAGAATTGGCCTTTATAGCCACTCCAGGCCCTGCTCCACACAGCACTGACCACCTCCAGGCGCTTACCCATTGTCTCTCGAGATAAGGAGGCGAAAGAAAGATAGTATAGGTAGGTGGTAGGGAAAATATAGGGACAGGTGGGGACTGACCTAAGGGAAGAATCATCAAACAATATGATAATACACACAAAGTCAGCCTAGTTGAAAATCATTTGAAGTTCTCACTACTATCTCATCGGTAACCAGTGTGGAGGTACACAAACATGATAGTGGTCAATTTGGTTTGCCATTTTACAGCTCCCTGTGGACAAGTGCCTTACTATACCTTTTGTGGGCCCCCCGAGATGGGGTCAGAGGCGAAAATGTCCATAGAATCGTGACAGGGCGCGGATAGCTTGTCACCTCACCATCTGTAAGTGATTTTGTCGGAGGCGGGATAGGCTGACAATGGCCTTCCCGCCCAAAGGCCAGTGCATTGAGGACCTTAAGTGGCCTATTAATGGCCACTAAGGGTCTCCTCCCCCGCCACTTGGATTTAACTAGATGTTACGGGGGGGGGGGGGTGGGGGGGTGCGGTGAGGGGTGCCTCCGCCATCCGGGGAGGTCGCCTCTAAATACAAGGTGCCCTCCCTGGGGGTGGGGGGGAAAATCTATGGCCCATGGAGGACCCTTACCAGCAAAGCTTCCCTTCCCCTGCACTTCATGACCACCCTCCCACCAACCAACCCTGGCCAGGACCTTCCAGACTGGCCTCAGCCATCCCGTTTCACTTAGCTGAGATCCAGGGTTCCAGCGCTGGGCCTTGGTCTAAGGCCTCTGCAGGACCACCGCTCCCCCTGTGATTGGCCTGCACTTCTTGGAGGGCGGTATCCCCATCTTTAAAGGGATGGAGATCCCAACGCTGGGCACTTAGGTTCCGCAACAACGTAGGATCATGCTGGGGGGCCTGCAAAAGACTGAGGCGAGGTTCGCCCCGCCTTTTCGGCCAGCGCCGAGAACCCTGCTAGCCTCACAAAATCCTATGTCTTTTTCCCCCACAATGCTGATGTGACCCCCTTGTTTGGCTTAATTCATAGCAAAATCTTTCATCTCTCATCAAGCTTATTAACGAAGCTTGAAGTGCACTCTCCTCCCTTTCATGTTTTGATTTTATTTCCAATGCAAATGGAAAACAGTTGATGTTAAATTAAAAAGTAGATGGGTAGTACAGTTCTGATTTATGCATCTTTCAAGCAGAAGTTCATAGAATCAGTACACATGTACTGCATAAGGATGGTCATTTTGAGGCTTAGTCACATTTCAAAGGCTTCAGTATTTCTTGGAGGGTGGAACACTCTGCTTTCCTTTTCTCTCCTTTGTCAATTTACACTGGCACCGAAGGCCGGAGACCTTGCTGCCTGGCTGTCCTTATCTAGAGGTAAGTAGATGAAATTATTGACACATCGAAAACGGGCACTGGTCCCCTCTTTGATGCACCTGTGGGTCGCAGACTGTGAGATGCCACATATGTTGCCCATGGATCCCTGAAAGGAGCTGCTGGAGAAAAAATTGAGTGCTGCAGTCACCTTGAGGGCAACTGGCATGGGATTCCCATCAAAGACGGGTGGCTGCAGGTCATGCTGCAGTAACCTACAATTTTCAGTGACCAGTTCAAGTGACATCCTTAGGTGTCTCTGGCATTGCTTCTCTGACATTTGAAGGTAATTTGTCCTTGTCCTGAGGATGCAATGATGTGTCAATGCCCATGTCGATAAGGCCGTTCCTTGATGTTATCATCCGGAGCATCCTTATATAGAACATAGAACATACAGCACAGAACAGGCCCTTCGGCCCACAATGTTGTGCCGATCCTTTGTCCTCTGTCAAGGACAATTTAATCTATACCCCATCATTCTCCTTTATCCATATACCTATCCAAAAGCCTTTTGAAAGTCCCTAAAGTTTCTGACTCAACAACTTCCCCGGGCAAGGCATTCCATGCCTCGACCACTCTCTGGGTAAAGAACCTTCCCCTGACATCCCCCTTATATCTCCCACCCTTCACCTTAAATTTATGACCCCTTGTAACGCTTTGCTCCACCCGGGGAAAAAGTTTCTGACTGTCTACCCTATCTATTCCCCTGATCATCTTATAAACCTCTATCATGTCACCCCTCATCCTTCTCCTTTCTAATGAGAAGAGGCCTAGAATGTTCAGCCTTTCCTCGTAAGACTTATTCTCCATTCCAGGCAACATCCTGGTAAATCTCCTCTGCACCCTCTCCAAGGCTTCCACATCCTTCCTAAAATGAGGCGACCAGAACTGCACACAGTACTCCAAATGAGGCCTTACCAAGGTCCTGTACAGCTGCATCATCACCTCACGGCTCTTAAATTCAATCCCTCTGCTAATGAACGCTAACACCCCATATGCCTTCTTCACAGCCCTATCCACTTGAGTTGCAACTTTCAATGATCTATGCACATAGACCCCAAGGTCTCTCTGCTCCTCCACATGCCCAAGAACCCTACCGTTAACCCAGTATTTTGCATTCATGTTTGTCCTTCCAAAATGGACGACCTCACACTTTTCAGGGTTAAACTCCATCTGCCACTTTTCAGCCCAGCACTGCAACCTATCCAAGTCCCCCTGCAGACGACAATAGCCCTCCTCGGTATCCACAACTCCACCAACCTTTGTATCATCTGCAAATTTACTGACCCACCCTTCGACTTCCTCATCCAAGTCGTTAATAAAAATCACAAACAGGAGAGGACCCAGAACTGATCCCTGCGGCACGCCACTGGTAACTGGGCTCCAGGCTGAGTATTTACCATCTAAGACCACTCTCTGCCTTCTATCAGTTAGCCAATTCTTAATCCAACTGGCCACATTCCCCACTATCCCATGCCTCCTGACTTTCTCCATAAGTCTACCATGGGGGACCTTATCAAATGCCTTACTAAAATCCATGTACACCACATCCACTGGTTTACCCTCATCCACTTGCTTGGTCACCTGCTCAAAGAATTCAATCAGGCTTGTGAGGCAAGACCTACCCCTCACAAAACCGTGCTGACTGTCCCGAATCAAGCAGTGTCTTTCCAGATGCTCAGAAATCCTATCCCTCAGCACCTTTTCCATCAACTTGCCTACCACCGAAGTAAGACTAACTGGCCTGTAATTCCCAGGGTTGTTCCTATTCCCTTTCTTGAACAGGGGCACAACATTTGCCACCCTCCAATCACCTGGTACCACCCCCGTCAGCAGAGAAGATGAAAAGATCATTGCCAGCGGCTCTGCAATTTCATCCCTTGCTTCCCATAACATCCTTGGATATACCCCGTCAGGCCCGGGAGACTTGTCTATCTTCAAGTTATTCAAAAACCCCAACACATCTTCCCTCCTAACGAGCACTTCCTCGAGCTTACCAGTCTGTTTCACACCGTCCTCTTCAGTAATACACCCCTTCTCATTCGTAAATACCGAAGAGAAGTACTCATTCAAAACCTCACTTATCTCTTCCGGCTCAACACACAGTCTCCCGCTATTGTCCTTGACCGGACCTATGGTCCCCCTGGTCATCCTCATATTTCTGACATACGCGTAAAAGGCCTTGGGGTTTTCTTTTATCCTACCCGCCAAGCATTTTTCATGCCCTCTCTTAGCTCTCCTAATCCCTTTCTTCAGATCCTTCCTGGCCATCTTGTATCCCTCCAGAGCTATGCCTGTGCCCTTTTTCCTCAACTTTATATACGCATCCTTCTTCTTCCTAACAAGACTCTCAACCTCTCTTGTCAACCACGGTTCCCTCACATGACCATCCCTTCCCTGTCTGACAGGGACATGCTTATCAATGGCCCCTACTATCTGCTCCTTGAAAAAGTTCCACATTTCGACCGTGCCCTTCCCTGCCAGCATATGCTCCCAACTTATGCTCCTCAGTTCCTGCCTGACAGCATCATATCTACCCTTCCCCCAATTGTAAACCTTGCCCTGTTGCACATACCTATCCCTCTCCATTACCACAGTGAATGCTACAGAATTGTGATCACTATCTCCAAAGTGCTCGCCCACCAACAGCTCTATCACTTGCCCTGGTTCATTACCTAGTACCAAATCCAATATTGCCTCCCCTCTGGTCGGGCAGTCTACATACTGAGTCAGAAAAGCTTCCTGGACATACTGCACAAACACTACCCCATCCAAACTATTCGATCTAAAGAGTTGCCAATCAATATTTGGGAAGTTGAAATCCCCCATAATTACTACCCTGTGACTTCTGCTCCTTTCCAAAATCTGTTTCCCAATCTGCTCTTCCACCTCCCTGCTGCTATTGGGGGGCCTATAGAAAACTCCCATCAAGGTGACTGCTCCTTTCCTGTTCCTGACCTCAGCCCACAGTGCCTCAGTCGGCAGATCCTCCTCGAAAATTCTTTCAGCAGTTGTTACACTATTTCTAACTAACAATGCCACCCCCCCACCTCTTTTACCACCATTCCTAATCTTATGAAAACATCTATAACCAGGTACCTCCAAAAACCATTCCTCCCCCTCACCTATCCACGTTTCAGTGATGGCCACAACATCGTAGTCCCAAGTGCCCATCCACGCCTTCAATTCACTCACCTTATTCCTGATGCTTCTTGCGTTGAAGTATACGCACTTTAACCCTTCTCCGTGCCCATCTGTCCTCTGTGACAGTGCTACCTTCCCCAATACCTCACTACACTCTTTGTCTTTCTGAGTGGACCCACTGGTCCCTGGATTACAAGTCCGGTTCCCATCCCCCTCCCAAACTAGTTTAAACCCTCCCGAACAGTACTAGCAAACCTCCCTCCCAGGATATTGGTGCCCCTCTGGTTCAGATGCAGCCCGTCCTGTTTGAACAGGTCCCATCTTCCCCAGAATGCAGTCCAATTATCCAAGAACTGGAAGCCCTCCCTCCTACACCATTCCTGCAGCCACGTGTTCAGCTGTGCTCTCTCCCTATTCCTAGCCTCACTGTCACGTGGCGCCGGCAACAAACCAGAGATAACAACTCTGTCCGTCCGAGCTTTCAGCTTCCAGCCTAACTCCCTAAACTCACTTCTAACATCTGTGCCACCCTTCCTTCCTACGTCGTTGGTGCCAATGTGCACCACGACCTCTGGCTGCTCCCCCTCCCCTTTAAGGATCCTGAAGACGCGATCACAAACATCACGGACCCTGGCACCAGGGAGGCAACAAACCATCCGTGCGTCTCGCCTGCGCCCACAGAACCGCCTGTCCGTACTCCTCACCATCGAGTCCCCGATGACTAGTGCTCTCCCATTCTCCCTCCTTCCCTTCTGAGCCACAGTGCAGGACCCCGTGCCAGAGGCCCGGTCACTGCAGCCTGCCCCCGATAGGCCGTCCCCCCCAACAGTATCTAAAACTGTATACTTGTTGTTGAGGGGAACGACCACAGGAGATCCCTGCACTGACCTCTTCCCACCTCTAACTGTTACCCAGCTGCCTTTGATTTGTGGAGTAACGACCTCCGTGTAGCTTCTATCTATCAACCCCTCAGCTTCCCGAATGATCCTCAGTTCATCCAGCTCCAGCTCCAATTCCCTAACACGGTCTGATAGGAGCTGGAGACGGATGCACTTCCAGCAGGTGAAGTCGGCAGGGTCACCGGAGGTTCCCCTCACCTCGAACATTCTGCAGGAGGAGCAATACACTACACTGGCTGCCATTTCTTTTATTCAATTACCCCTTAGTTAAGTACAACTATAGATATTAACAAAAACAGTAAATAGCTTACCTGCTCAGTCCTTTTTGGTTAGAGGAGGAGGGTAAAAAGGGTCTTATTATTAGGTTAGAGGAGGAGGATGGGTGGGAGACACTACATGTGTAGTGGCTCGGGTATACTCAGCTCCGCACCTTTAAGGAAAATACCTACCCAGGAGTCCTCGCTGCCGACCAGCTTCCGGTTCCTCCGGCGCCAAAAGAAACTCAAAGACAAGGAAAACAGTAAGTAAAACAGTAAGTACTTACTTTTAAAACACAGCTCCTGATGCCTTCACTCACCCAACGAAGAGTCGCTACCTTCTCCTGCTGCTCCGCCGGGAAATGAGGCCGAGTCCACGGAGCTCCGCACCTTTAAGGAAAATACCTACCCAGGAGTCCTCGCTGCCGACCAGCTTCCGGTTCCTCCGGCGCCAAAAGAAACTCAAAGACAAGGAAAACAGTAAGTAAAACAGTAAGTACTTACTTTTAAAACACAGCTCCTGATGCCTTCACTCACCCAACGAAGAGTCGCTACCTTCTCCTGCTGCTCCGCCGGGAAATGAGGCCGAGTCCACGGAGCTCCGCACCTTTAAGGAAAATACCTACCCAGGAGTCCTCGCTGCCGACCAGCTTCCGGTTCCTCCGGCGCCAAAAGAAACTCAAAGACAAGGAAAACAGTAAGTAAAACAGTAAGTACTTACTTTTAAAACACAGCTCCTGATGCCTTCACTCACCCAACGAAGAGTCGCTACCTTCTCCTGCTGCTCCGCCGGGAAATGAGGCCGAGTCCACGGAGCTCCGCACCTTTAAGGAAAATACCTACCCAGGAGTCCTCGCTGCCGACCAGCTTCCGGTTCCTCCGGCGCCAAAAGAAACTCAAAGACAAGGAAAACAGTAAGTAAAACAGTAAGTACTTACTTTTAAAACACAGCTCCTGATGCCTTCACTCACCCAACGAAGAGTCGCTACCTTCTCCTGCTGCTCCGCCGGGAAATGAGGCCGAGTCCACGGAGCTCCGCACCTTTAAGGAAAATACCTACCCAGGAGTCCTCGCTGCCGACCAGCTTCCGGTTCCTCCGGCGCCAAAAGAAACTCAAAGACAAGGAAAACAGTAAGTAAAACAGTAAGTACTTACTTTTAAAACACAGCTCCTGATGCCTTCACTCACCCAACGAAGAGTCGCTACCTTCTCCTGCTGCTCCGCCGGGAAATGAGGCCGAGTCCACGGAGCTCCGCACCTTTAAGGAAAATACCTACCCAGGAGTCCTCGCTGCCGACCAGCTTCCGGTTCCTCCGGCGCCAAAAGAAACTCAAAGACAAGGAAAACAGTAAGTAAAACAGTAAGTACTTACTTTTAAAACACAGCTCCTGATGCCTTCACTCACCCAACGAAGAGTCGCTACCTTCTCCTGCTGCTCCGCCGGGAAATGAGGCCGAGTCCACGGAGCTCCGCACCTTTAAGGAAAATACCTACCCAGGAGTCCTCGCTGCCGACCAGCTTCCGGTTCCTCCGGCGCCAAAAGAAACTCAAAGACAAGGAAAACAGTAAGTAAAACAGTAAGTACTTACTTTTAAAACACAGCTCCTGATGCCTTCACTCACCCAACGAAGAGTCGCTACCTTCTCCTGCTGCTCCGCCGGGAAATGAGGCCGAGTCCACGGAGCTCCGCACCTTTAAGGAAAATACCTACCCAGGAGTCCTCGCTGCCGACCAGCTTCCGGTTCCTCCGGCGCCAAAAGAAACTCAAAGACAAGGAAAACAGTAAGTAAAACAGTAAGTACTTACTTTTAAAACACAGCTCCTGATGCCTTCACTCACCCAACGAAGAGTCGCTACCTTCTCCTGCTGCTCCGCCGGGAAATGAGCCTTCCTGTTCTGCCTGTTGCTGACGCTCAGTCATCATGAGTTGAGGAAAAAGAACCCTCCTTAGTCTCTCTCTTTATTCTGCTTCCTGTGGTACTAGACAAATTGTGTGTATGAGACCCATGTCACTGTGGCTTTTCAGAAACAATAAATAAGCTAAGCATGGTGATTCAGCCCTCGTTGCTAGTGAGCTGAAATATCGAGGTAATGAACAGATCCTTTATATCTGCCTTCAAATTGCAGCCGGGTAGAAGACATCCATTATCGTTTGCCTCCTCCCATTCCCATTGCAATCTTAGAGTGTCCATGTGGTTCCCATTATCATTGGAGAAGATGGTGCGTGTGGAATTCAGGGCAAGTCTCCCCACATTCCAACCTCCTCCTGCAACCTTCCAGCTTGAACCCATCACCCTTGACCCACCCAATGTTACTGTTACCCTTCCCTCCATTACCATTCAGCCTTCCCCCATTACTGTGCATAGTGTAATCATCAATGTATACATATCATCCCTCCCCCCATTCCTACTCCCATTACTATCAACACACTGACTCTTATCCTTGAACCTTCTCACATCAAATTGACCATTGTTGCTGAGTCCGTTCCCCTCCGTGTGAAGCTGTCGAATACTCACTGATTAGTCTTGACCTTCCCCACAACAGAATCCATTTGCCCCCATTGACTGTGACCTTTCCCTCTGCTAGCCAGTACCCTCACTTTTCCCCACAACTCCCCAACTTTGACAGCACTCATCCCTCTTTTTAGGCCCTTGCCAAATACCTTCACAAAGTGCTGATCTAGGCCACTCACCACCCCTATAGCTGACAAAATGCATTTTCGCCATCAACCATTCAACAACCTGGACACTATATTCCACCCTGCCTTACTCTTCCATGCACCTGATCAACCTCACCCTTCCCTCCCCAACTACCCTGCCCTGCTCCTCCATGCACCTGATCAACCCGACTCTTCCGTCCCCGATTACTCTGCTTTGTTCCTCCTTTGTAGCCCCCACCCATGCCGTCACCACCATTCCTTGAGGTGATTCACCCTTGCTGGTGCAGAGCCTGGAGGCAAACATCCATTCCAATGCTGGTGCTAGTTTAACGGCTGAGTGAAAGAGAGAAGTCTTGAGACTCAACTGCACAAATCTGACTGTTGCATGCCACGTTAAAACATTTGTGATCAGGTGGCACAGGAATATCGCTTGCCTATCACTTAATCCGGAAGGTAGATCGAAATCGTAACTATGCATAGGGTAATGAGTATTCATGTTATTTAAATAAATGCACTGTGCTGGGGGAACCCTGGAATGCTGCAAATCTGCCGCTGACATAGTTCCTGTAAAATGTCCCACCGTTGGGAATCCAAAAAAACACCTCCCGCGTAATTTTATAACCTCGCAGACCGCCAAATCTGCCACGGTGGACTACATAAAATTCCCCCATGTCTCCAACTAGTCTTCACCACAACAGAGTGTGAATCGCCCTCAAATTATCAAATTGGGGCCATCAAAAGCTATTGTACAGCCCATCAGGAACTGAAACTTAAAGTCACATAGGCAAAACTAACACTTAATGAGCTAACCTCGTTTTGAAGAACAAAGGGTCTTTCCAATTCAGTCATCAAGTTATCAACATCAGTCTAGTCTCCAACCACATGCTCAACATTGAAAGCCATCTTCAATTCTTGCACAAGCCTCAGAGAAAGAGACCAGTTCCAGCACTCACTGTTGAACCCTGCTGAGATAAGTTGAAAACCAACCTCACTAGAGAGAAGAGAGTGCCTTTCAAACAACTCCTCCACCTGAGAAAACTGAACTAAGAATATCAACACCATCTTCAAACTGAAGTGAACCACCAGAAGTCTTCAGCAAATACAAGACAACCAGCAAACAGGCTTGCAAATTTAAAACTCACCTTCTGAGAGGTTCCCACAGGTTTTCCTGAAACAGCAAACTTTTACACCTTGAACTCATAACACCTCTTACCCTTTACCCTCAATCTGTCTCTTCTCTTGTGTGTGCCTGTGAGAGTGAATGCATTCTTGGGTGGTGTTGCGAACATTGCGATGATGAATATTGTTCAATAAATATTTAATCTTCTGTTTTACACTCATGAGAAAACCTTTCAGTGTCTAATTGGCCAGCCAAACACGGGCTGAAACAATAATTTAAACAAAAACACGAGACTGAATTTTGTTGAGCTCCCAACGTTGGGCTGTGTCGCAGGGCAGCCAGTGTATCGCAGCCGACTGCCACGGATCCCGATGCTGGGAGTGCCATGCCTGATATTCCCAGCGGTGACGAGGCCCGTGGCGACCCGCCACTCCACTTGGCAACGGGACCTCGGTTTACATATGCAAATAGCCTTTCTGCATACATTAATATTCATCCCGGTGCAATTCAACAATCATTTTACGATCTTCAGCTGGACATGCGGCACTCGCGTGCCTTCACTTTCACATGACAGAAAAGCCGGCGCCATCGAGCTATGAGTCCTCTGAGCCTGTGAAGGTCAGTAAGTACTGTCCTGTGTTGTGGGAATCAAATTAAACTTATTTAATGACTGTCCACACCGTCTAATAGAGGTTGACTGTGTACCGTTTATAGTTCTTTATACTCATGTACAGCGTCTTTGTGTTTCTGCCTCCTTCTCTCCCTTCTGTATGACGTACAAGCCAGGACTGCCCCATAGTAGGGACAAGACAAGTTGTGCAACCACCAGGGCATGGGTCACTATCCTGATCCACGGGTGGATGTTTACATTTAACGCCCAGTTCCAAATTTGTTGGTACCAGGGGTCTGTGCTAAGGGTTTGATCGACATCCTCGCGGATGTCTTGTATCTCCTCGTCCAACTGGTAATACCACTTGACCATCACCTCTAGCTCTGTCCAGAGGGCGTTCAGCCTTTCTGGCAGCCTGGGCAACGATGGTGCTGTCGGGGCAAGGTATTGGTCTAGGTCTCCTCTGAAGTCTTCCGTGGCATGCAGACGAACCTCGTCTCTCTTATGTATGTAGACCAAATGGACCTCCCCTATGGTCATTGGAGCCCGCGGGGATAGGCAGAAATTGGGGCTTGTTACTGGGCATCTTAAGGGTCCTTCTAGGTACTCCATTTCTGCAATGGTCACACAGTACTCCCCTTTTCCGTATATGCTGCTTATGTGAGCTCATGTCTCGAGTTGCTGACTTGTACTGTGCAGTTCACCATCCTGCTGAATCCGCACAATGCTCTCTCTCTCCTTCCGATGGGATGGGGGCATATGATGTAGTCGCCTGCCTTCCCACACCCCGTCAATATATTTTTTTAAAATTTCATTCATGGGATGTGGACATCTCTGGCCAGGCCAGCATTTTTTGCCCATCCCTAATAGTCCTCGAGAAGGTGGTGGTGAGCTGCCTTCTTGAACCGCTGCAGTCCATTGACTTTGTAGTGATTAGATACAACTGAGTGGCTTGCTAGGCCATTTCAGAGGGCATGTAAGAGTCAACCACATTGTTGTGGGTCTGGAGTCACATGTAGGCCAGACCAGGTAGGGACAGCAGATTTCCTTCCCTAAAGGGCATTAGTGATCCAGATGGGGTTTTTTTACAACAATCGACAGTGGTTTCATGACCATCATTAGATTAGCTTTTTAATTCCAGATTTATTAATTGAATTCAAATTCCACCTTCTGCTGTGGTGGGATTTGAACCCATGTCCCCAGAGCAATACCCTGGGCCTCTGGGTTACTAGTCCAGTGACAATACTACTATAATAAAAGCAAAATACTGCGGATGCTGGAAATCTGAAACAAAAACAAGAAATGCTGGAATCACTCAGCAGGTCTGGCAGCATCTGTGGAAAGAGAAGCAGAGTTAACGTTTCGGGTCAGTGACAATACTACTATGCCACCGCCTCCCCTGCTATCACCCCAGTCATGGTCCCATTCCTGTCAATGGCATAGCTGGGCACCTGGAGGTACTGTATGTGCTTGTCCCCTCTTATTACTCCAATACTTTCAACCGCACATTGTGGATAGGCTTCCTGGTCATTCGGAACCACTGGTATCATCAATATTAGCCCTGCCATTGCAGATTTACAGCAACACATCTGTTCATATTGCCCGGACGCTGTGCCATTTCCCTTAGGTGGGTGCTATTAATCCAATCTGGGATTAGTTCCTGTATCTGCCTGAGGTTGTGCCTGACCTGCTCCACTATCCATGCTCTGTATGCATGGCATGCGGCATTCTTTTGTTCCTCTCTCCCTTGCTCCTCTGTTTGGGCTATCAGGGAGTTAATGGTATGGGCATGACCCTCGATAATGGTTACCTCCTGCAATATTTCCTCTATGGTCTGTTTTCCCAATGCAGTCCCTTTATGGCCCGCATCATTGGCCCTGAGACTCAGCCACATCAAGTTTTCCTTGAGGGTCTGGGTCTCAGTGCTTAATCCTGCAATGTCCAGTGAGTTGATGGTTGATGTGCCTGTTGCCCATCCAGTGGTGACATCATTCACCAGGCTTTGTTTGTACCGGCTACATGGGTCTCGCTCCTCTTGGTGTGCATATATGCCCCAGTGGCGTCCACTGCATCCCTCACTACTCTATCTACCATTCTCTGGTAGAGTGCCCATATCTTGGGCCACTTGCACCGCTGTGAGAGGGTCAGTTGCGTCATGTCAGTTACAACCTGTATTAGCTCGTGGTGTATATTATCATGTAATTCGCCCCTTTCGCGTCGCGTTACCAGCCCGTTAGTTGGACCAGGGGTCCATGGGGGCACATCCGCAGAGAGGAGGCTAGTGTGGCTAGAGTACTCGTCGGTGATTTGGGCATGGGGGTCGGCCATTCCTACCCGTTTATTGCCAAGGCCTGTCTTGTACCCGTCACGCATATGTAGATAAGTACTATGGTTGTGTGGTTTCACGCACGTTGATCCGTCTCTATAATCCTCATCGTCGCACTGCCACACGGAGAACCCAAGTCCGAGGAACTTCTGGCGTCAGGATCGCCGTCGGTCCTAGTTTATTGAGGGCACTCGATACATACCCATTGTCCACTGGACACCGATTGTGCTTACACTGCCCTCAGCTTCACTTCCCCATAGCCCCTGATAGTTGCCATGTACATCGGATGATGTCGGCCGAATGTCCTCTGCCATACCAATCCCCATTACAACATTGAACATTAAGTGGTCTGTCATTGCCTTTTGACGCATTGGCAGCTGCAGCGGTTATCAGGAGAAGTGTTGGGGCCCACATTATGTAAAACAAAGATTACGGGGCACTTTGTGTGCCCCGGTATTAGTGTGTTTCAGTTGAGTCCAATGTTTCCATTAGCCTTTGCCTTTCATTTCCACGTATGCACAGGTGTCACTGGTCATAATTATTGGGTATGGCCCCGTCCAACAGGGAGCAAGCACCGGCTTCTGGGGTAGTTCCTTAACCAGTAATATGTTCCCTACCCCAGGCATGTCCCACACCTCCAGTTCTAGCTCCTGATCCTTTGCCTGCTGCTGATCTCTGGACTCCTGCCTAATATCTTTCAATTGTTTACAGAGTTTTCTCACATATCTCTGCACCCTGTCCCTCTGTGATGATAGTCTTGGGGAGCCTCATGGCGCTAACGGTCATTAACTCATCGGGTGTAAGTCCTGTAGTCTGATTGGGGGTGGCCCTCAACTTCATCAGGACCGTTGACAGCAGGTCTGCCCACGCCTGCCCGGTCTCCTTGATGGCTTTTGCTAGGGATATCTTTAGGGTCCTGTTCATACTCTGCACCATTTCCGAACTCTGGGGGTGGTAGGGTATGTGGAATCTCTGCTTGATACCTAACAGCAGGTTTCCTTAATGACACTTCTCATGAAATGGGTCCCTGGTCAGAGTCCAGTTGCACCGGGACTCCCCACCTGGGGATGACCTCGGCCATTATTCGTGCCACAGTAGTGGCGGTGCAGTCCCGGGTTGTGAAGGCCTCCACCCACCGTGTGAATTGGTCTATGAGTACCAGACAATATGTTTTCCCCCTACTCGGTGGTAGGGGTCCTGTAAAGTCTATCTGTATTCTCCCAGGGAGCCCTCGGCCTAGGTTGGTGTAACAGCCTGACCTTGAGTGGCTTCCCGGGGTTGTGCTGAGTGCATGTCACACACTGCTGGCAGTATTTTGTTACGTCTTGCCCCATCCCCAGCCACCACCAATCCCGGGAAAGGGAGTGCATCATAAATTCCCTTCCGGCGTGATTGGGCCCGTGGTGCAGGTTAAGTAGCATGCTGTGGATGCATTCTGGTGGCACCACCATCACATTATACCACTAGATGCTGTCTGGTAAAGGCCTGCTACCCGACCAGAACCCTACGGGACCCGACAACCTGTGCCGGGTTCGGGTCGGCTCGGGTCACACTTCCGGCATCCGGTCTTGGGTCGGGTCGGACGGAACACAGTCTCAAAACCTCAGGTAAGTGACTCTAATGTTAATTTACTTTTTGGACTTTAAAGGTGGTGTTGTTACAGTTATTTTAAGCTTGTGCAGGTAAGGAGCAAAGTGAAAAAGGGAAGGTAAGTTAACTGATAGTCGGGTCGTGTTGGGCGCGGGAAAAAATGGAAGGACTCGAGCTGGGTTGTGCTCGGGGTCGGATGGGGTTCTGTCAGCTCGGGTCGGGTCTCATTTGCAGACCTGAGCAGGCCTTTACTGTCTGGCCCGGGTGCCGCCCCCTTGCTCTCACACATCACCTCCTCCAGCGTGTAGGCGTGGTATGCTGATGTCATTGTCTTCCTCGTTGTTTAGTGCAGCGCTTACCATCAGCTCGGAGTCAGCGATTTTCTTTGCCTCCTCGTCCGCTCTTTGGTTCCCCTCCTGGATTTCGTTAACTACCTCCTGGTGCGTTTTTACCTTAATAACCAACACCTCCTTCAGTAACCTGGTTGCTTCAATAAGATTCCATATTATCTGCTCATGTTTAGTAGGCTGTCCCGATGAGGTATTAAAGCCCTGTCTTTCCCAAGGTCCCATATAATCGTGTACTAACCCGAAGGCATACCTACTGTCGGTGTACATGTTTACTTTCTTTCCTTCTGCACATCTGAGGGCCTCCATGAGAGCGACCAATTCCGCCACATGGGCGGATTCAGCCCCGTCTAACCGTCCCGCTAGTGTCACTTCTCTGCTCCTTCCTCCAGCCGCCCACCCAGTCCTTGGACACCCGTCCACATACTTCCTGGATCCATCTACAAACAGGTCTGGGTTTGCCTCCCTAAGTGGGTCCTCCCCTATTGCTCCCAGGGTCTCGTACAAGTCCTCTTTGGCACATTCGTGGGGCTCCCCTTCTGAGATCAAACTCTCGGCGGGGTTTGCTCCTGTGTCCCATACAATCTTAATGGACTTGTCTCTAGGTAGCAGGACAGCCTCCCACGTCGCCCTTCAGGCATTGGAGACTGTTCTCAGTCTTCCCGTATTCAGAAGTTCTACCAGGGTGTGTCGGGTGTGTAGGACTATGTCCCCTAGCATTACTACAGGCTCACTAGTCCTCACTGCCCATGCCGCACAATCTAGCGCCACTACACATCGTGGTAAGCCGGCGGCTACTGCGTTCTGTCTTGTAGAGTAGTATGCTACTGGCTGCTGTTTATCCCTGTGCTCCTGGCGACCAAGGCAAGTAAAACTATTCCTCATGGCTGCAATAAAGGTAGAAGGGGCACTTTGAGTTGGGCAATCCAATGCTGGGTTGAGACCAGGGCCCGTTTCAAAGCCCCGTAAGCCCTATCATGTTCCCTTGTCCACTCTAGGCTTTCCTGTGCTCCTTTTCCCCGCTTTAGGAGGTCCTGTAGGGGTTGGGCCGTCTGCGCATAGGTGGAGTTAAAGTTCCTACAGATCCTCATTTAAACTTCCCATAATATTAAAGTGTCATAGGCACACTCTCAATAATCTCATTCACACTTCCTTAATTCCAAACAACGTAGAAATATTGATTCCTGTAATGGGTCCAACAAAAATATATAACAAGCAACAGACTTATGCTTTCCCCATTAAATCCAGATTGCAAAGTGTTAACAACTGTTAGCTCTACAGAACACAAGCTACATAGATAAGGACATCATTCGCAGAAGCTTCCAAAATCCATACAGACTCGAATGAAAGACACAGTAATTTTCTTTTACTCACTTTACAGTTCCTACCTGAGTTTTATTTTCTCAGCCTCATCTCTCCTTCACTGTCACTGATATGCCATCAGCCAAACTGCTTTCAGCAAGGCCTGCACCCTGTGTCCACTGTTCTGCCTCATCCACCGGATCATCCCCCTTTGTTCCTGATCCTCGTCTACTTAACTGGTTCTTCAAATTATCGCCCTTAGATTCCAGATCCTTGCACCTTAAGTCAAGTTCTTTAACCATTTCCTGGGCTTGTTTTGAGCACCCTACATACCTGTTAACTACTGTGATAACTGCCTTATCATCTTTATCCTTTTTCTGTTCTCACCACCACTGCTTCTGTTTGGCTAGTTCGGACTCCGGATCCCACCTGTCTTTAACCATTTTGTCATAAACCTTCTTTTGTTTTTCCATGGCTGTTTTGGTGAGTGAGTCCTCCAGGCCCCACTGGGGCACCGATTCGGTCATGAATGTAAAGCCCGGATTCCCCTAAGGTCCACCTAGCACCTGGGTATTCCCACAACTTAACAAGAGTGGTTGATATTCATTACTGTTGTCCTTTCGTGTGGTGTTCCCGATTTTCGAGGTGAATCCTATCCAGGCGCCAATGTGTACCTTGCTACTTTCCAGACGTCAGGCCTGGATTCCCCCGAGGTCCACCGAACACTCGGGTATTCCCACAACTTAACAAGAGTAGTTGATACTCGTTACTGTTGTCCTATCGTGCGGTGTTTCCAATTTTTCGAGGTAAATCCTATCCAGGTGCCAATGTGTACCTTGCTACCTTCCAGACGTCAGGCCCGGATTCCCCCGAGGTCCACCGAACACTCATGTATTCCCACAACTTAACAAGAGTGGTTGATACTCACTCATTGCTGTTGTCCCGTCGTGACGTGTTCCCGACTCTCAAAGTGAATCCTGCTGATTACGCCAAAATGTTGTGGGAATCAAATTAAAATTAGTTAATGACTCTCCACACCATCTGCTGGAGGTTAACAGTGTACCGTTTATTTTTATAAGCAAGGAAGAAGACTCTGCAGACTCCTAATCTCCAGAGAACTGCAGCTCCTTCTCAATCAATCTTACAGATACCAGAGCTGATAAAGGTCCACAATGTGCTGGCAGTTATGTACACATTACCCACAATGCTACTGGTGTACATATTTCCCACAATGCTGTTGTGTCTGCTGAATATACAGAGTGTATTTCCACTTTTTCATCCTGTTCTCCTGTTCTTTGAGAAGCAGAGATAAATTGCCTGATGGGGGTCTCAACTTTGCATTCAAGAATGGTGGTGGGTGTTGCGAAGGACGTCTCAGCTCTGTATTCATGAAGGGTGGTGGGTGGGTGTAGTGAAGGGAGTCTCAATTCTGCATTCTTGAAGGGTGTACCCTGTACCCTTGTTCTGTAAAGGAGGCCACACTGCCCATGAATGTTTGGATGGAGGGGGGGTGCATGGGGGATAGGGGGCTGACCCTGTAGTTGGGCAACAATGTTTGGGGGAGGAGGGAACATTGGAAGTGGATAAGTCATTTATGTGGGGTGGAGGGCACAAAAGTTAAACGTTGTAAGCTCATGTTGCCAGTGGTCCAATCCAGGCAACTCAAATGATATGACGGTGGTCATGCTGCTTTGCTCTTGTTTAAAGCTAAGACAGGCAATGTCATGCCATACCATACAGCTCATGCCGGAAAGCAGCTGAAGCACCAATTTACATAACTCCGCCCAAATAGGTGCCTTGTGAAGGAACCAGGTTGACCTCAAGCATAGAGATGAGGATGATCCACTCTGCCTTTCTGGATCCTCATGCCGTGATAAGGCATAGCTGCTGGAGGTGGAACCAAGAGGAAGCCGGAGGTGATGTGGAAGCTCCCAGACACAAGCAGCAGCAGCTACCAAGGTGCATTCTAGCCCAGAGAAGACAGCGGGTCTACAGGATCCGCATGACTTACCTGCAGATGTTGGAGCACCAGTATCAGAGATGACCGTGGATGTCCAGAGAGGTGGTGACACAGCTCTGTGCACTGCTGAATGATGACCTGCAGCCAGTGGGCTTTGGTGGACATCCTATGCCTGTGGCCCTCAAAGTGACAGTGGCTCTAAACTCCTACGCCTCCGCATCATTTCAGGGAACCACTGGCAATTTGTGTGGGATTTCGCAATCAGCAGTACACCGCTGTACAGGTAGGTCACCGATGCCTTGTACAGGAGGGCTGGTGACTGTGCACTTCAGGACAGACCCTGAGAGTCAGGCCGAGCGGGCCGATTTAGGGCCATTGAGGGATTCCCACAGGTGCAGGGTTTCATCGACTGCACACGTGGCCATCAAGCATCCAACAGAGCAACCAGCCACATACCTCAACAAAAAGGGCTTCTACTTGCTCAACGTGCAGCTAATATGCAACGACAGGAAGTGCTTCCTGCAAGCCTGCACCCACCTCCCAGGCAGCTGCCATGACTCCTTCATCCTGCGCCAGTCCCAGGTGCTGCAGCTGTTCATTACACTGGCTGAGATTCAGGGGTGGATTCTTGGGGACAAGGGCTAACCCTTGCTGACATGGCATCTAATGTTGGCGAGGAACCCCAGCAGCGATACAATGCCTGCCACGGCTCCACACAAGCTGCCATCAAACAGGCCATCGCATGCTGAAGATGCACTCTTGCTACCTCAATATATCGAGTGGGGACCTACACTATACACCAGACAGGGTTGGGCACATCGTTGTTGTATACTGCGCTGCATCTGTATAGCATTGCAGTACAGAGGGGTGAGGCCTTGCAGGATGATGAGCTACGGGAGCAGGCGACATCCTCGGACAATGAGGACCCAGAGGGCATTCAGCAGCAGCTGGGCATGGGAGCATGGAGAGCATACATGGTGAGCGGCAAGCAAGGGATGCAAGGCAACGCCTAATCATTGAGTGCTTTCATTATCCCTGAAGTGCAACATTGCTTCTCACACCACCGTCCTTCATCTCATCTGAAGTCTTCTGCCTCTGTAACAGTTGTCTCTGCAGCATTACTGGCAGCAGCTGACTGAACCATTGCCCATGTGACTACATCCGTGCACTGCCACATCATGCATGCATCATGGCAGTGATGTCATTCCTTCCATTTACAGCACTGAGAGGCTAATGATGTAACAGGAGGACACAGAATCGGTACATGGTGGCATGCATTATTCACACAGGAAAGGCTACACTTGTGAGAAAAGCACATTTACTAACATTTAGTATGGCATAGCTGTCTCACCTGTAAATACCCATATGTTTCAAGGTGTCTTTTTGGAACATTTTCAGGTGCTCCTTTATGGTGTGACCTTTGCACTAGCAGCTTGACGGGAGGCAGGCTGCTGATCAGGAGCCCCTTGACTTTGACAGTCATCCTCTGGGTGGCTGAGGCCTGGAGGGCCCATGGTGCCTGATGGCCTCCTGTACCAATGCAGAGCTGTCCTCAGGCGTCGTGGCTGCTGGAGCTGGACTCACTGGCAGAGGGGCTGAGGAGCTGGTGTGCACATTGGAATCACCCTGAGAGGGAACCCCAGATGCAACATGCAGGTTCACCTCCTTCCTTTAAAGGCTCTGAAGAACCTCGCGGTTCTGCCAAGAATGACCAGGAGCAGAAACACACACCAGGCCCCCAGTCCTTCTCTCACCTTTCAACTGCTGCGTTGAGCTCATGGCCGAGGTGAGCGTTTTCAGGTCTTTTCATATCAGTGGAATCTAGCTCTCCATGAGGGTCACTAACATCTCGTTGGATGAGGCAATGCGCTCAAATGCCTGGGACATAGCAGCTCTCATGGCCTGGATGGACTCCACACCGACCGCTCAAGGCTGTGCATGGCCTGTGGTATCTCTGCCAGATGTTGCTTTACCTGCAACTCCAGCATGACCTGTGCTGCCAACACCAGAGGCTCATCATCATCAGCCTGGGGCTCAGCATGGGCCTGGACACCCATAGTCCTGCGACTGTCAGAGACCTCAGCTTTCTCAGCGTCAGCCAGCTGTTGAGGCACATGTGTGGTGCTCTCACCAGCTTGTGACCCAGATTCTAAAACCAAATGGATTCCCACTGAGATGAGTGTATTTGCACTGGTGGAAGGTGCGGCAGTGTCTTAGGATGGGACATCCTCTGAGGTTGTCTTTCAGAGGTGCTGGAAGTCTGCAGGACCTCCAATGCCGACTCGGCGCATTGCCCTGTCAGATAGAATGTGAAGAACAGACATTTATGTTTTATGGTACAAGTGTCGCAGTGAGGACATCATAGTATCTGCATATGAAATGTTATTAGAAATCATTGTGTTTGTCAAAAATCACTCTGTTCACCTGGGACCCATGCTCCCTGGCTCCCAGCTAACTAGCGCCTCTTCTTTGACTTGCATGAGTGGCCTCAGGTCTGGCACCTGCACGCTTCCCTGCTATTGTGGGTCCTCTTCACCTGGAAGAGTACAGATGCATATATTAAATATTGCCAAACAGCAGCAGGACGTTTGTAATAACATGCGTGCTTCAACAGCAGCTAAGGGATGCTTTATCTGGTGTACAAACTCATCCTTTCATGGGTGTGACATCCTCTGAGGTGCAAACAAGAGTGACTTGATGCACATATGCAGCCAATCATGTGGCATCAATCCTCCCCGACTTCCCTGTCTTTGACATGGCAGTGGCACCCATGTGCCATACTGTGGGCATACCCAGAGCAAACAGAGCCGTTCAGCAACGTGTCACTTACCTTTTGCCAAGCGCATGAAATCGTTGACCGGCTTCCTGCACTGGACCCAGTCTCATCGGATGACCCCGTGGCAGCTTACCTCCTCTGCGATCTCTGTCCAGGCTTGCTTAGTCAGGCGGGAGGACCTCTTCTTGCCATCACTGGAGGTAGTGAGATAATTGATGTGTTTGTTTTAATTTTCCAAAGTCCCTAGATTCGGGGAAGGTTCCATGAGATTGGAATATAGTGAATGTAACTCCTTTGTTCAAAAAGGGACGGAGACAGAAAGCAGGAAACTACAGGCCAATTCGCTTAACAACTGTCTTAGGGAAAATGTTAGAAGTTATTATTAAAGATGTTATAGTCGGGTATTTAGAAAAATTAAAGGTAATCAGGCAAGAGTCAGCATGGTTTTGTGAAAGGGAAATCATGTTTAACCAATTTATTGGGGTTCTTTGAGGGAGTTACATGTGCTGTGGATAAAGGGGAACCGGCGGATGTATTGTACTTAGATTTCCAGTAGGCAATTGATAAGGTGCCACATCAAAGGTTATTGCAGACAATAAAAGCTCATGGTGTAGGGGGTAACGTATTGGCATGGATAGAAGATTGGCTAGCGAACAGAAAACAGAGAGTAGGCATAAATGGGTCATTTTCTGGTTGGCAGGATGTAACGAGTGGTGTGCCACAGGGATCTGTGCTGGGGGCCTTAACGTCTTACAATTTATATTGTTATGAACAGGTGAGAAAGGTGTCTAGGGGTCTTTTGCTGTCTTCACCTGGTCTTATTGTAACAGGGTTTAATTTTAAACACACTGCATTTTGAGCTCCCCCTTTGTGAATCCTTGTTCACAGCTTTCCAATTATAAGGCAAAGAAATGAGCATAAACAGACTTTCTTCGGTTTAAAGGAGAAAAGTGAAATTTATTAAACCTTTAACTCAAACTCTAATACAGTTTTTGCCTACGGATATATGATGCGCCCACGCTAGCCATGCACACGATACACACCTGTAGGTAGGGACAGAAAAGTGGAGAGGAAAATATAAGGTAAAAGGTTTGAGGCAGTCTCTGAAGGGGGTTTTGGTTATTGTTTCTGTGGTTCCAGCTTGCTGTAGAGTCTGTGATTGTAGGCAGTTCTTACTTTTCATTGGGGCCCAGTATTCTTCTTAAACCTTATTCAACGTAGGAGACTTTTCTCTCTCTGAGCTTCACGTGTCTTCAATGGTTTCCAAAGCTGGTGAGAGCAAGATAAGAGCAGACAGGAGAGAGGTCTTCTTAGTCCAGGAAAAAAATCTTTCTGAGTTCTTTCCCTGCTGGAAGTTTAAATTCAGAAAAACTCCAACAGTCATGTGACTAAAACTGGTCTGACCACTTCTTCTGTGTATTGGGGAAGCAACAACTGGGTCCCCTTGTTCCAAAACTGTCTGTTACTATGCAAATGTCTTTCCAGTCAGGGGCTTGCAATTTTAAGTTTTAATATTCATGTGGTGTTGGCAGGTGGGTGGCTTGCCACATAAATGACTTAGATGAAGGGACCAAAGGTATGGTTGCTAAATTTACTGATGACACAAAAATAGGTAGGAAAGTAACTTGTGAAGAGAACATAAGGGGGCTACAAAGGGATATAGATAGGTTAAGTGAGTGGGCAAAGACCTGGCAAATGCAGTATAATGTGGGAAAGTGTGAAATCGTTCACTTTGGCAGGAAAAAAAAGGAAACTTCTTCTGAAATAAGTCCCATAGGTTTGGAAAGGACAGAAAATGGATATGTGATAAAGTATGGGGTGTTAGTGACAAGGAAATAAAAAGTGAGACTTCAAGAAGCCTTCCACCAGTAAGGAAGAAAAATGCAGAATGTATACACAGATCTGTGTGTTCTCATTGTCGTAAACCAGGGCTTGCGAAAGTTGACTGCTGGACATTAAAGGGAAAGCCAGTGAATTTTGTAGGCGTCCATAAGGCTAGCCAAGAAAAGGGTGCCCAAGCAGACAGCAAGGCAGACCCGCCTGTGGCCCTAACTGTGGTAAGGCACCCCAAAAAGAATACCGCCACAGGTGCAGCAGAAGTAGAGAATATTCCTGAAGGCTATCAGGATTTTGTTTCAAAAGGAAAAGTGTCCCTATATCCCTCTAGCGAAACAGAGAAACCCATTGTCCTACCTTGAGACACAGGGGCCACTCAATCCCTCATGCTGGGTAAAGGAATGACCTACACACCAGAGAGCTCACTAAAAGTGAAGGTTCTGATAAAAGGGTTTGAGGGAGGATCCATGTTTGTACCCCTGTATCAGGTCCACTTGCAGTGTGACCTCATTTGTGGACTAGTTACTGTAGGGATGGTCTTTAGTCTACCTGTGGCTGGAATAGACTTGTTACTTGACAATGATTTGGCTGGAGGTAAGGTGGTAGCAGCCTCAGTGGTCATAGACTAGCCAAATGAGGCCAGGGAGACAGAAAAATATTAGGAGGGAGTCCCTGGAATCTTTCCTGCCATGGCCAAGCAAGTTTGCCCAGAGAGAGCTGAACCAGTAGATCAGTCAAATGACTCAGAGGTCTGTCTGGCTGCCTGAAACATTTTTTGGAGATGGGGAGGTATACAGTAGACCATCCTTAATTGAAGCCTAGCAGGCAGATCCTGATGAAAAAAAAACATAGCACAGAGAGCCTGTTATGAGGCAATAAAGGCACTAGAGGAACAGAGCAATAGTGAGGATGAACTGGATGAGGAACAGATCCCTGAAAAATCTCAAATTGAACCCCCTACTGCCAAATTGGAAAACACTGAAATTCTATAGAGATTATCTCTCCAAACAGCAAACACAGGATCTAACCACATTATTAAAGAAGTTCAAGGAAGGTAGCAGGGACAAACCAGTTTGCACAGCCTTAACAGTACTTGATGTGGATGTGGATATAGGAGTGACCCCACCAATAAAACAGAAACCCTGTAGATTGAACCTCAGTAGTCTAGCTCAGGTCCGCCAAGAAATCCAGTACACGCCAGAAAATGATTTAATCGAACCCAGCCAGAGCAGCTGGAGCTCTCCAATAGTTCCCGAACCTGATGGTTCAACCAGACTCTGTATGGTCACTGACCTGAAACTTCTCTTTCCACAGATGCTGCCAGACCTGCTGAGTATTTCCAGCATTTCTTGTTTTTATTCCTGTATTAATTACCACAAGGTCAATGCACTTACAAGGACCAACTCATATCCATTCCCCATATCGAAGAACAAAGAACAAAGAAAATTACAGCACAGGAACAGGCCCTTCGGTCCTCCAAGCCTGTGCCGATTCAGATCCTCTATCTAAACATGTCGCCTATTTTCTAAGGGTCTGTATCTCTTTGCTTCCTGCCCATTCATGTACCTGTCTAGATACATCTTAAAAGACGCTATCGTGCCCGCGTCTACCACCTCCGCTGGCAATGCGTTCCAGGCACCCACCACCCTCTGCGTAAAGAACTTTCCACGCATATCTCCCCTAAACTTTTCCCCTTTCACTTTGAACTCGTGACCCCTAGTAATTGAATCCCCCACTCTGGGGAAAAAACTTCTTGCTATCCACCCTGTCTATACCTCTCATGATTTTGCACACCTTAATCAGGTCCCCCCTCAACCTCCGTCTTTCTATTGAAAATAATCCTAATCTACTCAACCTCTCTTCATAGCTAGCGCCCTCCATACCAGGCAACATCCTGGTGAACCTCCTCTGCACCCTCTCCAAAGCATCGACATCCTTTTGGTAATGTGGCGACCAGAATTGCACGCAGTATTCCAAATGTGGCCGAACCAAAGTCTTTTACAACTGTAACATGACCTGCCAACCCTTGTACCCGATACCCCATCCGATGAAGGAAAGCATGCCGTATGCCTTCTTGACCACTCTATTGACCTGCGTTGCCACCTTCAGGGAACAATGGACCTGAACACCCAAATCTATCTGTACATCAATTTTCCCCAGGACTTTTCCATTTACTGTATAGTTCACTCTTGAATTGGATCTTCCAAAATGCATCACCTCGCATTTGCCCTGATTTGAACTCCATCTGCCCTGATTGAACTCCATCTGCTTCTAATTCTCTGCCCAACTCTCCAATCTATCTATATTCTGCTGTATTCTCTGACAGTCCCCTTCACTATCTGCCACTCCACCAATCTTAGTGTCGTCTGCAAACTTGCTAATCAGACCACCTATACTTTCTTCCAAATCATTTATGTATATCACAAACAACAGTGGTCCCAGCACTGTACAGACTGTACAAACCAAGTAGGAAATTCCACCTACATCAGTAAAATTGAATTATTAAAATGACTCTGATGAAGGATCACTGACCCGAAACATTAACTCTGCTTCTCTTTCCACTGATGCTGCCAGACCTGCTGAGTGGTTCCAGCATTTCTTGTTTTTATTTCAGATTTCCAGCATCTGCAGTATTTTGCTTTTATATTAAAATGACTCAGCAGGCAAAGGAAATTTCAGCCTTTGTCACCCTCTATGGCTTATTTCAATGCAAAGTAATGCCATTCAGTCTGAAAAATTCCCTAGCCACATTCCAAAGATTAATGAACCAGGTGGTAGCTGGCTTAAACAACCAAGGGGAGACCATTTAAATAATTTAAGGGAACTCTTTAAGGTTTACAGAAAGCACACCTAGTGGCCAACTTGGCAAAAAAAGAATTCACCAAAGCAACCTATTTAGGTCACATTGTGGGCCAAGGTCGATTGTTGCCAAGGGCAGCAAAAGTGCAAGCCCTGGTAGATTTCCCATTCCAGAAACAAAGAGGGAAATCATGCGCTTCCTGGGAATGTGTGGGTTCTACGATAAATTTGTTGCCAATTTCAGCACCTTAGCTTCTACCTTAAGAGACCTGCTAAAGAAAAGCACTAAAGTGGTGTGGTCAGAGCAGTGACAGGTAGCATTTGAAAAGTTGAAGGCAATTTTAACCGTCAATCAGTATCGGCAGCCCCAAATTTCAACAAAACTTTTAAAATAGCTATTGACGCCAGTGATGTTGGAGTAGGCACAGTTTTACTCCAAGATGATAATTCAGTACTTGAGAAACCAATTGGCTATCTTTCAAAAAAAACTAAACAGGCATCAAAAGAAATATTCCACCATAGAAAAAGAAGCATTACAGCTCCTCCAAGCTCTTCAACATATTGAGGTCTACGTGACTAACAGACACAGAGAGATTCAAGTTACATCTTCCTCTTCTTAGGTCGTCCCTCGGAAACGAGGATGACTTCCTTGCACTCCAGGGTTGTTTGAATTGTCCAATCCTGGATCCGCACGTGGAGCAGGTGGTGTTTGTTGAGGCGAGTGAATGGGATGCTCGAAATTCCGAATGCTCCTTCCGCTGTTGGCACTTGGTCGCTGACTGGGCATGTTGACATTGTTCAAACTGGCTGGCACCTTCGTGGATGCTTCTTCTCCATTTTTGGCAGTCTCAGGCAAGAGATGCCCACAAATCAGTGGAGATGTCACATTTTTTCAGGGAGACTTTAAGGACATCCTTGTAGCGTTTCCTCTGCCCTCCTTTTGCCATGACAGAGCTCAGAGTAAAAAGCATGCTTTGAGAGTCTTGTGTCAAGCATGCAGACAATGTGACCCGCCCAACGTTAACTGACAAGCCATGAACAGTGTCTCAATACTGAGGATGTTGACCTAAGAGAGGACACTGATATTGGAGTGCCTGTCTTGCCACTGTATTTGCAGGATATTGCAGAGGCACCGTTGATGATATCTCTCCAGGGCTTTGAGATGTCTGCTGTACAGTGTCCTTGTTTCCAATGCATACTGGAGGGCAGGTAACACTGCGGCCCTGTAGACCATGAGCTTGGTGCCAGGTTTGAGGTCTTTGTCGTCAAGCACTGTTTTCCTCAGACAACCGAAGGCGATGCTGGCACTGGAGGCAATGCTGACATCGATGTCTGCCCTTTCTGAGAGATCTTGATAGTCGGGCAGCAGTGTTGCACTGCGGGAGCAGGCTGGTTGAGGATCTTTGTCTTCTGGATGTTTAGCTTAAGGTCCATTCTTTCATACGCCTCTGTGAATGCTTCGACGAGGGTTTGAAAGTCAGACTGAGTGTGCACATGCAGAAGAATATCAGCATACTGCAGCTCGATGACAAATTTACATAGACCACAATCCGCTCACATTCCTGGAAAAATTTAAAGTTAAAAATGCCAGGCTTTTATGATGGAGTTTACTCCTCCAATCATTCAACCTAAAAATTATGGCTGCGTTTGCAAACAACGCAACCACTGGGTGGCGTGCACTGGCACATGCGCAAGTGCAACCTGTGCCACTTAAATGATCTGCGATGTTACGCAGGACTAAAGATGGCGCTGCTCAAATAATCACACAAAGGCAACCTAAAGACATGGCAGCTCAAAATGGCCAGAGGGAGAGAGCGAGCGGACCGGAGAGGGAGAGCAAGCGGGCCGGGGAGGGGGAGAGCGAGCAGGTGGGGGGCGGGGGAGAGAGATTGAGCCAGCGGGGGGGTGGGGGTTGACAGCGAGTGGGCAGGGGGGGGGGCCGGAGAAGGAGAGCGCGCCCGCTGCCGCCAAGGTCTTCAGCCGAACTCGCCCCGCTCTCTCCCCCCATTACGTGATGACATCATCTGCGCATGCGCGAATCAGTCCTGCCACTACAAAACACAGTGCATGCGCAACGAGCAGGAGCCCGTTTACGCATGTGTGCATTTTGGTGCAGTCTGAAGATGACCGCAGCAGGCTGCGTTGTCAAGAATCACTTTGAAAAATTATACACATAGAGGGAATAGCCGATGCCCTACACTATCACCAAAAGCTTATACTAGACTTAGGGAAGTCTGAGGAATGTATGACATGAATGTGTGTAGTGATGTGATCCTATATCCTCTTTTCTTTCGAAACCAAGAAACAAAAAATGAAATCCATGTCATTTCATTTTTTCACTTTTTGGGGAGGTGTCACACATGAGAAATGCAGCAATGAAAATACAAAAACAAACTGAAGAGTCATAAAAAATTAGAACAATTTTTAAAAAAAAATTTGCTGTCAAAATGAATGACAAATCACATGACCTATACTAACTCCTGCACTAAAATACACATCCATGTCTACTAGAACTAAAACCAATTAACCCCGTCTACATGGAAATGAGACAACGTACCATGAGCTAAAACAAAGACACTCCCAGTTTCTATGTCTCCAGCTACTCATCCCTTTTATAGTGCGAACTAGTGCGAATCAAAATGGGGCCATCAAAGGCTATTGTACAGCCCATCAGGAACTTAAACCTAAAGTCACATGGGCAAAACTTACCTTTAAAGGTAATATAGATAATAATATAATCTAACATAGATAGAGTGGATAGCCAGAGACTTTTTCCGAGGGTGGAAAGGGCTATCACCAGGGGGCATAATTTTAAGGTGATTGGAGGAAGGTTTCGGGGAGATGTCAGAGGTAGGTTCTTTACACAGAGTGGTGGGTGCGTGGAATGCGCTACTAGCGGTGGTAGTAGAAGCAGATACATTAGGGGCATTTAAGCGACTCTTGGATAGGTACATGGATGATAGTAGAATGAAGGGTAGGTAGTTAGTTTGATCTTAGAGTAGGTTAAAGGTGCGGCACAACATCGTGGGCCAAAGGGCCTGTACTGTGCTGGACTGTTCTATGTAATAAAAACAAAAAATACTGGAAACACTCAGCAGGTCTCGCAGCATCTGTGGGGAGAGAAGCAGAGTTAACACTTCAGGTCAGTGACCTTTCATCAGAACTGGCAAAGGTTAGAAATGTAATAGGTTTTAAGCAAATAAAGTGGGGTGGGACAAAAAGTAACAAAAGGGAAGGTGTTAGAGGATAGAGGGTCACAAAGAATAACTGACCAGAAGGTCATGGAGCAAAGGCAAAGGGTGTGTTAATGGTGTGTTGAAAGACAAAGTGTTAGAGTAGAGAGGGTGTTAAATGACCAAATAATGAACAGCTTCTTCCTTGAACAGAGGCCTAATCAGTCCCCATCTACCACTACCCTCCTCCACCTGGCTGAACTTGTTCTCATTTGTTTTCAACTCCACTCACTTCCTACAATTAAAAGGTGTTGGTATGGGTACCCGCATGGGACCTAGTCATACCTGTCTTTTTGTGGAATGTGTCGAACATTCCTTGTTCCAGTCCTACTCCGGCCCCCTCCCCCATCTTTTTTTCTGGTACATTAATGACTGTACCGGTGGCATTTCCTGCTCCCGCCACGAACTGTAAAACTTTATCAACTTCCCTTCCCTTCGTTGACTTCTCTGTCTCCATCTCTGGGGATAGGCTGTTCACTAATATTCATTATAAGCCCACCGACTCCCACAGCTACCTCGACTACACTTCTTCACACCCTGCCTCCTGTAAGGACTCCATTCCATTCTCCCAGTTCCTCCATCTCCAACGCATCTGCTCTGATGATGCAACCTTCCACAACAGCACTTCTGATATGTCTTCCTTTTTCCTCAACCGAGGATTCACCCCCCACTGTGGATTAGATTAGATTAGATTATTTTTGATTAGATTAGATATACAGCACTGAAACAGGCCCTTCGGCCCACCGAGTCTGTGCCGACCATCAACCACCCATTTATACTAATCCTACATTAATCCCATATTCCTACCAAACATCCCCACCTGTCCCTATATTTCCCTACCACCTACCTATACTAGTGACAATTTATAATGGCCAATTTACCTATCAACCTGCAAGTCTTTTGGCTTGTGGGAGGAAACCGGAGCACACGGAGAAAACCCACGCAGACACAGGGAGAACTTGCAAACTCCACACAGGCAGTACCCGGAATCGAACCCGGGTCCCTGGAGCTGTGAGGCTGCGGTGCTAACCACTGCGCCACTGTGCCGCCCTTGACAGGGCCCTCAACCGTGTCCGACCAATTTCCCACACCTCTACCCTCACTCCCTCCCCTCCTTCCCAGAACCTGAACAGGGTTTCCCTTGTCCTCACTTTCCACCCCACCAGCCTCCACATCCAAAAATCATCCTCCACCATGTCCAGAGTGATGCCACTACCAAATGCATCTTCCCCTCCCGTCCCGTCAGCATTCCGAAGGGATCGTTCCCTCCGCAACACCCTAGTCCACTGCTCCATTACCCCTGACACCTCGTCCCCTTATCACGGCACCTTCCCATGTAATCGCAGGAGGTGTAATACCTACCCCTTTACCTCCTCTCTCCTCACTATCCAAGGCCCCAAACCTTCCTTTCACAAGGCGATCTCCTCTACATTGGGGAGACCAAACGCAGATTTGGTGACTTCTTTGCGGAACAACTTCGCTCAGTCCGAAAACATCACCCCGAGCTTCCTTTCGTTGCCATTTCAACACATACCCCTGTTCTCGTGCCCACATCTCTGTCCTGGGTTTGCTGCAGTGTTCTAGTGAACATCAATGCAAGCTCAAGGAATAGTACCTCATTTACTTATTAGGCACGCTACAGCCCACGGACTGAGCATTAAGTTCAATAATTTCAGAGCATAACTGGCCCCCCTTTTTTATTTTTAGTAATATTTTTTCTTTTTTCTTTTATTTTAGTTTGTTTCATTCATTTTTTACCATGTGCCTGCCCACTGCTTTTTTTATATTGTTGCTTTTGGCTAGGGCTGTTCATTTTTCGGTTATTTAACACCATGTCTGCACTAACGCTTTGACTTTCACCACAGCATTAACACACCCTTTGTCTTTGCTTCATGACCTTCTGGTCAGTTATTCTCTGTGACCCTCTGTTCTATCAACACCTTCCCTTTTGTTACCTTTTGCCTCACTGCTGCTTTATTTGCTTAAAACCTATTACATTTCTAACCTTTACCAGTTCTGATGAAAGGTCACTGACCTGAAACGTTAACTCTGCCTCTCTCTCCACAGATGCTGCCAGACCTGCTGAGTGTTTCCAGTATTTTTTGTTTTTATTTCAGATTTCCAGCATCTGCATTACCTCTAAAGGTAGTCATTTTGAAGATCAAAGTGTCTTTACAGTTCAGTCATCAAAATCAATCTGGTCTCTCCAACCACACAGTCAATATCGAAATTCATCTTGAATTCCAGCAGAAGGCTGGAAGAGAGAAAGAGACCAGTTCCAGCTCACACTATTGAACCCTGCTGGAATAAGTTAAAAAGCCAACCTCAGTAAAAAAAAAAGAGTGCCTTTGAAACAAATCCTCCACCTGAGAAAACTGAACTGAGAATATCAGCACCATCGTCAAACTGAAGTGAACCGCCAGAAGTCTTCAGTAATCCAGCAAATACAAGACAACCAGCAAACGGGCTTGCAAATTTAAAACTCACCTTCCGAGAGGATCCCACAGGTTTTCCTGAAGCAACAAACTTTTACACCTTGCACTCATAACACCTCTCACCTTTTCCCCTCTATCTATTTCTTCTCTTGTGTGTACCTGTGAAAGTGAATGTGTTTGAATGGTGTTGCAAACATTTTGGATGATGAATATTGTTCAAAAAATTTTAATCTTCTGTTTTAAATGCATGAGAAAACCTGTCATTGTTGGTTTATTGGCCAACAAAACACGGGCTGAAACAGTATTTTTTTTTTTCAAACACTTTGTGATCAGTTGGGAGGATAACAGTGGAATCCAGCCATGCCATCGCCCTCTGGCCATAACAGTAGTGACAGATCATCCTAAGACCCTTGTACTTCTGAGTGTCTTTTTCAATCCCAAACCCACTCCCGTCTCCTCCTGCCTGCACTTGCCAATTTGTAATAGATCCTGAAACAATATGCCAAGTGGTGAGAATGTTTTATGAATAGATTGAAGAGCAGTCACAGTGTTAACAATGTTACTCACCAATAAAACACAACAACCGAGTATTTCTGCAAGTTATAGAGATCAATGCAATGGGATATTTACAGAGTAAAAATGGAATAACATTTTTTTAATCCAGTTTGGAACACAGAAGCTCAACATTTTAACCAGTGATTTTTTTTTTTGCAAATTGCAGTGAAAATTGAAAATTAAGTTCACACACAAAAAAGAGATCCAACATGACCATCAAGTTCATCAACATTGCTGCTGTCGGTGCCTTCCTATTGTTGCATGCGTTCAGCGCCTGCTAGTATCAGCCCTAAATGAAAATGAGTGTAACTTCTGGGCAATCACCCCAATTTCCCAAATTACAGGTCCTTGCTGCTTTACACAGCGGCCTGGTGGGGCAATCAGCTTGTGCTCCTCTGGAGCCCATTGAGGCACACAACAGCTTCAGGTGTAGAACTTCAAAAGGACGTAAACAAGTTGGGCTGGCAGATGAAGTTCAATGCAGAGAAATGTGAAGTGATTCATTTTGGTAGGAGGAACATGAAGAGACAATATAAAATAAAGGGTACAATTCTAAAGGGGGTGCAGGAGCAGAGAGATCTGGGTGTATATGTGCATAAGTCATTGCATTTGGCAGGACAAGTTGAGAGAATGGTTAATAAAGCATACAGTATCCTGGGCTTTATTTATTGGGGCATAGAGTACAATAGCAAGGAAGTTATCTCGAACATGTATCAGACATGTTCTCTTTCCACAGATGCTGCCAGACCTGCTGAGTGAATCCAGCATTTCTTGTTTTTGTTTCAGATTTCCAGCATCCGCAGTATTTTGCTTTTATATTATTATTATGTATCAGACTAGTTTGGCTTCAGCTGGAGTATTGCGTACAGTTCTGGCCAATGCATTTTCGGAAAGACATGAGGGCATTGGAGACAATACAGAAAAGATTCTCAAGAATGGTTCCATGAATGAGGAACCTAATTATGAAGTTAGACTGGAGAAGTTGGATTGTTTTCCTTGGAAAAGAGAAGAATGAGAGATGATTTGATAGAGATATTCAAAATCATGAGGAGTCTGGGCAGTAGATAGAGAGAAACTGTTTCCACTCATGAAAGGATCGAAAATGAGAGGGCACAGATTTAAAGTATTTGGTAAAAGAAGCAAAAGTGACATGAAAAACTTTTTCACACAGCAAGTGGTAAGGTCTGGAATGCACTCCTGAGAATGTGCTAGAGGCAGGTTCAATTGAAGCATTCAAAAGGGAATTAGAGTGTTAAATGAGAAGGAAGAATGTGTAGGGTTACAGGGGGAAGGCAGGAGAATGGAACTGAGTGAATTGCTTTTCTGCAGAGCCAGTGCAGACATGATGAGTTGAATGAATCCTGCACTGTAACAATTCTGTGATTCTGTTTTTGGTGCAAGTGTAATCGTGGAAAGTTGTGGTGCCTTCACTGCTATTGGGACCATAAAATCCAGGCTAATATTTGTGCAGCTATGAAATAATAAAAGGCAGAAACATTGGTGGGAGTGGTTTATAGCTCACCTAAAAGTAATCATAATAGTGAACAGAGAATAAATCAGGAAATTACAGGAGCATGTAACAAGGGTAATGCAATACTCCGAGTTAACTTTAATTTTCATATCATCTGGGCAAACTAAATTGGCAAAAGCAGATTGGAAAAAGAGTCCATGAAATGCATTTGAGACAATTTTCTGAACAATATTCAAGGAAGCATTCAGGGAACAGGCTGTTTTTGATCTAATATTACATAATCTGACAGGATTAATTGATAGTCATAAAGAATCCTCTGGGGAAGAGAGATCATAATATGATAGAATTTCATATAAGGATTGAAAGTGATGTGGTTAATGCTGAAACTAAGGTCTTAAATTTAAACTAAATCAATTACAGATGTATGAGGGGTGAGTTGGCTGAGGTAGGTTGCAAGATATGACTGTAAATAAGCAACGGCAAACATTTACAGAAATAATTCAGAATTCTCAACAAAAATACATTGGGCTGGAATTTATACTTCCGCCACCGTAATCAATGACGGGTGAAAACAATGGCAGTCTGCCCACTCAAGCCTCACGTCGCGAAACCGCTGCGATATTAAGTGCAGTGGCTCATTTAAATAGCCGGGGCGGTCCGCCCACCCCAATGACTTAGAGGGGGCGGGCTGTCCGTCCCCAGCAATGGTATCAGCCGCCTTTGCGCAGGCGCTGACACTATTTTTAAAGGACTTTGAGCCCGATAGTTCAATTTCAATGTTTAAAGAAATATTGATTTAAAAAATAATTGAACCTGATCCTCTCCCACCCCCACCCCCACCCCCCGCCCCCATAACCATAGAATTGATTATTTGCCCACTCCATCCTGCAAAACACTTACCTTGTGCACCTGACCTTCCCCCCCCCCGCCCCCCAAAGTTCATAAACTTTAAACTTTACCCCTTCCCACCATTCCCTACTCCAATGAGATGGCTCCGACACAGCTCCCTCCTCACCCCAACCCAGTACTGAGAAATCTACCTGCTTCCCACCAATGCTCCGCCTCGGATCCGTGTATGGGGATCCGAAGGCGTGGGAGTGCTGCTCAACGGCATGAATATCACACTGGGACAGACAGCGGGAGTGAGAAGGTAATTTATTCTTCCATTTTAATTAATTTACATATTTAAATTTGGCGCCGCCACAAGGCCTCGCCACTGCCGGCAGTATCGGACTGGGCCTTCCTGGCTTCAAAGCCTGTGACGGGCCTCTGCTGAAAGCATTTTCCGGCCCCCCTCCCTGCCACAACCCCCGATGACAGGGTGTCTGTAAAATTCAGCCCATTCCCTTGAGGAATAGAAACTTCATTGGAAAAGTGGTACAGCCATGGTTAACTAGAGAAGTTAGGGATAATATTAGATTAAAAGATGAATTTATAATATTACCATAAAGAACAGTCCCAATGGATTGGAAGGAAGCAAATGTAACCCCACTGTTTAAGAAAGGAGGGAGAGAAAAAACAGGGACAGTAAGGCTGACATCAGTTGTAGTTAAATGCTAGAATTTAATATTAAGGAGATGTTAACAAGGCACTTAGAAAGTCGTAATATGGGTAGGCAGAGCCAACTCGGTTTTATGAAAACGAAATCATGTTTGAGAAATTTATGAGCATTTTTTGATGGTGTTACTTGTAGGGTAGCTAAGGGGGAACCAGTATAGTATATTTAGATTTTCAGAAGGCATTTGATAAGGTGCCATGGAATAGGTTGTTACACAAGATTAGGGGTCATGGGATTGGATGTGATCTATTATTGGCATGGATTGCGTTTTAGTTAATCGACAAAAAACAGAGTAGGAAGGAATAAATAGATAAAAGTTTCAGGTCAGTGACCCTTCATCAGAACTCTGGCAGCATCTGTGGAGAGAGAAGCAGAGTTTCTTTCTCCACAGATGCTGCCAGACCTGCTGAGAAGGAATAAATGGGCCATTTTCAGTTTGGTAGCTGTGACTAACTATTGGGGTACTGCAGGTATCAGTGCTTGGGCTTGAGCTATTTACAATTTATATCCAAGACTTAGATTTGGGGACTGAATGTAATCTATTCTAGTTTGCTGACAATACAAAGCTAGGTGGGAAAGGAAATTGTGAGGAGAACGCAAAGAAGGTGCAAAGGGATATAGCCTAGTTAAGTGAGTGGACAAGAACATGGCAGATAAAGTAATGTGGAGAAATGCGAAGTCATGCACTTTATAGGAAGATTGGAAAAGCAGAATATGTTTTTAAAAGGTGAGAGGCTCCAGAATGTTGTGCAAAAAGATTTGGAATTCCTTGTGCAAAAATCACAGCAAGTTAACAGATAGATGCAGCAGGCAAATAGGAATGCAAATGGTATGTTAGCCTATATTGGAAGGGTTTGCAGTATGTGAGTATGAAAGTCTTGTTGCACTTGTATAAGGCTTTGTTGAGACCACACCTGGAGTACTGTGCACAATTCAGGTCACCTTACCTAAGGAGGGATATACATGCAACGAAGGTTCATTCGACTGATCCCTGGGATGAGAGGGCTGTCCTGTGAAGAGAGATTGAGGAAAGTGGGCCTATATTTCCTAGGGTTTAGAATAGTGGGAGGTAATTGCATTGAAATGCATAAAATCCTTAAGGGACTTGAGAGGTTGTTTTCTCTGATTGGAGAGTGTAAAACTTGGGGCATAGTCTCACGATAAAGAATCAGCCATCTAGGAAAGAGATGTGAAATTTCTTCACTCACAGGGTTGTGAAGCTTTGAAATCCTCTTTCCCAGAGGACTGTGGATGCTCAGTTGTTGAGTGTATTCAAGACAGCACAGATTTGTTTGCAGGAAGGTTTGCTCGTGCTGTTGGGGATGACTTAAATTAGCTTGGCAGGGGGATGAGAACCTGAGCACAGTGGTTAGCACTGCAGCCTCACAGCTCCAGCGACCCGGGTTCAGTTCTGGGTACTGCCTGTGTGGAGTTTGCAAGTTCTCCCTGTGACTGTGTGTGTTTCTGCCAGGTGATCTGGTTTCCTCCCACAGCCAAAGACTTGCAGGTTGATAGGTAAATTGGCCATTGTAAATTGCCCCTAGTATATGTAGGTGGTAGGAGAATTGAGGGAAGGTAGGGAATATGGGATTAATGTAGGATTAGTATAAATGGGTGGTTGATGGTCGTCACAGACTCAGTGGGCCAAAGGGTCTGTTTCAGTGCTGTATCTCTGTGGAACAGGAGGCAGAAAATTAGTGGGTGACTCTGAAAGACAGAAGAAGCAAAGGTTAAAAAGTGTGCAGTACAGAAATTTGGCAGTGTTAAAGGGTATTTATTTAAATGCAAGGAGTATAGTAAATAAAGCCGATGAGGACACAGATAGCCACATGGTAACATGATATTGTTGCTATAACAGAAACTTGGCTTAAGGGGGGCAAGAAAGGCAACTCAACATCGCTAGATATTGAGTTTTCAGGTGGGATAGAGAGGGAGATAAAAAAAATGGGGGTGTAGCATAATTAGTTAAGGAATCAATAACAGCTTTGAAGAGGGTTGATATGCTAAATGAATCATCAAATGAGGCTACATGGGTGGAGCTCAGAAATAAAAAAGGGGCTGCCACGCTACTAGGAGTGTACTATAAGACCCCCAAATAGTGAGAGGATGTAGAAGAACAAATATGTAGGTAAATTTCTGAGTGCAAAAACTATAGGACAATAATAATTGGGGATTTCAACTACCCCAATATCAACTGGGATACAAACCGTGTGAAGGGAACAGAGGGGACAAAATTCTTGAACTACATTCAAGAGAACATCTTTTAGCCAGCACGTAACAAGCCCAACGAGAGGGGGTGCAATTCTAGATTTAGTCTTTGATAATGAAACTGGGCAAGTGGAGGAACAGTGGGTGACCACATTGAAGATAATGACCACAATACAATAAGTTTTAGCATAATCATGGAAAAGGACAAAGATAAAAATTGGGGGAAGGCAAATTTTAAGAAACTGACAGGTGACCTGGCGAAAGTAGACTGGATACAGCTACTTGAAGGAAAATCGGTGGCAAACCAGTGGGAGGCATTCAAAAGCGAGATACTACAGGCACAGTGTAGGCATGTCCCAAAAAAAAGGGTGGTACGACCAAATCTAGAGCCCCCGGTTATCTAGAAGCTTACAGGGTAAGTTAAAGCAGAACAAGAAAGCTTATGACGATCACAAAAATCTTAATACTTTCGAAAGCCTAGAGGAGTATAGAAAGTGCAGGGGTGAAGTAAAAAAGGAAATTAGACAAGCAAAGAGAGGACATGAAAAATTATTGGCAGGTAAAATCAAGGAAAACCCAAAGATGTTTTATCAGTACATTAAGAACAAGGGGATAACTAAGGAAAGGGTGGGGCCGATCAGAAATGGACAAGGGAACTTATGCGTGGATGCAGAAGATGTGGGCAGGGTTCTTAATGAGTTTTTGTCTCCGTCTTCACAAGGGAGAGGGTTGATGCAGACATTGTTAAAGAGGCAGAATGTGAAATATTAGATACGATAAGCATAATGAGAGAGGAAGTACTAGAGGGTCTGATATCCTTGAAAGTGGATAAATCGCCAGCGCTGGATGGATTACATCCCAGGTTGTGAAAGGAAGCCAGGGAGGAAATAGCGGATGCGCTGAGGATCATCTTCAAATCCTCACTAAATACAGAAGTACCAGACGATTTACCTCCCGGGAGCGGAATGGAGAGTTGTCCAGGTGCGCCGGAGTTTGAAAAAAAAGTCAACAGTGAAATCACAGGAAAGCTGCAAGGTGATTGGTTGGTGAGTAACTGCTGTTAGGGAATAGCTCTAAATAGCTGGCTTAGTAACTAAGGTAAGAAAGGACTACAATTTATTTTCATAAATAGTAAGTAGTGTTTTCCAGGGAGTTCTGTACTAACGAGGACCAGGGAAGAAGGGCCATAGAGGAATTGATATTACTTGATATTAAGCATCTTCCAAAAGGTTTAATTTAAAGGGTTAAGTCATGGCAGGAGAGCTCAAAGCTGTGGTGTGCTCCTAGTGCTCTATGTGGGAAGCTGGAAACAATTCCAGTGCCTGGGACCAGCATGTGTGCAGGAAGTGTCTCCAGCTGCAGCTCCTGGAAGCCTGGGTTTCAGAGCTGGAGCGGCGGCTGGGGACTCTGGCGCATCCACAAGGCAGAGAGTATCGTGGACAGCACATATAGAGAGTTGGTCACACCGCAGGCTCAGACTCCACAGGCAGGAAGGGAATGGGTGATCACCAGGCAGAGCAAGAGGACTAGGCAGGCGGCGCAGGAATCTCCTGTGGCAATTCCCCTGCAAAACAGATATGCTGCTTCGGATACTGCTGGGGGAATAGCCTCACAGGGGAAAGCAGCAACAGTCCAATTCATGCACCATGGTTGGCTCTGCTGCACAGGGGAGGAGTAAACAGTTTGGGAATGCAATAGTTATAGAGGATTCAATTGTAAGGGGGATAGATAGGTGTTCCTGTGGCCGCAAATGAGACTCTAGGATGGTATGTTGTCTCCCAGGTGCTAGGGTCAAGGATGTCTCAGAGCGGTTACAGGACATTTTGAAGGAGGAGGGTGAACAGCCAGTGGTCGTGGTACACATTGGTACAAACGACATAGGTTAAAAAAAGGGATGATGTCCCAAAAGAAGAATATAGGGAGTTGGGAAGTAAGTTGAAAAATAGGACCTCAAAGGTAGTGATCTCAGGATTACTATCAGTGCCACATGCTAGTCAGAGTAGAAATAGCAGGATATATCGGATGAATACGTGGCTGAAGGGATGGTGTGAGGGGGAGGGTTTTAGATTCCTGGGACATTGGGACCGGTTCTGGGGGAGGTGCGACCAGTGCAAACTGGATAGGTTACACCAGGGCAGGATGATGGACAAGGGGGAGTATTTGCTAGAGTGGTTGGGGAGGATTTAAAATAAAATGGCAGGGGAATGGGAATATTTTCAAGGAGTCAGAGGAGGAGGGGGGGCGGGGTGCGGTCAAGGACAAGAACAAAAGACAGTAAGGGGAATAAGAAAAGTGATAGGCAGAGAAATAAAGGGACAGAATCAAACGGCCACAGTGAAAAATAGTGGGAAGGGGCCAAGTAATCTTAAAAAGACAAACCTTAAGGCTTGTGCCTTAACGCGCATAGCATTCACAATAAAGTGGATGAATTAATCGCGCAAAGAGATGAAAACGGGTATGATATAGTCGGGATTACGGAGACATGGCTGCAGGGTGACCAGGGATGGGAAATGAACATCCAGGGGTATTCAGTATTTGGGAAAGACAGACAAAAAGTAAAAGGCAGTGGAGTTGCATTGCTGGTTAAAGAGGAAATTAATGCAATAGCGAGGAAGGATATTAGCTCTGACAATGTGGAATCTATATTGGTAGAGCTGAGAAACACTAAGGGACAAAAAACATTAGTGGGGTTGTATATAGACTCCCAAACTGTAGTGGTAATGTTGGGAATGGCATTAAGTGGGAAATTAGAGATGCATGCGATAAAGGACATCTGTAATTATGGGTGACATTAATCCGCATATAGATTGGGCAAATCAAATTAGTCACAATACCGTAGAGGAGGAATTCATGGAGTGTATACGGGATGGTTTTCTGGACCAATACGTTGATGAACCAACTAGAAAACAGGCCATCCGAGGCTGGGTATTGTGTAATGAGAGAGGAATAATTGAAAATATAGTTGTGCAAGAGCCCTTGGGGATGAGCGACCATAACATGATAGAATTCTTCATCAAGTTGGAGAGTGACGTAGTTGATTCTGAGACTAGGGTCCTGAATCTTCATAAAAGAAACTACGAAGGTATGAGGCGTGAGTTGGCTTTGATGGTTTGGGAAACATTACTTAAAGGGATGACGGTGGATAGGTAATGGCAAACATTCAAAGAGCGCATGGATGAACTTCAACAATTGTTTATTCCTGTCTGGCGCAAAAGTAAAACAGATAAGGTAGCCAAACCATGGCTTACAAGGGAAATTAGAGATAGCATTAGATCCAAGGAAGAGGCATACAAATTCGCCAGAAAAAACAACAGACCTGAAGATTGGGAGCAGTTTAGAATTCAGCAAAGGAGGACCAAGGGATTGATTAAGAAGGGATAAACAGAGTACGAGAGTAAGCTTCAGAGAACATAAAAACTGACTAAAAGTTTCTATAGGTATGTGAAGAGAAAAAGATTAGTGAAGACAAATGTAGGTTCCTTACAGTCAGAAACAGAGGAATTTATTATGGGAAACAAAGAAATGGCTGACCAACTAAATGCATACTTTGGTTCTGTCTTCACAAAGGAGGACACAAATAACATACAAAATAACATGTTGAGGAACACAGGGTTTAGTGAAAGGGAAGAACTGAAGGAAATCAGTATTAGTAGAGAAATGGTGTTGGGGAAATTGATGAGAGTGAAAGCTGATAAATCCCCAGGGCCTGATAATCTACACCCCAGAGTACTTAAGGAAGTGGCCCTAGAAATAGTGGATGCATTGGTGGTCATCTTTCAAAATTCTATAGATTCTGGAACAGTTCCTACAGATTGGAGGGTAGCTAATGTAACCCCACTATTTAAAAAAGTAGGTAGAGAGAAAGCAGGGAATTATAGACCAGTCAACCTGACGTCGGTAGTGGGGAAAAGTCTAGAGTCCATTTCTAAAAGATTTTACAGCAGAGCACTTGGAGAACAGTGGTAGAATTGGACAGAGTCAGCATGGATTTACGACAGGGAAATCATGCTTGACAAATCTACTAGAACTCTTCGAGGATGGAACTTGGAGAGTTGATGAGGGGGAGCTAGTGGATGTTGTTTATTTGGACTTTCAGAAGGCTTTCGCCAAAGTCCCACATAAGAGGTTAGCGTGTAAAATAAAAGCGCGTGGGATTGGAAGTAGTGTATTGCGATGGATAGAAAACTGGTTGGCAGACAGGAAACAAAGAGTAGGAATAAACGGGTTTTTTTCCAAATGGTAGGCAGTGACTAGTGGGATACCACAGGGATCGGTGCTAGGACCCCAGCTAATCACAATATAAATGATTTAGATGAGGGAACTAAATGTAATATTTCCAAATTTGGAAATGACACAAAACTGGGTGGGAGGGTGAGTTGTGAGGAGGATGCAGAGAGGCTTCAGGGTGATTTGAACAAGTTGAGTGAGTGGGCAAATGCATAGCAGATGCGATATAATGTGGATAAATGTGAGGTTATCCACTTTGGTAGCAAAAATGGGAAGACAGATTATCATCTGAATGGCTATAACTGAGAGAGGGGAATATGTAACAAGACCTGGGTGTTCTCGTACACCAGTCGCTGAAGGTAAGTGTGCAGGTGCAACAGGTGGTAAAAAGGGCAAATGGTATGTTGGCCTTGATAGCGAGAGGATTCGAGTACAGGAGCAGGGATGTCTTGCTGCAATTATACAGGGCCTTGGTGAGGACACAGCTGGAATATTGTGTGCAGTTTTGGTCTCTTTATCTGAGGAAGGATGTTCTTGCTATAGAGGGAGTGGAGCGAAGGTTTACCGGACTGATTCCTGGGATGGCGGGACTGGCGTATGAGGAGAGATTGAGTCGGTTAGGATTATATTCACTGGAGTTCAGAAGAGTGAGGGGGATCTCATAGAAACCTATAAAATTCCAACAGGACTTGACAGGGTAGATGCAGGAAGGATATTCCCGATGGTGGGGGAGTCCAGAACTAGGAGTCATAGTCTAAGGATACGGGGTAAACCTTTCAGGACTGAGATGAGGAGAAATTTCTTCACCCAGAGAGTGGTGAACCTGTAGAATTCGTTACCACGGAAAGCTGTTGAAGCCAAAACATTGTATGTTTTCAAGAAGGAGTTAGATATAGCTCTTGGGGCAAGGGGATCATAGGATACGGGGGGAAAGCGGGAACAGGTTACTGAGTTGGATGATCAGCCACGATCATAATGAATGGCGGAGCAGCCTCGAAGGGCCGAATGCCTACTCCTGCCCCTATTTTCTATGTTTCTATGATTGGAGGTCTGCGAACGTTGTACCGTTGTTTAAAAAAGGTGTGAGGGATAGGCTGGTCATTCTGACCTCGGTGGTCGGTAAATTGTTGGAACCTATTCTGAGAGACAGGGTAAAGTGCCACTTCGAAAGGCATGGATTAATCAGGGGTAGTCAACATGGATTTGTTAAGGGAAGGTCATGTCTTACTTAATTGAGTTTTTTGAGGCAGTAACAAGAAGGATTGATGAGGGTGGTGCATGGTCTACATGGATTTTAGTAGGGCATTTGACAAGGTCCCACATACAGACTGGTCAGGAAAGTGAAAGCCCATAGGATGCAGGGGAATGTGACAGGTTGGATCCAGAATTGGCTGAGGGCCAGAAAACAAAAGGTAGTAGTTCATGGATGTTTTTGTGAATGGAAAACTGTTTCCAGTGGTTTTCCACAGGGCTCAGTGTTGGGTCCCTTGCTGTTTGTGGTATATATTAATGATTTGGACTTAAATGTGGGAGGAGGCATTATTGGGAAATTTGTTGATGACACAAAAAAGTGGCCATGTAGTTAATAGAGAAGTGGATAGCCATAGACTCCAGAAAGATATCAATGGTTTGGTTGAGTGGGCGGAAAAGTGGTAAATGGAATTCAATCCAGAAAAGTGTGAGGTAATGCATTTGAGGAGGGCAAACAAAACAATGGAATACACAATGAACGGGAGGATATTGAGAGAGGTAGAGAGACCATGGAGTGCATGTCCACAGGTCCCTGAAGGTGGCAGGACAGGTAGATAGAGTGGTGAAGAAGGCATATGGAATGCTTTCCTTTGTTGGCCAAGGTATAGAATTCAAAAGCAGGGATGTAATGCTGGAACTGTATAAAACGCTGGTTAGGCCACAGTTGGAGTATTGCATACAGTTCTGGTCACCACATTACAGAAAGAACATAATTGCTCTGGAGAGAGTACAGAGGAGATTTACAAGAATGTTGCCAGGGCTCGAAAGTTACAGCTATGAGGTAAGATTTGATCGGCGAGGTTTGTTTTCCTTAGAACAGAGGAGGCTGAGGGGTGACTTAATAGAGGTGTACAAAATTATGAGGGGCCTAGATAGAGTTGACAGGAAGGACCTGTTTCCCCGAGCGGAGAGGTCAGTTACCAAGGGGATTGGCAAAAGGAAAAACCTTTTCACCCAGAGGGTGGTAGGTGTCTGGAATTCACTGCCAGGAATGGTGGTGGAGACAGAAATCCTCAATTTTTTTAAAAGGTACCTAGACATGTACTTGAAGTGCTGTAACCGCCAAGGCTATGGACCAGGTGCTGGAAGGTGGGATTAAATTGGGTTGAATGTCCTCCTTCTTTGCTGTAATTTTTCTATGGATTTACAAAAGGCAAAGGTAAACTTCTACTTCTTTGGCCTCCTTATCTCGAGAGACAATGGATAAGCGCCTGGAGGTGGTCAGTGGTTTGTGAAGCAGCGCCTGGAGTGGCTATAAAGGCCAATTCTAGAGTGACAGGCTCTTCCACAGGTGCTGCAGAAAAATTTGTTTGTCGGGGCTGTTACACAGTTGGCTCTCCCCTTGCGCCTCTGTCTTTTTTCCTGCCAACTGCTAAGTCTCTTCGACTCGCCACACTTTAGCCCCGCCTTTATGGCTGCCCGCCAGCTCTGGCGATCGTTGGCAACTGACTCCCACGACTTGTGATCAATGCCACAGGACTTCATGCCGCGTTTGCAGACGTCTTTAAAGTGGAGACATGGTTAGCCAGTGGGTCTGATACCAGTGGCGAGCTCGCTGTACAATGTGTCTTTGGGGATCCTGCCATCTTCCATGCGGCTCACATGGCCAAGCCATCTCAAGCGCCGCTGACTCAGTGGTGTGTATAAGCTGGGGATGTTGGCCGCCTCGAGGACTTCTGTGTTGGAGATACGGTCCTGCCACTTGATGCCAAGTATTCTCCGGAGGCAGTGAAGATGGAATGAATTGAGACGTCGCTCTTGGCTGACATACGTTGTCCAGGCCTCGCTGCCATAGAGCAAGGTACTGAGGACACAGGCCTGATACACTCGGACTTTTGTGTTCCGTGTCAGTGCGCCATTTTCCCACACTCTCTTGGCCAGTCTGGACATTGCAGTGGAAGCCTTTCACATGCGCTTGTTGATTTCTGCATCTAGAGACAGATTACTGGTGATAGTTGAGCCTAGGTAGGTGAACTCTTGAACCACTTCCAGAGCGTGGTTGCCAATATTGATGGATGGAGCATTTCTGACGTCCTGCCCCATGATGTTCATTTTCTTGAGGCTGATGGTTAGGCCTAATTCATTACAGGCAGCCGCAAACCTGTCGATGAGACTCTGCAGGCACTCTTCAGTGTGAGATGTTAAAGCAGCATCATCAGCAAAGAGGAGTTCCCTGATGAGGACTTTCCATACTTTGGACTTCGCTCTTAGACGGGCAAGGTTGAACAACCTGTCCCCTGATCTTGTGTGGAGGAAAATTCCTTCTTCAGAGGACTTGAACGCATGTGAAAGCAGCAGGGAGAAGAAAATCCCAAAAAGTGTGAGTGCGAGAACACAGCCCTGTTTCACGCTACTCAGGATAGGAAAGGGCTCTGACGAGGAGCCACCATGTTGGATTGTGCCTTTCATATTGTCATGGAATGAGATGATGATACTTAGTAGCTTTGGTGGGCATCCAATCTTTTCTCGTAGTCTGAAGAGACCACGTCTGCTGACGAGGTCAAAGGCTTTGGTAAGATCAATGAAAGCAATGTAGAGGGGCATCTGTTGTTCGCGGCATTTCTCCTGTATCTGACGAAGGGAGAACAGCATGTCAATGGTCGATCTCTCTGCACGAAAGCCACATTGTGCCTCAGGGTAGACGCGCTCGGCCAGCTTCTGGAGCCTGTTTAGAGCGACTCGAGCAAAGACTTTCCCCACTATGCTGAGCAGGGAGATTCCACGGTAGTTGTTGCAGTCACCGCGGTCACCTTTGTTTTTATAGAGGGTGATGATATTGGCATCGCGCATGTCCTGGGGTACTGCTCCCTCGTCTCAGCACAGGCATAGCAGTTCATGTAGTGCTGAGAGTATAGCAGGCTTAGCACTCTTGATTATTTCAGGGGTAATGCTGTCCTTCCCAGGGGCTTTTCCGCTGGCTAGAGAATCAATGGCATCACTGAGTTCCGATTTGGTTGGCTGTATGTCCAGCTCATCCATGACTGGTAGAGGCTGGGCTGCATTGAGGGCAGTCTCAGTGACAACATTCTCCCTGGAGTACAGTTCTAGGTAGTGCTCAACCCAGCGGTCCATTTGTTTGCGTTGGTCAGTGATTATGTCCCCTGATTTAGATTTGAGGGGGGCGATCTTCTTGATGGTTGGCCCAAGAGCTCTCTTAATGCCATCATACATTCCTCTGATGTTTCCGGTGTCTAAGGCCAGCTGAATATGACTGCATAGGTGTTGCCAGTAGTCGTTTGCGCAGTGCCTGGCCGTTCTTTGTGCAGTGCTTCTGGCTGCTTTAAGTGCTGCGGATGTTAAATCGCTGGGGGCTTTCTTGTAGTTCAACAGTGCAATGCGCTTAGCAGCTATGACAGGTTCCAGCTCTTCATTATGAGATTGAAACCAGTCTGCATTTCTCTTCGCACATTTTCCGTAGGTGGTCAAAGCTGACTCATAGATGGCGTCTCTGATGTGGGCCCACTTGGTCTCAGCATCTCCTGTGGGAGTGTTTTGAAGGGCTGTTACAAGTGAATTTAGAAATTTTTGTAACAGCTGTGGGTGAGAAATTCTGCTCGTGTTGATGCGCGGGTGGCCCTTCTGCTTGGAATGATGCAACTTCTTTGGTCTGAGTCTAACCTTGCTGCACACCAGGGAGTGGTCGGTGTCGCAGTCCACACTGTGGAAGCTGCGTGTGATTTGAACACTGTTTAAGCAGGCTCGCCTTGTGACGATGAGGTCTAGCTGGTGCCAACGAAACGATCTTGGGTGCCTCCATGAAACCTGATGACAGGGTTTAGTGTGAAAGAACGAGTTGGTGATGCAGAGGTTATGATAGGTACACAACTCAAGCAGTCTCTGCCCGTTCTCATTCATCCTTCCAACGCCATAGCGCCCAAGGCAGGAGGGCCATGAGTCATGGTCGGCCCCAACCCTGGTATTGAAGTCCCCCCAGCAGGAATACGTGTTCGGTGTTGGGGATGCTGCTAATGATGCTTTGGAGTTCCTCGTAGAACTGATCTTTAGCTTCAGGTGGGGAGCAGAGTGTTGGAGCATAGATGCTGAGTAGGTGTACTGGACCAGAGGTGGTGAGCAGTCGGATGGACAGTATGCGTTCCGAGCCATTTGAGGGAGGTTCTATCATGCTGAGCAAGGAGTTTCTGATGGCGAAGCCCACTCCATTCTGTCTTGGTTCTTCAGGATCCATACCCTGCCAGAAGAAGGTGTAGTCTTGCTCTGCTGGACATCCACTCGTGGAGAGGCGAGTCTCCTGAAGTGCTGCAATGTCTACATTGAGTCTACTGAGCTCGTTGTTAATGATGGCGGTCTTCCGAGAATCGTTGATTTATGTAAGGTCTTCCGACAGGCCAGGACACATAGTTCTGACGTTCCAGCTTGCAAAGCGAAGGGCTGGTACCTTCTTTCCTTTTTTTGTGTTGTTTGGTGCGGTGTATCAGTCCACCTTTCGGGCAATGACCCTGAGCTCCAAGCACGTATTGAAGCAGGTAGACTGTGGCGGGACAGAACCTTATTGACCGGGGGCTGCCCGGTTTGAGGCGTGCGGTAGCTGTCCAGTGAGGTGCGATGACCTCTCCCACCGACAAATGCAACCCGTGGCGCCCAGTTTCTATGCCAATTTATCTGGACTTATAACCCGTAACTGCTGCCTTCCGTGTTGTTTCAGTCGCTGTGAGGCAACTATGGAGTGACCTCTCCATGGCGCATGCCTGGGCAAACTTATGGAGGTTGAGAGTTGCCCAGTCGTCTAAACCCCCCTCTCGGCCTTTCTGGTGGGGTCCAAAGGAGTGCAGAGCACGACGTTTGGCACCGGTATGGCTGCAGGAACTGCCGGAAACATGCCAAAGGTGACACATGACCGCCTACGGGGTATCGCTCCGGATTATCTGTTTGGGGCTACTCCCTTAGCCTTGGTCTCTCCCAAGACGCCCACAAGGCAGTGGGGTTGTTAGGGCCCCTACACAGGTGTAGGATGATGCCGGTGGCAGGAGGGGATGCGAGGGGGAGGGGTGGAGGTAGGGGGGTGCGAGGGGGAGCTGGGAAGGGGGCTGTAAGGGGGTGGGGGGGGTGCAGGGGAAGGGGGTGCAGGGGGAAGATGGTGCGACGGGGGGGGCTGGGACGGGGTTGTGAGGGGGTGAGCTGAGAGGGTGGAGCAGGGAAGGGGAGGGGGGGGTGGTGGTGGAAGGGGAGTGGGAGGGGAAGTGGGGGGAAAGCGGATGCAGGTAATATGCCATTTCCTCAGTGCCCACCATCGAGGTCCGGAAAGCTCATCCACGTCCTTCGGGAAGTGAAGCCTCTTTTGGCAGACTTGCAAAGGTGATTATATTCGTTAAGGGTTTTTTGATGTGGTTTTTATAAAGGCATACAGCATTGCCGACAGTGCGCTGCAGATGCTCTCCGAGCCATCTCCCGCGGGCGCTTTTAAGTTGCGGTCGGGGAGCTGTTCGGGGCACCTTTTCTCAAGACTTCCCTCGGGTCCTGCTGCTCCTTCTTCACCTCAATGGACTTACTGCACGCCGTGGCTTGACTAATCTAATTGAATTTTTTTGATAAAGTAACAGAGAATGTTGATGAAAGAAATGCAATGGACGTTGTCTATATGCATTTTAAGAAAGTGTTTGACAAAGTACCAAAAACACAGATTGAAAGTTTTGGGCAAAAGATGCAGGGTCAAGGGGAATATGAGGAAGCACTATTTTATGCAGAGATAGATAATGACCTGGAAGTCACTGCCTACAAGGATGGTGGAAGCAGAGACGATGAGTGACTCCCGGAGGAAGTTGGATTGCCACTTGAGAGAAATAGACTTGCAGGGCTTCAGGGATTGAATGGGGAGTGGGATTGACTGCATAGCTCTGTGTGAAACTGGCATGGACTTAATGGGCCAAATGGCCTCCTTTGGTGTTATTGACTCTAATAACTCTAAAAGGCTGGTTAACAAAATTGAGCCTCATGGAATAGGAGGGTCAGTGTCAGCTTAGATAAATTGGCTTAAGGATAGAAAACAACGAGTCATGGTAAATTATTGTTTTCAGACAGGAGGATGGTAGACAATTGTGTTCCCCAAGGGTCAGTCCTTGGCTGTTTTTTTGATATGCATAAATGACATAGATATTGGAATACAGACTAAAATTTCAAAACTTGGAGGTGTAGCAAACAGTGAGGATGATACCAATCAACTGCAACAGGACATAGATCGACTCATAGAATGGCCAGGCAAGTGACAGATCAAATTTACTGTAGAGAAGTGTGAGATGATGCATTTTGGCAGAAGGGATAGGGAGAGACAATCTATACTTCATGTCACTGTTCTAAAGATTGTACAGGGACAGAGCGATCTGGAGGTTCATGTGCATAGATCTTTGAAGGTGGCAGGACATATTGACAGTAGTTAGCAAAGCATATGGGATCCTGGGCTCATAAATAGAGGTATTGAGCAGTAGGTACTGGGTGGCACAGTGGCGCAGTGGTTAGCACCGCAGCCTCACAGCTCCAGTGACCTGGGTTCGAGTCTGGGTACTGCCTGTGCGGAGTTTGCAAGTTCTCCCTGTGTCTGCGTGGGTTTTCGCCGGGTGCTCCTGTTTCCTCCCACAGCCAAAGACTTGCAAGTTGATAGGTAAATTGACCATTATAAATTGCCCCTAGTATAGGTAGGTGGTAGGGGAAGGTGGGGATGTGAGAGGGTAATGGGATTAATATAGGATTAGTAGAAATGGGTGGTTGATGGTCGGCACAGACTCGGTGGGCTGAAGGGCCTGTTTCAGTGCTGTATTTCTAAATAAGTAAATAAAAAATCAAAATAAATTGAATACAAAAGCAGGGAAGTTGTGCTGAACCTTTATAAAGTTTTGGTTAGACCACAAGTAGAGTTATTGCATCCAGTGCAGAGGAGATTTGCCAGAATGGTTCCAGCAATGAGGAATTTTAACTGCAAGATTAGGTTGGAGAAGCTGGGGTTGTTCGTGGAGGTAAAGCAATTAAGGGGAGATTTTATAGAGGAGTATAAGATTCTGACAAGTTTAGCTAAGATAGACAAATAAGAGCTATTCCCATTACCTTATAGTACAAGGATGAGAGGGCACAGATTTAATGTTTTGGGCATGAGATGCGAAGGGGTGTGAGGAAGAACTTAGCGAGTGGTAATGACTTAAAACTCGCAGAGAGGATGAATAATTTCAGAAGGAAATTGGATGGGCAAGTGAGGGAAATAAACTTGCAGGGCTATGGGGATAGAGCATGGAAATGGGACTGATGGATTGCTCTATAGCAGGGGTGTCCAACCAATTTTTGTTCTACATTGGGGCCAGTGAACAAATTTGGGAAAGGTAAAGGCATTAGCAATGGCACATACTGGGGAAAAAAATTACTAATCTCTTTTTCCAACAATTCCTCCCTTCGCCCACCATGAGCCAGGAGTGGAAACACATTGCCGCTCGCATGGCCCCGTGCTGTGAATTGCGCATCACCTCCTTTCGCCAGCACCGCCCATGCCTCTGTGTGCTCACCAACACTGTCTTCTCTACATGCTCACCACCCCCCACCCCACGCTCCCATTGGTCAGCACCCCTGATTGACGGCACCAGTCTTCCCAGTAAGCCCTGCCTCCCCTGCATTCCTATTTGATGAAGGCCCAGGAACAGGAATACTGTTGGCGCTTTTGATTGGTGAGCTTCCCCGTCAATTGCATGAGTGTCATTCTGCACCTCCTCCTCTCTACTGCTGCTTGCTGTAGAAAGTGAAGACTAGTGAATGCTCAGGTATGGGCTCCACTGCACAAACTACCACTTAGTTACTGCTAACAACTGGGGGACACAAATGGAAAAAAATCAATCTCTCCCCTTTCTGTTCACAAGTTATTAAGGATTTTTGAGCCAGATTGAAGACTTTGGTGGGCTGAATTCTGACCCACGGGCCGTATGTTGGACAACCCTGCTGTACAGCAAGCTGGCATGGACTCAGTGGGCCAATGGCCTCCTTTTGTGCTGTAACCATTCTGTGATTCTAAATTGCATTATTGTACTGTCCTTAAAATAGTAAAAAAACGTTGCTAGGTTTTTCATACGAGTGCTATCAAGCAAAGTTTGACACTGAACCACATAAAGAGATATTAGGTGACCAAAAGCTTTATCAGAGAGATAGGTTTTAAGGAGCAACTTAAGGAGGAGAGAGAGATTGAGAGCTAGACAAGATTACAGAGGGATCTCCAGAGCATATGGCCTGGGCAGTTGAAGGCATTACCACCAACGGTGAAGCAATTAAAATGAGGAATGTGCAAGAGGCCAAAATTTGATGAGTGCAGAGATCTCGATGGTTGTAAGGTGGGTTCTTTCTGTTTCTTTCTCTCTTGCTCATTGGAATTTTAACTAATTTAAATCTGTTGTTTTGAACTAAACAGTAGAAGATGAGAAGACATTGCTAGCTGTTGACATGACTGTCCCAGTCAGAATTGGAAACATTGAAGGAAAGCAGATACAGATATTCTTTGATTTGACTTTGGACATCCTCAATACTGTTCAAAAAGTTTATGGTTCTACTAAGTTCAAGGTATGTTCTACTGCTATCATTTACTAGCAATTTAAAAAGTAAGACATATTTAAGCTGGGCAAGTTCCCTGAAGTTTATGAGGATATTTTCAGAAACATGATGGAACAAAATAAACAAATTGTGTGTTATATTTTAGGAGCTTAGCCTTATCTACATAAATCGTACAATCGTACAATCGTGCAGCACAGATGGAGACCACTTGGCCCATCATGTCAAGAATATGTCCAATTCCCTTTTTAAAGTGACTTATAGAATCTGCTTCCACTGCCCTTTCAGACAAGTGTGCACCAATAACAGCAACCCACTGTGTGAAAAAAATTCTCCTTCTCTCCCCTCTGTTGCTTTGCCAATTACTTTACCTACCCTCATGTCATGATAAACTGTTTCTCCCTATTCAAACTATCAAAAATCCTCATACTTTTGAACACCTCTGTTCAATTGCCTCATAACTTTCTCTGGTCTAAGACCAATCCGAGCTACTCTATAGTCTCTCCAAATAACAGAAGTCTGTCACCCCTGATATTGTTTCCTTTTTTTAAATGGCTGTGTTTGCTGACAACACAACCACTAGGTGGCGCAGTACTAGCACGTGCGCAAATGCAGCCTGTTCCACTGAAACGTACGTCACTGTCTACGATGTCTCAGGCAGCTGCCAGTAATAAAATGGCACTGCTCAATTTATCACAAAAAACAAATTCAACCCGAAAATCCCCTCAATGGTTGTCATTTCCGCCTTCATCCCACACCCAATGGTCCCCTGCTCCCTCCTGCCATTGCACTTCTCTTTGCTGCTCCCTCCTGCGCCCATCTTCTCGCTGCTCGCTCCCCACTGCCTTCCCTTAGCCACTTGCTCTGGCCTTGCTGTTTCCCCTGCCTCTGGCCGCTCACTCCCTGCGCCTCGCTCCCCCCCACCCTACTCTCCGGCCCCTCGCTCCCCGCTTCCCCCCTCCCCCCAGTTCAATTGCTCCCCGCCACGCTGCCCGAAGAAGCACGGTGGGCTGCGAGAGGTGACAGGGCGATGTGGGAACGAATGGCCGAGAGGGGGGAAGCGGCGCAGCCTGGAGTGAGCGGCCGGAGGCAGGGGGAGGGAGCGGGGGGCTGTAGAGCAAGGTTGGGAGGGGAAGCGAGGAGCAGAGAACACTCGGCCGAGGGGAGGGCAGGCGGGGAGCAGTGGCGAAGTCTGGAGCGAGTGGCTGAGGGGAGAAAGCGGCGGCCGAGGGGGAAAGCTGGGAGGCCTGGAGTGAGTGGCTGGTGGGTTGGGAGCGCGTAGCTGAGGAGGGGATGTGGGCAGGGGAGCAAGTGGCTGAGGGAAGACAGCTGTGTGGCGGGGAGCGAGCGGAGTGAAGCGGCGATTGAAGCAGGGATGGTGGGAGGGAGCGAAGTACGGGTGAATGGAGATGGCTATTGAGGGGTGAGGATGTCATTGCGTGGTGACGTCATGCGCGCATAGATACTGGCAAGCTTGCAAATGTTCGCACGCACTGATGACGCCTGCAATCGCTCTGCGCATGCTCTGCATTGTCAGGAATGACTTTGTTATTAAATTCGTTCATGGGAGGTGAGCATCACTGGTGAGGCCAGCATTTGTTCTCCATCCCTAAGCACACTTGAGAAAGTGATGGTGAGCTGTCTTTTTAACCTCTGCAGTCTATGTGATGCAGGTACACCCAAAGTGCTGCTAGGAAGAGAGTCCCAGGTTTCTCACCCTCGACCTTGACATTCTTCTGAAACTGTGGACTCTAGAATTGGAAATAATACTTTAGCTGGAGCTTACCAATGATTTATTCATCGTAGCTTCCATGCTTTTGTACTCTATTCCTATATTTATAAAGCTACAGATCCCACGTGCTTTTTCAACAACCACATGAACTTAGCCTGCCACCTGCAAAGATTTGTGTATGTGAACCTGCAGGTCTCGCTGATCCTGTACCCCCTATGAAATCGTACCATTTAGTTTATATTACCTCTTCTCATTTTCCCTTCAAAATGTATCACTGCACACATGTCTGCATTAAATTTCATCTGTCATGTGTTTGCACCGTTTATCAGACAGTTTAGCCCGCCTGAAATCTGTTAATCCTCTCCTGAAGCCTGTTACGGTTCTCCTCACTGCCACATTTTTGGGTTTCGTGCTATAGAGTCATTTACAGCACAGAAGGAGGCCATTCAGCTCATTCATCCCATGCCAGCTCTCTGTAGAACAATCCAGTTAGTCCTTTCCCCCACTCTATCCCCTGCAAGTTTATTTCCCTCGTCTCCATCTAATTTCCTTTTGAAATCATTGATTGTCTCTGCCTCCGCCATCCTCGAAGCCAGCGAGTTCCAGGCCATTTATCACTCGCTGCATAAGAAAGTACTTCTTCACATTCCCCCCACATCTCTTGCCCAAAATCTTAAATCTGTGTCCCCTTGTCCTTGTACATTAACTAATGGAAACAGTTTTTCTTTATCAACTTTATCAAAACCTGTCAGAATCTTGTACACTGCTATCAAATCTCCCCGCAATATCCTTTGCTCCAAGGAGAACAACTCCGGCTTCTGCAACCCTTTTTTTTCCTGGAGCCATCCTGGTAAACCTCCTCTGCACCCTCTCAAGGACTCTCATATCCTTCCTAAAGTGTGGTGACCAGAACTGAATGCAGTACTCTAGTTGTAGCCTGACCAGAGCTTTGTAAAGGTTGAACATAACTTCCCTGCTATTGGACTCAGTAACTCTATGAAGCTCAAGATCCCATATGCTTTGCTAACCACTCTCAATATGTCCTGTCACCTTAAATATGCACATTCACCCTCAGGTCCCTTTGTCCCTGCATACTCTTTAGAACTGTGCCATTAAGTCTGTATGACCTTTGCCTATCCCTTATGCCAAAATGCATCACCTCACACCTCTATATTAAATTCTGTTTGCCAGTTGCCTGCCCATTCTGCTAGCCTGTCTATGTCCTGTTACAGTTGATTGGTATCATTTTCACTGTTTGTCACTCCTCCAAGTTTGGTACCATGGGCAAATTTTGAAATTTTACTCTGTATTCCAATAGCCAAGTAATTTATATAAATCAAAAATAGCAGTGGTCCTAGCACTGACCCTTGGGGAAACTGTCTAGCATCCTCCAGCCTGAAAAATAACTATATGCCCTGACTCGCTGTCTTCTGTCCTTACATCAATTTTTTTATCCTAGCTGACACTGACCTTTATATTCATTGAGCCTCAACCAGCCTTTTATGTGTTACTTTGTCAAACACTTCCTTAAAATCTAAATAGATAATTCCATTGCATTCCCTTCATCAATCTTCTCTGTTACTTCATCAAAAAATTCAATGAGATTACTCAAGCACAATCTGTCTTTTACAAATTCATGCTGGCTATCCTTAATTGGCTCAGATGTCTCCAAGTGCCTATTGGTATTTTTCTTGATTATTGTTTCCAAAACCTCATCCACCAATGAGTGACCTATAGTTTCTAGGACAGTCTTTGCACCCTTTCTTGAATAAGGGTGTCACATTTGCCACTTTCCAAACCTCTGGAACCTCCCTGATATCTAGGGGAAGCTTGGAAGATCATGATAAGTCCTTCCGCTATCTCCACCACACTTTCTTCAGCAGCCTTTGATGCAAGCCATCCAGACCAGGTGACTTATCCACTCTAATCAGCCTTTCCAGTATCTCCTGCCTCTCAATTTTCACCACATTACCTCTACGATCTTCTCTTCTACCGATATTTTGTCAGCATTTTCTTCCTTGGTAAACACCGAAGCAAAGTATGCATTAAGTATTCTAGCAAAACTTGCGCCTCTAAGCATATATCACTGCCTTTGTCCCCAGTAGGCCCCACCCTGCCTCTTACTATCTGCTTACTGTTTACAGGTGGTAGAACATTTTTTAGGTTCCCTTTTATGTCAGCTGCCATCTGTTCCCATATTCTCTCTTTGCCAGTTATATTTTTCTCCTCAATTCCCCTCTCAACAGATAGTATTTGGCCTTGTTCTCACTTGAAGAATTCACCTGACATGCATCATATACTCTTTTTTTTTGTTTCATCATATTCTTTGTCTCCCTCGTCACCCAAGGAGCCCTGACTTTGATTCATTTCTCTATTTCTCTATTTTCTCTATGATACCATTTCTCTATTCCCCATTATAAGTTCTCCAGACTCTGCCTGTAACGGTCCCACATTTGTCTTAGCCAAACGTTTCCGTTTTATGTACCTATAGAAGCTTTTATAGTCCGTTTTTATATTTTTTGCTTGCTCACATTCATATTCTATTCTCCCTTTCTTTATCAGTTTCTTGGTCCTCCTTTGCTGTATTCTAAAATCCTCCCAATCCTCAGGTTTAATACTATTACTGGAAACTTTATAGGCCTTTTCTTTTAATCTTATACAATCCTTAACTGACTTGGTTATCCACAATTGACTGTTTTTACTTTTGGGGATTTTGTGCCTTGAAGTTGCTGTTAGCTGTGTTATATTTCTTTAAAGACTATCCATTGTCTATGTACTGTCATACTTTTTAATGTATTTTCCCAATCCACCTCAGCCAATTTGCCTCTCATACCTTCATAATTTTTTTTGTTAAAATTTAACACCCTGGCTTCAGATTAAACTACTTCACTTTCAAACATAATGTAAAATTCTATCATATTATGGTCACTCATCCCTTCAGGTTCTTTTACAACAAGATTATTAATTCACCTTTTCTCATTACATACTATTAGATCTAAAATAGCTTGATCTCGAGTCGGTTCCTCAACATATTGCTCTGGAAAACCATCCCTAACACATTCTAGAAACTCGACCTCCACAGCATTCGTGCTCATTAGGTTTACCCAGTCTATGTGCAGATTGAATTCACCCATGATTACTGTATTACCCATACTACATGCTTCTCTAATCTCCTGATTATTGCCATGTCCCAAACTACCACTACTGTTTGGTGGCCGATAAACAAGTCCTACCAACATTTGCCGCCACTTGCTGTTTCTTTGCTCCACCCAGATTCCACATTTTGCTCTTCCGATCTGAGATCCTCCCTTACAATGTACTGATCTCATCCCTTATTATCAGCGCAACAACACCTCCTTTTCCTTTTTGCTTGTCCTTCCTAAATGTTGAATATCCTTGAATATGCAGTTCCCAGTCATGGTCACCCTGTCGCCATGTTTCTGTTATGCGTGCATTTAGGTAGAGTGCCCATAACCTTGGCTTCTTGACATTCTGCATTCTAAGCCTCATTGATGCTTGCCTTTGTTTCACCTGCCTTCTAATGTCACTTGCTCCTTTTCTACCTCCTGTTACCAGTTTACTTCCTTCCAATTTGAGCTACCCCTCGGGTTCCCAACCCTCTTGACAAGCTCGTTTATACCCTCCCCAACAGCACTCGCAAATCTCCCTGCGAGGCTGTTAGTGCCGGTCCTGTTAAGGTGTAGCCTGTCCATCTTGTACAGGTCTCAACTGCCCCAGAACCAGTACCAACGCCTCGTAAATCTGATGCTCTCCCTCCTACACCAGTTCTCCAGCCACATGTTCAATCGATGAATCCTCCTATTCCTGTGCTCACTAGCACATGGCACTGGGAGTAATACTGAGATTACTGCTTTGGAGGGCCTGCTTTTTAATTTCCTTCCTAACTCCCTTAAATCTACTTTCAGGATCTCATCCCTCTTCCTACCTGTGTCATTGGTACCAATGTGGACCACGACCTCTGGCTGTTCACCGTCCCACAGAAGGATGTCCTACAGCCACTCCGTGACATCATTGATCCTGGCACCAGGGAGGCAACACACCATCATGGAGTCACTTTACGGCGCAGAAATGCCTGTCTAATCCCCTGACTATCGAGTCCCCTATCACTATTGCTGTTCCACTCTTCTTCCTCCCCTCCTGTGCAGCTGAGCCACCCGTGATGCCACGGACTTTGCTGTGGCTGCACTCCCCCGAGGAACCATTGCTCTCACCAGTATCCAAAATGGAAAACCTATTAGCAAGCAAGATAGACTCAGGGGACTCCTGCATTGCCTGCCCGGTTCTCTGAGACTGCCTGGCGGTCACCCATTCCCTCTCTGCCTACATGCTCCTAACCTGCAGTGTGACCACCTCCCTAAATGTGCTATCCACGTAGTCCTCTGCCTGGCGGATGCACAACAATGACTGCAGCCACCGCTCGAGTTCTGAAACCCAGAGCTCAAGCTTCTGCCGCCGGTGACACTTCCTGCAGATGTGTTCGTCTAGGACACGTGGTGCGTCCATGACTTCCCACATACCACAGGACGTACATTCTACTTGGCCAAGCTGACCTGTCAAAAAGTAACTTTGAAAACTTTTTATTACATTGAAAGGTAAAATAACTTACCAGTTAATCAACTTCTTCCCCTGTACTGAAGAGAGTGGTAGCTACTGGAGGCTGGAAAAAGGTAGAATAAAGAAAGAAAGGAGCCCCTCCTTCACGCACTAAGCTTCCACTTTACACTCTGTGCACTCAAATTTATTGTCTTCTTAATTTATAGTTACCCTGCTTACCAAATTCCCTCACTTACCAAACTCCTTTCTTCACACTCTGTGCCCTCCAGCAGCACTCAGTGCAGACAAGCAGCACTGAGACTCCCCTCAATTTATACTCTGAAAACAATGCTGTGTCAGCTCTGCTACAATCAGAAACCAGTTTAAGTTAGCTACCTAATTAACTCGCTACAGTTGCTCTCAGAGTGCTAGTATACCTCTATTTAAAATTGCAAGAAACCAAACTTACCTCTTAACTGAAACAGGAATTTCAATTAATTGCTAAATGTAAACTTAACAAAAACTAGTCTTCAGAGATTAACCCTGAAAGTTCACTCACTTATCAAATTCCCTTCTTCACACTCTGTTCCCTCCAGCAGCACTGAGAGTGCTCTCAATTTATACTCTGAAAACAATGCTGTGTCAGCTCTGCTAGAGCTCTGCTAAGTCTCAGAAACCAGTTTAAACCAGCTATCTAATAAACTAGCTTCAGCTACTCCAGCGTGTTAATATACCCTGTTTTTGTTATGCGTAGGAATCACGTCTGTGATCACAATCATGTGCAGATCTGTTGTTGTGTGGAAACTGATAAGTGTATCACATGCTCCAGATATGACATGGTGTCATGCAGAGCCCCACCTGCCATGAATGAGGCATATTAAGTTTGTCATATGAACATTGATTTTAAGTTGTTGCTGGAGCAAGGAAATGACTTGTTAAACAGACCAGCAGTGACTGGAAACACATTTGCATACTAACATATATAGTGCTTGGAGAGACAAAAGGAGTTGCCCTGGTCCACTTAACCCAAAATGGACTTTGATCACCAGACATTTATTTATTTATTTAGAGATACAGCACTGAAACAGGCCCTTCAGCCCACCGAGTCTGTGCCGACCAACAACCACCCATTTATACTAATCCTACATTAACCCCATATTCTCTACCACATCCCCACCATTCTCCTACCATCTACCTACACTAGGGACAATTTACAATGGCCAATTTACATATCAACCTGCAAGTCTTTGGAGATGGGAAGGTTAGGAAGCTCACATTCCAGGATGACTGCTAAGATGGCAGAATCCACAAACAGAAGAAGTTAAAACAGGTAGTCAAATGACTAACCTGCTGGGCAACCTGAGGTTTTTAGAATTGTGCCACGGAGAAAGGGAGAAGGGAGTTGAAACTAAAGCTGGAGCAAGGAATCCTCTCTCCCTCTCTTGCTTTCTCCCCAAGCAAACGGACCCATGTAAGACACGTAAACCTCAAGCAAGAAAACTCCGACATCGAAACAAGTTGAAGTGTGAACTGGGCCCCAATGAGCAGTGGGATTGATCGGCAACGAAAGACTTCACATTGAACTTAAAAGATAGTAAATACCTAACAGATATTGCCTCAAACTGTTCCCCTTTGTCTCTATCTCCATGTGCGTTTATCATGTAAGCATACTAGCGTGGTCGGGTCACATATTCGTAGTCGTTAACTGGATTAGAGTTTAAGATGAATAGAATTCTACCTTTCTTTTTTTAAATCTAAGGAAACCTGTTTGATTTCTTTGCCTTATGATTGAAGCAGTGAACAAGGATGCATGGAGGGGGAGCGAAAAACACGGTGTTTTAAAATTAAACACTGTTACGGTTAAACCAAGTAAAGGCTGAGAGGGACCCCCTAGACCCTTTGTTACCTGGTCGTAACAGAAATTTGGGGGCTACTGTCCTGGATTTGACCCAAAGACAGGAAATTGCAAGTGGAAAGCCAAATTGTTCCCAATCAAAAAAGAGAAAAGATTTCAATGCAGGTTTTCTTGTGGTTTTGTGTGACAGAATACTAACAAATCCGCTAGTAGCTCCCCAAGTCAGGGTGAAGCAACTTGGGATAAGTTAAAAGCACTGTCAATGGAAGGGTTGAGGAAAATGGCTGAGCAGTGTGGGACCACCGTATGTGGTAAGGATAGGAAGTCTGCTAAGACCAGTGGCCAACCATTTTTCGCTTGAATGTGCAGAAGCAGAAACAAGGTAGAGGTAGACCCAGACAGGGTATTGCTAGCAAAGGTACAATTTGAACAAAGGAAACTTAAATTACAAGTCAGGGAAAGAGAAAGAGAGAGACAGGAGAGAGAGAAAGAAAGAGCCTTCCAGAAGGAACATGAAGAAAAAGAGAGGAGAGAGCAAGAGAAGGAATATTCCAGAAAGAATGCGATGAAAGGGAGCTTAAGCAGCTTGAGTTAACTAGGGGGCGACAGAGTTACCCCAGTGAAAGCATAGCCAATATGGAGGAGCATAATTCAGGGCTGGGGACAGAATTGTTAAAACTTTCCCAACTGATCCCAAAATTCAATGAGGGAGACATGGAAGTGCTTTTTCTGTCTTTTGAAAAACTTGCAAGGCAGTTAAAGTGGCAAGCTGAGGCCTGCACTGTGCTGTTACAGAGAAAATTAGTAGGAAAATCCCATGAGGTTTATTCCATGTTGCCAGATGAGAGTTCATCAAATTATGAACTGACAAAAAATGTTATCCTCGGGGCGTATGTGTTAGTCATAGAGTTATACAGCACAGAAACAGGCCCTTCGGCCCATCATGTCTGTGCTGGCCAGCAAGCACCTATCTATTCTAATCCCATTTTCCAGTACTTGGCCTGTAGCCTTGTATGCTATGGCATTTCAAGTACTCATCTAAATACTTCTTAAATGTTGTGAGGGTTCCTGCCTCTACCACCCCTTCAGGTAGTGTGTTCTAGGTTCCATCCACCCTCTGGGTGAAAATACTTTTACTCAAATCCCCTCTAAACCTCCTGCACCTTACCTTAAATCGATGCCCCCTGGTTATTGATCCCTCCACGAAGGGAAAAGTTTCTTCCTATCAATGCCCCTCATAATTTTGTATACCTCAATTAGGTCTCCCCTCAGCTTTCTCTGCTCTAAGGAAAACAACCCGACTCTATCTCTCTTCATAACTGAAATGCTCCAGCCCAGGCAACATCCTGGTGAATCTCTGCATCCTCTCCAGTGCAGTACTCCAGCTGTGGCCTAACTAGCATTTTATACAGCTTCATCATAACCTCCCTGCTCTTATATTCTATGCCTCGGCTAATAAAGGCAAGTATCCCATATGCCTTCCTAACCACCTTATCTACCTGTGCTGCTGCCTTCAGTGATCTCTGGACAAGTACACCAAGGTCCCTCTTAGTGAGGTTTGTCGACTGGATGTGAGTACGTGGTATGAGTAGAAGTTTCATTTTCAAGTATTATTATTACAACGACTTTATTTTGCATCTTGAATGTTTCTGAATTAGTACAATTTAAGAAATCTTGAATTTCAATGTACAAATTGAAATTAGATAGGCTACAAACTAAATCAACCATTAATATAAGAATATAGATGAATAGAATATTAAATGATTACTTTGGGAAACTGAGGATTGTTTTGTTGAATTCCAGAGATTGCCAATGAAAGACAGGATATCTGAAGTAAAAACAGCAGTCCATGTGATCTTTGATGGAAGTAGTTCACAGGTAATGTTTCTTACTTGAGTGATTTTTCAGTACAATGATAATCTTAATTTGAAACATTTCAATTTGATTTTTAAATAGTTTTGCCAGGGGGTGCAACTGAGTGCAATAATGAGGCTGTGTGCAGGAACTGCACTTAGTAGGGAGTAGTGCTAGAGCACACCCATTTGCTGGCTCTTATGATTATGAACAGATCCCTTCGTAATCTCAGGAAGTGACTGTTCCAGTGCAGGTCATGAATTCCTGTTACCTTAATGGAGCAGTGTTAACTCCATTTTCTGCTCGAGCCCACATTCATTACCTGTGTGATTGAGGTTCTGTGATTGTTCATTTCAGCTTGTGTCACATTTCAGACTATTATTCCATTATGACAGTTTTGTGCTTTGTTATCCAATGTCTGCAACAGCATCTAAGGCATTTAAGCATCTCTGCTTTGAGAATGAAGGAATTGAAATATTGCTGTGGGATGTAGATTACGTGAGACATATGATCCCCACATCAGAAGACAGCAGGTGACAGAGTGTATCAGTGTGAGCACCACAGTGTGCAGGACTTGGTTGCAGTGTTGCAAGAAGTTTGATGATCTAACCAATGTCAGAAATGCATGGTAACTTAAGATTTGCAACTAGTAACTGAGGCATATTTACATCATCTTGTCTTTATTAGTTTCTTGCAACATTCTCTGTCTTCCCATTACACAGAATCATCATCTCTGTGTATTATCCACCCTGCGTCTTGCTCCACACTTCCTTCTTCACATGCAGTCAAATGTTATGCTGCTGATTTCCTTCCCATTAGACCTGTGTACTCCACATGTGTACACCATCACAGTCTTGCCTGGCATTGATCATCACAGGAGCGTTGAAGATAATAGGATATTAAGTATAAATAGATGTGATTCAACAGGAACCGTGATCTTATCCCTTTTGAAGAGAAGGCTTTGGAGATCTGGGAAAGGACCCGCTCCGGAAGCGGGTGGCATGGCTGCATGAGTAGCATAGTGGTAACATGATTGAACTAGTATTCCAGGGGCCTGGACTAATGGCTGGAGACATGAGTTGAAATCCCACTGTGGCAGCTGTGCAAATTTAAATTTAATTAATTAATAAATGTGAAATAAATTGCTAGTCTCATCAACAATGATCATGAAACTGCCAGATTTTCGTAAAATCCCATCTGGTTCACTCATGCCCCTCAGGGGAGGAAATCTGCTACCCTTACCCAGTCTGGCTTACATGTGACTGCAGACCCACAGCAATGTGGTTGACCCTTAATTGCCATATGAAATGGCATAGTAAGCGGCGCACTTCCAAGGGCAATTAGGGATGGACAATAAATGCTGGTCTTGCCAGTGACACTCATTACCAAGAACAAATAAAAAAATGGCCTGGAGGCACTGTCCAACGCTGGTGCAGGTGGCGTCACTTGATGCAGAAGTAGGTGCTAGTGCCATTTTTAAAAGCCTGCCAGCCCTGTACTCATTCAGTCTAGCCTTGCACGTTGCAGTCACTGCAAAGAAACCCTTGCTTCCAGAGTGGACCCCTCCACCCTAGAGCCTGAAGTTTGTGGATCCCTGCGCCCTGCACCTTGGAGTATGTGGAATCCAATAGAAGGCTTGAGGCTCAACTGAGGAGTCAAGGAGCGGACCTGAAGGGTGCAGGAAATATGTCTGAGGGAAGGCTCTGGGTGACCCCATGGTTTAGCAGTGTCTTCCTGCAGGTTCTCCTCCAGGCTGCATGGGAAAAGTGGGTCGTCCGCTTCCTAAGGGATGACAAGAAGAGATCCTCCTGCCTCTCCAGGCAAGGCTAGACAGAGGTAGCAGAGGAGGTCATCAGCTGTGGGCTCATCCCCCGAATCTTGGTGCAGTACTGCAAATGGGTCAATGACCTCCCCCACTCTGCCAAGGTGAATCCTCCATACTGCTCTCCTTTTTGGGCCTTGCATGTGGCAACATGAGTGGTCTGCTACATGTGGAGGGAATGACCAAGCAGATGCTGGTAAGGAGGAGTGCCAGCACCAACTGCCTTATGATACATGGCGGCATCTTGACGACAATCAGCCTTTGGACATTCCCACCATGTCTCTTGAGAGCGAATCTATAGTGCAGCCATTTTGGAGCCCCCATCTTAGGCTACAGGGGCTGCCACCAGAGTTGTTCTAGTCTTTGTGTGAAAACTCACAGTGTTCCTCTTTATGCCTACAGGTGAAATGGGCCTACAACAGTAAAGAGAGTTCCAAAACCGGTGGAGGAATCCCCAGTATTAGATCACTGACATTGGCAGAGGACGAGGTCCTGGAACTGGCTGACTTGCAGTGCGGTCACACAATTGCATGCATCTCCAACATTCTCTGAGTGTTCTGCTCTATTTGGCTCTCCATTCGGTTCACCAATCTCTTAAGGGAGGAAGTCATGTGCGCACCATGCCTGAGATATGGCAGCACTCATATCATGGATGGACTCCTTCATCGGCCATGCATGGCTACGCATAGCCTCTGGCAGCTCCACCAGATGTTCCCTTACTTCTTGCTGCAATTCCAACAGGTTCCATGCTGCCGATGACTGCAAAAGCCCATCACCAGCCTGGAGCTCAACATGGTGAGACTGGAGTGGCAACCTAAGAGAGTGAGGAGGCACTGTGTTCAGGTATCCACATCATGCATGTTTTGGAAGAGGAGATATGAAGCCCTTCGCCCCTAAATGTTCATGTTCTGTGATGCTGGTCCCAGCACTCCAGAAGGACAGGCAGCCACAGAGACTGGAGGCCAGCAGTCCATCTCTGAGGAGGAGGAATCCGCAGAGAGTGCAGTGTCACATCATTCCCCTGCACCCTCCAGCAGCACTGATACTCTCATGTCAGTTAGATTCAGGGTCACAAGCTGGTGACCACATCACAGATATGCCCAAGTAGCTGACGTAATCTGTGACAGTGGAAGTCACTGACAGTCGAAGGACTATGGGAGACCAGGCCCATGTACACATGTGTACCTTGCAAAGGAGGAGGAGAGGCTGCTGTCAACATCTGGGGGCTCTTCTTAGGGTGCTTCGAGTGTGGACAGCGGTTCCTCAGCCCCTCTGCCTGTGACCCCAGAACCTCCATCATGACAGATGAGGGTCCTGCACCTGAGCTGGAGTCCCTCAGCATACCAGGGTCCTCCTGGCCTCAGGCAGCCAGAGGACAGCTGCCAAAGTCATCTCAGACCACAGGGCAGCATGATTAACAGTCTATCTCCACTTCAGCTGCAAGCACAAAGGCTCAAGCACGTGAACGCTCATTAAAAAGAGCACCTGGACGCACTTGGGGTTTACTTGGGGTTCACGGGTGTTTAAATTTTGCACTTGTTAAGATCTGATTGAGTAGTGCCAATAAAGCTATGTCACAGTTACTGATGTTAATTGTTCTTGCACTGATTGCTGCCTTATCAGATGTGTGGGTGACTCACACCCTTGCTCCCTCAATGTATTCCCAGTGTAGAGGCAGGCTGCGTCTGGTCTGCTCCTTAGCTGTGTCAGTGCATGTGATGAACCTGGGCACTCGGCACAGGAGTGCGATAGGATGAGTCTATATTGCACAGACATTGAAAGGGCATCATGGTTGCAGGAACCTGGGTTGTTTGAAATAGTCCCAAGCCTCCCTTGTGCATCTCTCAATGCCCCTTGCCTCCGATGCATCATCCTCTGTCACCTGCTCTCCTTGTTGGAAGAGGAGTGGCAATCAACTATGGTTCTCATTATGCAAGGGGTCCCTCCTCTGCAGCGCTATATTGTGCAAAGCACAGCAGACCACTACCATACGCAAGACCCTCACTGTAGCATACTGCAGGGCTCCACCAGAATGGTCGAGGCACCTGAATCTCATCTTCAGCAGCCCAGTGGCTTGCTCATTGATTGCTTGGGTTGCCCCGTTGCAGATTTTGTATCTCTTCTCTGCTGCATTGCGAGGGTTCCTCACAGGCATCAGTAACCATGTCTTCAGTGGGTCGCCCTTATCCCTAAGAATCCATTCCTCAAGACGCGCCCTGGGCTGCAAAAGCTGTGGCATCTGGGACTGCCAAAGTATGTAGGCATTGTGGCTACTCCAGGGGAACTCTGAACACACCTGCTTTCAGTGGTTGCAAACCAGTAGGACGTCGATGGAATGGAATCCCATGCTGTTGATGAAGGCTGCTGGCTAGTCTGTGGGAGCCTTGATGATCACATGCGTACAGTTGTTGACACCCTGCACCTGAAGAAGCCCAGCAATGGCCCAGAAGCTGATGGCCCTCTCTGCCTGACTGTCAGGGTCGGTCCAGTAGCGCACATAGTTGCCGGCTCTCTTGAACAAGGCATTGGTCACCTCTTTGATGCAGTGGTGGGCTGCTCCCTGGAAGACCGCACACATGCCCACAGTAGATTCTTAGAAAGAGCCGCATACATAAAGTTTAGTGCCATAGTGAGCTACAGGGCCATGGGCATTGGGTGTCCTCAGACGCTGATGGGTTGCAGTTCAACCCGCAGAATGGCACATAAGTCGGTGATGCCCTCTCTCGAGAGCTGCAATCTTCACTGACTGTCACTGAGTCATTTGCAGGAAGTTGAGGCGAGCTTGGTACTCTTGTGGCATGGCCAGCTACTGCCAGTCTCCTATGCACACATTACCTGTGTGCCCAGCCAGAGGTTGGGCTTCTTGCTGCTCCTGCTGCTGCTACTGCTGCTGCAGTGAAGTCGCTGGCGCCTGGCCCCTGCTTCCTCTGTGCCACCCGTCCTTTACACGGGGACCAGGAAGACTGGGTATATGAGCCCTACGGCAATTGGTCTCTCCCCCGCTCCTTTCACTGTCCTTGTAGTCGACCTTCTCAAGGACATTCCCTTTGTTACTCCCCTCTCAGCCATTGCCAATGCCCCTCTGTGCCCCTTGCTGAGAGCCCACCGCCACAAGCAGCTCCCACCCTTGGAGGCCTTCCCATGCAGGCAGGCAGTTGCCTCCGTTCCCCACTGTCCCACTTCAGGGCAACCAGCAATCGAGCAACAAACTCAATCTGACCGACTTCCTGAAGCTGCACAGAGGCTTTGCCTCAGCGTTGCCAACTTTAGCTAGTCAGGGATCTGAAGACTTGTGATCTCTGTTTGTCATGTAAAATGCCAAAATTCACATCAAATCTCAGTCAAGTATATGCATATTATTCTTAACGATCTTGTCAATGATCTCAATTGCAGTCCCGCCATGTCATAGTAGCAACCCCTTGAGTGCAGTCCTTAATGTCAGGCCATTGTGCTCAGAGTGAGGCCATAAAGATTTTGTGCAGCAGTGTAATCTGCTCCTTGGACTGGTTATCGAATCAGCTTGGTTGAATGGAGAGATTTCAGAAATGTGTTTGAGCAATGCGGTCTGCTCCGACACAGATCGTAAAGCCCAGTGACTTGGAGTCTCCAGCGACGGCTGGATGAAACTGCTAGAATCATGACCGCTGCAGTTATTCCCCCACCTTCGACAACTTCAAAAGATCCAGCAAGTAGGCAGGAAGGGCCACGCTGAACCTAATATAAAAGCAAAATGCTACAGATGCTGGAAATCTGAAATAAGGACAAAAAATGCAGGAAACACTTGTAGGACTAGCAACATCTGTGGGGACAGGAACAGAGTTAATGTTTAAGGTCGATAACCTTTCATCAGTGGAAGTGACACAGCCAGATGCAGGCTCATCCAGGAGACTAGGTTTATCGAGCTTCATCAATCCAAAGTGTTTCTTTAGAGCTTTAGCTGACAGCCTTCACACATTTCCTGCCACAGAAATTAATATCAGCAAAGAAAAAGTATTGGAGAAACCCAAGTGACTAAAATCTGACAAATCCCCAGGACTTGATGGCCTACACCCGAGGGTTCTAAAAAGGATAGCTGCAGTGATAGTAGATGCGTTAGCTATGATTTTCCAAATTCCTTAGATTCGGGAACAGTTCCATCAGTTTGGAAGTTGGCATATGTTATACCACTTTTCAAAAAAGGAGGGATAGAGAAAACGGAATTACAAGCCAGTTAACCGAACATCAGTTGTTGGGAAAATGCTGGAACCTATTATTAAGTAAGTTTTAACAATACACTTAGAAAAGCACAGTATAATTAGAACAAGACAATTTTACTAAAAGAAAATCCTGTTTGACAACTTTTTGAGTTTTTTGAGAATGTAACTAGTAGGGTAGATAAAGGGGAACAAGTAGATGTAGATTTCCTGTACTTCCAAAAGGCATTCAATAAGGTGCCACATAAAAGGTTAATAGACAAGATAAGTGCTCATGGAGTTGGGGGCCATATATTTACATGGATAGGTTAATGGACAGGAAGCAACGAGTGGGCATAAACAGGACATTTTCAAGTTGGCAGACAGTGAATAGTGGAGTGCTGCAAGGGTCAGTGTTGGAGCCTCAGCTATTTACACTCTATTTAATGATTTAGATGAAAAGTCAGAGAGTAATGTGTCTACGTTTGCTGATGATACAAAGGTAGGTGAAAAGGTAAGCTGTGAGGAGGACACAGAGAGGCTGCAAAGAGATATAGATAGGTTAAGTGAGTGGGCAACAAGATGGCAGGTGGACTATAATGCAGGGAATTGAAAAGTTATTTACTTTGGTCATAAGAATAGAAAAGCAGAATATTTTCTAACTTGTACATATTGATGTTCAAAAAGACTTCAGTGTGCTTGTACAAGGAACACAGAAATTTAGTATGCAGGTACAGCAAGCAATTAGGAAGGCAAATGGCATGTTGGCCTTTATTGCAAGGTAATTAGACTACAGGAATAAAGAAGTCTTGCTACAATTGTACAGGGATTTAGTGACACCACATCAGGAGTACTGTGTGCATTTTTGGTCTCCACATTTAAGAAAGGATATACTTGCATTGGAAGCAGTACAGTGAACAAAGAACAATACAGCACAGGAACAGGCCATTCGGCCCTCCACGCCTGCGCCGATCTTGTTGCCTGTCTAAACTAAAACTTCTGCACTTCCGGGGTCCGTCTCCCTCTATTCCCATCCTATTCATGTATTTGTCAAGATGCCTCTTAAACATCGCTATCGTACCTGCTTCCACCACCTCTCCGGCAGCAGGTTCCAGGCACTCTGTAAAGAACTTGCCTCTCACATCCCCTCTAAACTTTGCCCCTCGCACCTTAAACCTATGTCCCCTAGTAACTGATTCTTCCACCCTGCGAAAAAGCTTCTGACTATCCACTCTGTCCATGCCACTCATAACTTTGTAAACCTCTATCATGTTGCCCCTCCACCTCCGTCGTTCCAGTGAAAACAATCCGAGTTTATCCAACCTCTCCTCATAGCTAATACCCTCCAGACCAGGCAACATTCTGGTAAACCTCTTCTGTACCCTCTCCAAAGCCTCCACATCCTTCTGGTAGTGTGGTGACCAGAATTGTACGCAATATTCCAAGTGTGGCCTAACTAAGGTTGTGTACAGCTGCAACATGACTTGCAATTTTTATACTTTATGCCCTGACCGATGTAGGCAAGCATGCCGTATGCCTTCTTGACTACCTTATCCACCTGCGTTGACACTTTCAGTGACCTGTGGACCTTTACGCCCGGATCTTTCTGCCTGTCGATACTCCTAAGGGTTCATTAAATTGGTTCCTGGGATGAGTGAGTTGTCCGAAAATGAGAGGCTAAGTAAATTGAGCCTGTATTCTCTGGAGTTGAAAAGAATGAGAGGCGATCTCATTGAAACAAACAAGATTGGGCTGAATAGGGTACACGCTAAGAGTTTGTTTCTGCTGGTCAGGAAATCTAAAACACGGGGGCATGGTCTCAGGATAAGGAGCCAATCATTTAGGATTGTGATGAGGAGAAATTACTTCACTTTAAAGGGTTGTGAATCTTTGGAATTCTCTACCCCGGTAGGTTGTCGATGTTCCATCGTTGAATATATTTAAGGCTGTGATAGATTTTTGGTTTCTCAGCAAATCAAGGGGTATGGCGAGTGGGCAGGAAAGTGGAATTGAAGCCTAATATCAGCCATGATTGTATTGAATGGCAGAGCAAGCTCGATGGGACAAAGAGTGGACTCCTCCTGTTTCTATGTGTTCTTGTGTTCTTGTATGAATATTATAATGTCTGCTCTCAGCTCGTGTATTCTAATTAATGTGGGACCAAAGGTTAGTAATTGTGATTTAGAAAGTGCAGTGTAAGTGAATTGTGGGAGAGTTTTTTTTCAGGGGCTGGCACTGAAGAAAATGGGGTTGGAAGGGGAGAAGGGAAGTGTGGAGATTGCCTTGTCTGTAATCATGACCATGGGAGTGGAGGAGCCACAGGAAATAGCAAGCTCGAAGGGGTGGCTGTAAATATGGACAGGAGAGTTTATACAGAGGGAGAGGTTTAGAGAGGACAGGACAGTAAATTCAGAGAAAAGGGGGCAAGTAGGGTTGAGATGAAGTTTGAAATCACTGAGGCTGAGGTGTCTGTCAGTGGAGATGGAGTAAAGGAGAGAGGATATCTTAATGAGAAGGTAGGTGTGGGGGCAGAGTAGAGAATGGAGATTTTAAAGGAGCGGTGAGAGGGGTGAAACATGCGAGATGTTTCAAAGGAGCATCCACAGCTCTCTGAGGTTGGGAATTCCAAAGATTCACAACCCTTTGAGTGAAGAAATTTCTCCTCATTGCAGTCCTAAATGGCTGACCCCTTATTCTGAGACTGTGACCCCGTGTTCTAGATGCCCCAGACAGGGGAAACATTTTCTCTGCATCTACCTTGTCAACCCTTAAGAGTTTTATGTTTCAATTAGATCACCTCTCATTCTTCTAAACTCCAGGCAATATCGATCTAGTCCATTCAATCTCCAGTCAAAGGACAATCCCCTCATCTCAGGAACTAGTGTAGTAACCCTTTATTGCACTTCCTCTAGGGCAAATATGTTATGATGGACAGGTGGTATGTGTTGTGGGTGACTTCCACTTTTCTCCTCCCAACTGACTGTAGATAGTATTTTGTGAAAAATGGTGTGTTTGCCCCAAGTGTTTTCAGGGTCAGATGAACAGACAAATGACAGGTTTTCTTGCAGGTTTAAAAAAAAAGATAACTTTTTACACAATTTCCAAAATGGTCGCAACCTCACCCACACATGCATTCACACACAGATGCATACACAAGAATAGATCTATAGAGAGAAAAGGGTAGAATGCAATTGAAGTCCAAATCACTGTACAAGAGTCCGTTGCTTAAAGAACACTCAGAGTTTCTTTCGGAAGCAAGTGTTGCAGTCTTCTTTGGTTAAAACTCAGCCCAAAGTTGGTGGTGTGAATCTGGTTTACTTTCACAGAGTCTCAAAGTCACCTTGCAATTTCTCAGCAGTGGTTGTTCAAGTTGTTATTCAGCAGGGTTCTTCTGCTTCGCTGGACTCTCAGCCTTGGCCTGGATCCAGATTTCTGTGGTCTTTGCTTGATCTCTCCTCTCTCTCCAGAGAGCTACCTTTTAAGGTAAAAATCCATCACATTTGAGTCTCTGTCAGGTGACAAAGGGCCCTCTCCCCTTCCATGACCACACAATGGTCCAGAATATGGAAACCATTGCTAACTGTTGGTGTCTGGATGGATTCTGTCACAATGTTGCTACTTAACACCTATAATAGAAACATAGACATAGGAAATAACAGCAGGAGTAGGCCATTCGGCCCTTCGAGCCTGCTCCGCCATTCATTATGATCATGGCTGATCATCTAACTCAGTAGCCTGTTCCCGCTTTCTCCCCATACCCTTTGATCCTTTAGACCCAAGAGCTATATCTAACTCCTTCTTGAAAACATACGATCTTTTGTCTCAACTGCTTTCTGTGGTAGCGAATTCCACAGGCTCACCACTCTCTGGGTGAAGAAATTTCTCCTCATCTCAGTCCTGAAAGGTTTACCTCGTATCCTTAGACTATGATCCCTGGTTCTGGACTCCCCCACCATCGGGAACATCCTTCCTGCATATACCCTGTCAAGTCCTGTTAGAATTTTATAGGTTTCTGTGAGATTCCCTTCACTCTTCTGAACTCCAGCGAATATAACACCGACTCAATCTCTCCTCATACGTCAGTCCCACCATCCCAGGAATCAGTCTGGTAAACCTTCGCTGCACTCCCTCTATAGCAAGAACCTTGCTTGGTTCATCCTTCATCTTGGTTTGAGCTGCGGAGTTAGTCTGTCTACAGAACCTTTGTTAGTTCATTCCTGTAGATAGGAGTCATCCATATGCAACGGGTAGATATTTCCCCTGGGGGGGGGGTGGGGTGTGGTGGGGGGGCGTCTAAGACCAGGGACACAGTCTCAGAATAAGAGGTAGGCCATTTAAGACTGAGATGAGGAGGAATTTCTTCACTCAGATGGTGGTGAATCTTTGGAATTTTCTATCCCAGAGGGCGGTGGATGCTCAGTCATTGAGTATCTTCAAGGCAGAGAGTGATAGATTTCTAGTTATTAAGGGTATCAGGGGATATGGGGATAGTGCGGGAAAATGGCATTGAGGTAGAATGTCAGCCATGATCTAGTTGAATGGTGGGGCAGGCTCAAGGGGCTTATTTGCCTACTCCTGTTCCTATTTCCCATGTTCCTTTGTTCCTAAATGGGCTCCTTTTAATTTCAATGGGTTCTCCCCAGAGCTAATTAAGACAAAGTTAACAAGCTTTATCCTCAACTATTTATTTACAGTACATGAAGGGGTCACCTAATCTTTACTCTATGTTATTTGTTGTACAAGTGTGCCCACTTTCTTGTGGTTCAGTTCAACAGTTGACTTTTATTTTATAATTCTTCCAGTTCATTGCTTATTTCATCACAGCTCCTTCCGAGCATGACACCTCCTCACAAAAGGGATAAACATGAAATTCCTAGGTATTTCATTTTTTTGTTGTTTCTTATTTTTGAGAAAGAAGGAAAGTAAGATATCGGGTAGCACACATTTGTACACATTCATCCCATGCACTCCTCAGGCTTTCAGTCATGATTTACTTACAGGCTTTTTGGTCTTACAGTGTTTTACATTCTAGACAAGGCATCTGCTATAATGTTGTCCTTCCGCTATATATACAATTTTCAGGTTGAATGGCTGAAGAAGTAAGCTCCATCGAATCAGTCTGGCAATTTAAACTTTGAATTTTGCCAGAAACTTTAAGGGATTGATGCCGGTGTAGATTTTAATTTCTTGTTGTCCGTTATTGGCATAAACTTGGAAATGTTGAAGGACTAGTAGGAGCCCTAATGCTTCCTTTTCCATGGTAGAATATTTTGTTTGATGTTTATTTAATAATTTTTTTGAAAATAGCCAATTGGCCTTTCGAGGCCTGAATCATCTTTGAGTAAGACTGCTCCCACTCTGACATCACAGGCATCAATAGCCATCTTAAAGGGCTTGTAGAAATTTGGGGCTGCCAATACTGGGTCATTTGTGAAAATTGCCTTCAACTTTTCAAAAGCTCACTCTGACCACACCACTTTTACACTTTTCTTCAACAAGTCAGTTAAAGGTGCAGCTAGGGTGCTGAAATTTGGAACAAATTTTCGGTAAAACCCACACATTTCCAGAGAAAACATGATTTCCCTCTTTGTTTAGGGAATGAGGAAATCTACCCTTGACAACACCTGACCTTGGCCTACAGTGTGGTCTAAATAGGTTACTTTAGCCAAAGCAAATTTGCTCTTTGAACATGAAGTGAGCTTTCTGTAACTCCTTAAAAAGTTCCCTTAAATGGTTCAAGTGGTCTTCCCAGGTATTACTGTAAATTAACAGGTCATCCAAGTAGATGGTACAGTTATTTAGATCAGATAAACCTGGTTCATGAGTCTTCAGAAAGTTGCTGGGGCATTCTTTAAACCAAATGGCAATACTTTGCATTGAAGTAAGCCATTGTGGGTGACAAATGCTGAAATGTCTTTTGCTTGGGTGGCCATGGGGACTTGCCAGTATCCTTTCAGTAAATCTATTTTACTAATGTAGGTGGAGTTTCCTACTTGATTGATGCAATCGTCAATATGGGGGATTGGAAAAGAATCTGTTCTTGTTATTGCATTGACTTTGTGGTAGTCAATGCAAAGTCTGGTCGATCCATCAGGTTTGGGTACTAGTACAATAGGGGAGCTCCAGCTGCTTTGGCGGTGTTCAATTAAATCATTTCCCAACATTGCACTTCCTTGCAGACCTGAGCCAATTTATCAGAGCTCAGGCTGTATGGATGCTGTCTTATTGGTGGGGTCTGTTCTACATCTACATCGTGTATTGTTAAAGATATGTGATGGATTTCTAAATACCAATGGCATAAAGGAATATGGGGATAGTGTGGGAAAAAGGCATTGAAGTGGATGATCAGCCACGATCATATTGAATGGTGGAGCAGGCTCGATTGGCTGAACTCCTATGTTCCTGTGACCTGGTTTGCATCTGCAAATTTTCTCAAACTCCCTTAGCAGTATTGCTAGCTCTTGTTTCTGCTGGTCAGAGAGATAGTCGAATATGGTGTCTAGTCTCCTTAACATTTCTGTATATTCCAATTTTATGATAGGGAGTTCAATTTATAGGGTCATAGAGTTTTACAGCACAGAAACAGGCTTTTTGGCCCAACAAGCCTGTGCCGACCATCAAGCACCCGTCCTAACTAATCCCATTTCCCTGCACTTGGCCCGTAGCCTTGTATGTTATGGCGTTTCAAGTGCTTATCGAAATATTTCTTGAATGTTGTGGGTGTTCCTGCCTCTACCACTCCTTCAGGCAATGTGTTCCAGATTCCAACCACCCTCTGGGTGAAAAAATTCCTCCTCAACTCCCCTCTGAACCTCCTGCCCCTTACCTTAAATCTATGCCCCCTAGTTATTGACCTAGTTATTGACCTCTCCGCTAAGGGAAAAAGTTTCTTCCTATCTATCCTATCAATGCCCCTCATAACTTTGTATACCTCAATCAAGTCCCCCCTCAGCCTTCTCCGCTCCAAGGAAAACAAATTCAGTCTATCTAGTCGGTCTTCATACCATAACTGAAATGCTCCAGCCCGGCAACATCCTGGTGAATCTCCTCTGCACCCTCTCCGTTGCAATCATATCCTTCCAATAGTGTGGCAACCAGAACTGTACACCGTACTCCAACTGTGGCCGAACCAGCATTTGATATAGCTCCATCATAACCCCCCAACTCTTATATTCTATGCCTCGGCTAATGAAGGCAAGTATCCCGTACGCCTTCCTAACCACCTTATCTGCTTGTGCTGCTGCCTTCAGTGATCTATGGACAAGCACCCCAAGGACCCTCTGTACTCCCTAGGGTCCTACCATCCATTGTATATTCCATTGCTTTGTTAGACCTCCCAAAGTGCATCACCTCACACTTCTCAGGATTAAACTACATTTGCCACTGCTCCGCCCATCTTACCAGCCCATCTATATCGTCCTGTCATCTAAGGCTTTTCTCCTCACTATTTACGACACCACCAATTTTCGTGTCATCTGCGAACTTACTAATCATACTTCTTATATTCACGTCTAAATCATTAATGTACACTACAAACAGTAAGGGTCCCAGCACCGATCACTGCGGTACACCACTGGTCACAGGCTTCCACTTGCAGAAACAACCCTCGACTCTCACCCTCTGCCTCCTGCCACTCAGCCAATTTTGAATTCAATTTGCCAAATTGCCCTGGATCTCATGGGCTCTTACCTTGTTAACCAATCTCCCATGTGGGACCTTATCAAAAGCCTTACTGAAGTCCATGTAAACTACATCAACTGCTTTACCCTCATCTACACCTCTCGTCACCTCCTTGAAAAATTCAATCAAATTTCTTAGACATGATCTTCCCTTGGCAAAGCTATGCTGACTATTCCTGATTAACCCCTGCCTCTCCAAGTGGAGATTAATCCTGTCTCTCAGAATTTTTTCCAATAATTTCCCTACCACTGATGTTCGACTCACCAGCCTGTAATTACCTGGTTTATCCCTGCTACCCTTCTCAAAAGGTACCACATTCGATGTCCTCCAATCCTCTGGTGCCTCTACTGTGGCCAGATAGGATCTGAAAATTTGTGCCAGTGCCCCCACTATCTCCTCCCTCGCCTGACGTAGCAGCCTGGGATACTTCTCATCTGGGCCTGAGGATTTATCCACCTTCAAGCCTGCTAAAACAGCTAATACTTCCTCTTTTTCAATGCTAATTTGATCAAGTATATCACAATTCCCCTCCCTGATCACTCCACCTACATCGTTCCTCTCCATAGTGAACACAGATTGAAAAGTAATCGTTCATAACCTCCCCTATGTCCTCCGGCTCCACACACAGATTGCCTCTATGATCCATAATGGGCCCCACTTTTTCCCTGGTTATTCTCTTGCCCCTAACATACTTATAAAATGCCTTGGGATTTTCCTTTATCTTGTCTGCCAGTGATTTTTCATGCTCCCTCTTCGCTCTCCTAGTTACTTTTTAAGAACTCCCCTACACTTTCTATAATTTTCTAGGGTCTCCGTTGTTTTCAGCACTCTAAATCTGCCATACGCCACCTTTTATTTCTTTATCCAATCCTTTATATCCCTTGACATCCAGGGTTCCCTTGACCTGTTGGTCCGAATCTTCACCATTACAGGAATATGCTGCACCTGAACCCTCACAATTTCCCTTCTAAATGACTCCCACTGATCTGATGTAGTCTTTCCTGTAAGAAGCTGCTCCCTGTTCACTTTGGCCAGATCCTGTTTTTTCATATTGAAATCTGTCTTCCCCCAATTCAGTACTCTCATTTCCGGTCTCTCTATGTCCTTTTCCATAACAATCTTAAATCTTACTGAGTTATGGTCACTATTCCCGAAATGCACCCCCAATGCCACTTCCACCACTTGTCTGGCTTTATTCCCTAGGATTAAGTCCAGTAACGCCCCTCTTCTTGGAGGACTCTCTACGTGCTGGCTCAAAAAGCTCTCCTGAATACACTTGAAGAATTACGCCCCCTTTAAGCTTTTTGCACTAATACTATCCCCTCTAATATAGGGGAAGTTGAAATTTGAAAATTTTCTGGGTTCCCTTCTTCGTCTATTTTGTCTTCATACGGTCTGTCATCCTCTGCTGCTCTTACTGCCTGACATACACTTACTGGTCGATCTGGTTCCCAGCTATGGTATTGTTTTAGCATATTGATTAGGCACAGTCTTTACTTTTTTCCCTGGTCTGGGGTATTAATCAAGTAATTCAAGTCTTTCACCTTTTTCCCTATACTGTAAGGGCTACAAACTCTGGCTTTTAGAGGTTCACCTTCCAATGATAGCAGGAGCACAAGCTGCTCCGCTGGTTTAAATTCCCGGGCTGCAGCCTTTTTGTCTGCTTGCCTTTTCATGTTTTGCTGAGCTGCTTGACATTGCTTCCGCCACTTCCTGCACTGCTAAACGTACCTGCAACCCCGTCCCCACCAGTGTTCCGCCTTGGATCGCCAAATGAGGATCCGAACTTGCAGAAGTGCCAGCCATCGGCACCAATATCGCAGCGGGCCGGAAGATGGTGGTGAGAAGGTAATTAATTCCTTTGTTTAAATTAATTTGCTTATGCAAATGTTTCCATCGTGGGTGAGGGGGCCGCCATGACGCTTTGCTGCCGCAGGCAATATTAAGCCGGGCCTTCCTGGTGTCGAGGCCTGAGGTGGGCCTCTGCTGGAGGCATTTTCCACCCCCCGCCTCCCCCCCCACTCAAAAAATAAAATATTTTAAAATGGAAGCACTTTTGTAACACCTCCATCCTTGGAAGAATGAAACACAATTTTTTAATGCGTTTCATTACAAAGAGTGAAAAAAGTTGAAATATGTGAAAACATTTACACACTCATTATCATTCACTTTTTATCTGAAGGTAATACAGTTCAGCTTTGTCCCATCTTTGCACTCAGTGCAAAGTTAGATTCTAGACAAAGCATCCACAATTACATTATTTCTTCCTGTAATGTGGATAATCTTTAAGTGATAAGGTTGCAACAGTAAACTCCATCAGAATAGTCTGGCATTCTGCTTTCCACGAAGGCTAGGAGACGTGACAGACATGGACTTCAAAATGCTTAAGAGCTAGTAATAAGCCCAGGGTTTATTTTTCCACTGTTGAATATCTTTTTTAGTGTCGATTTAACTTTTTTGAAAAGTATCCCACTCACCTTTCTATGCCCGATTCATCACCTTGTAACAGGACTGCACCGACCCCCAATTGCTACCTTGAAGGGCTTAGTGAAATTTGGAGCAGCCAATGCTGGTTCATTAGTCAAAATGGCTTTCAGCCTCTCAAAAGATGCTTGGCACTCTCCTAATCACACTACCTTGGTTTCCTTTTTTTGTAGCAAATCTGTCAGTGGAGCAGCTACAGTACTAAAATTTGGTACAAACTTGCAGTCGGAACCACACAACCCCAAAAACCTCACGAATTCTCACTGGGGCAATACAGTTGCGCAGTGGTTAGCACCACAGCCTCACAGCTCCAGCAACCCGGGTTCAGTTCTGGGTACTGCCTGAACGGAGTTTGCAAGTTCTTCTTGTGACCGCGTGGGTTTCCACTGGGTGCTCCGGTTTCCTCCCACAGCCAAAGACTTGCAGGTTGATAGGTAAATTGGCCATTGTAAATTGCCCCTAGTGTAGGTAGGTGTTAGGAGAATGGTGGGGATGTGGTAGGGAATATGGGATTAATGTAGGATTGGTAGAAATGGGTGGTTGTTGGTTGGCACAGTCTCGGTGGGCCGAAGGGCCTGTTTCAGTGCTGTATCTCTCTCTGTTTCTTAGGGGTAGGGAACTCCATCAGTGCTTGAATTCTTGCTGTTCTTGGCAACACTTGTCCTTGCCCTACTATATGCCTGAGGTAGGCTACTCTGGCTTTTGCAAATTCACTTTTGACAAGGTTTTTCACTAAATCAGCCAATTGTACTTTTCTAAACAGAGCTTTTAGTTTTTCCAAATGGCCCTTCCAAGTGTCACTGTATACCAGCACATCATCAAGACCACTTGGTTCATTAGTCTTTGAAAAGTGGCTAGGGCATTTTTTGGCCCGGATGGCATTACTCGGCATTGGAAAAGACCGTTTGGTGTGTCAAAGGCCAATATTTCTTCAGCTTGGGGTGTTAAAGGAACCTACCAGTATTCCTCTAACAAATCTATTTTTGTAGAAATGTGGCACTGCCCACTCTGTCAATACAGTTTTTCTAGCGAGGAATTAGTTAGGAGTCTTCCTTTGCTACTGCATTAACTTTCTGTAGTCCATGCAGATTTGAATTGAACTGTCAGGTTTAGGCACAAATACCACTGGGAAACTCCAGCTACTTTGACTGGTTTTCCAACATGTGTTGGATTTCTGCTTTTACCCGGGCCTGTGTTTCTGGACGAAGTGATAAGGATGCTGTTTTATAGGAAAGGATTCCACTACATCCACATCATGTGTGGCTAGGGTTGTACATCTTGGTTATGAGCTGTGAGTAGCCTTGTTGGGTCTTCTCGTTGTTCTGCATCTAAATACGAAAGGATAATGTCTAATCTGCCAAACAATTCAGTATGAGCTAACCGAACAGTTGGAGGTTCAAATTGAGAATTGTCTAGGCCTCCTTTTGCCTCATCCTCACTATCCCTTTCATCCTTCACTGTCCCTACTACCTGACATACCTGTGTTTGCTTATCCTCCTTCCAGCGATGATATTGTTTCAAAAATTGATATGACACAGCCGATACTTTTTCCGGCGATCTAGGGTGTCAATCAAATAAATTACTTTACGAATTCTTTTGACCACTTTATATGGACCACTGAACCGTGCTTTCAACGGTTCACCCTGTAAAGACGGTCATACTAGCACCTCATCCCCTGGTTGAAATGTTCGGGTCTTGGCCTGCTTATCTGTTCATTTCTTCATGGTTGTTTGGGAAGCTTTAAGCTTTTACAAGCCACTTTGCAGGCTCTCGTGAGCCACTCCCAGGACACAGATACAAAATCTACCACAGAACATATTTTTTTTACTCATTCATGGGATGTGGGCGTCACTGGTCAGGCCAGCATTTATTGCCCATCCCTAATTGCCCTTGAGAAGGTGGTGGTGAGCTGCCTTCTTGAACCGCTGCGGTCTATTTGGAGTAGGTACACCCACAGTGCTGTTAGGAAGGGAGTTCCAGGATTTTGACCCAGCGACAGTGAAGGAACGGCGATATAGTTCCAAGTCAGGATGGTGTGTGACTTGGAGGGGAACTTGCAGGTGGTGGTGTTCCCATGTATTTGCTGCCCTTGTCCTTCTAGTTGGTAGAGGTCGCGGGTTTGGAAGGTGCTGTCTAAGGAGCCTTGGTGCATTGCTGCAGTGCATCTTGTAGATGGTACACACTGCTGCCATTGTGCGTCAGTGGTGGAGGGAGTGAATGTTTGTACATGGGGTGCCAATCAAGTGGGCTGCTTTGTCCTGGATGGTGTCAAGCTTCTTGAGTGTTGTTGGAGCTGCACCCATCCAGGCAAGTGGAGAATATTCCATCACACTCCTGACTTGTGCTTTGTAGATGGTGGACAGGCTTGGGGGAGTCATGAGGTGAGTTACTCGCCTCAGGTTTCCTAGCCTCTGACCTGCTCTTGTAGCCACGATATTTATATGGCTACTCCAGTTCAGTTTCTGGTCAATGGTAGCCCCTAGGATGTTGATAGTGGGGGATTCAGCGATGGTAATGCTGTTGAATGTCAAGGGGAGATGGTTAGATTCTCTCTTGTTGGAGATGGTCATTGCCTGTCACTTGTGTGGCGCGAACGTTACTTGCCATTTATCAGCCCAAGCCTGGATATTGGCTAGGTCCTGCTGCATTTCTACACGAACTGCTTCAGTATCTGAGGAGTCACGAATGGTGCTGAACATTGTGCAATCATCAGCAAACATCCCCATTTCCTACCTTATGATTGAAGGAAGGTCATTGATGAAGCAGCTGAAGATGGTTGGGCCGAGGACACGACCCTGAGGAACTCCTGCAGTGATGTCCTGGAGCTCAGATGATTGACCTCCAACGACCACAACCATCTTCCTTTGCGCTAGGTATGACTTCAGCCAGTGGAGGGTTTTCCCCCTGATTCCCATTGACCTCAGTTTTGCGAGGGCTCCTTGATGCCATACTCGGTCAAATGCTGCCTTGATGTCAAGGGCAGTCACTCTCACCTCACCCCTTGAGTTCAGCTCTTTTGTCCATGTTTGAACCAAAGCTGTAATGAGGTCAGGAGCTGAGTGGCCCTGGAGGAACCCAAACTGAGCATCACTGAGCAGGTTATTGCTAAGCAATTGCTTGATGGCACTGTTGATGACACCTTCCATCACTTTACTGATGATTGAGAGTAGGCTCATGGGGCGGTAATTGACCGGGTTGGACTTGTCCTGCTTTTTGTGTACAGGACATACCTGGGCAATTTTCCACATTGCAGGGGAGATGCCAGTGTTGTAGCTGTACTGGAACAGCTTGGCTAGGGGCGCAGCAAGTTCTGGAGCACAGGTCTTCAGTACTATTGCCGGAATATTGTCAGGGCCCATAGCTTTTGCAGTATCCAGTGCCTTCAATTGTTTCTTGATATCACGCGGAGTGAATCGAATTGGCTGAAGTCTGGCATCTGTGATGCTTGGGACTTCAGTAGGATGCTGACATGGATCATCAACCTGGCACCTCTGGCTGAAGATTGTTGCAAATGCTTCTACCTTATCTTTCGCACTGATGTGCTGGGCTCCCCCATCATTGAGGATGGAGATAATTGTGGAGCCACCTCCTCCAGTTAGTTGTTTAATTGTCCACCACCATTCAAGGCTGGATGTGGCAGGACTGCAGAGCTTAGATCTGATCCGTTGGTTATGGGATCGCTTAGCTCTGTCTATCGTATGCTGCTTAGGTTGTTTGGCATGCAAATAGTCCTGGGTTGTAGCTTCACCAGGTTGACACCTCATTTTGAGGTATGCCTGGTGCTGCTCCTGGCATGCCCTCCTGCACTCTTCGTTGAACCAAGGTTGGTCTCCTGACTTGATGTGCAGAGTGGGGGATATGCCGGGCCATGAGGTTACAGATTGTGGTTGAGTACAATTCTGCTGCTGCTGATGGCCCACAGTGCCTCATGGATGCCCAGTTTTGCATTGCTAGATCTGTTCGAAATCTATCCCATTTAGCACGGTGATGGTGCCACACAACACGATGGACGGTATCCTCAATGTGAAGGCGGGACTTTGTCTCCACAAGGACTGTGCGTTGGTCACTGCTACCAATACTGTCATGGACAGAAGCATCTGCGGCAGGCAGATTGGTGAGGACGAGGTCAAGTATGTTTTTCCGTTGTGTTGGTTCCTCCACCACCTGCCGCAGACCCAGTCTAGCAGCTATGTCCTTTCGGACTTGACCAGCTCGGTCAGTAGTGGTGCTACCGAGCCACTCATGGTGATGGACATTGAAGTCCCCCACCCAGAGTACATTTTGTGACCTTGCCACCCTCAGTGCTTCCTCCAAGTGGTGTTCAACTGAGTCATCAGCTGAGGGAGGGCGGTCGGTGGAAATCAGTAGGAGGTTACCTTGCCCATGTTTGACCTGATGCCATGAGACTTCATGGGGTCCAGAGTCGATGTTGAGGACTCCCAGGGCAACTCCCTCCCTACTGTATACCACTGTGCCACCACCTCTGGTGGGTCTGTCCTGCCGGTGGGGCAGGACATACCCGGGGATGGTGATGGCAGCGTCTGGGACATTGTCTGTAAGGTATGATTCCGTGAGTATGACTTTGTCAGGCTGTTGCTTGACTTGTCTGTGGGACAGCTCTCCCAACTTTGGCACAAGCCCCCAGATGTTAGTAAGGAGGACTTTGCAGGGTGAACAGGGCTGGGTCTGCCGTTGTCGTTTCTGCTGCCTAGGCCGATGCCGGGTGGTCTGTCCGGTTTCATTCCTTTTTATAGACTTTATAGCGGTTAGATACAACTGAGTGGCTTGCTAGGCCATTTCAGAGGGCATGTAAGAGTTAACCACATTTCTGTGGGTCTGGAGTCACATGTAGGCCAGACCAGGTAAGGACAGCAGATTTCCTTCCCTCAAGGACATTCGTGAACCATATGGGTTTTTAGAACAATCGACAATGGTTTCATGGCCATCATTAGACGAGATTTTAATTCCAGATTTATTCATTAAATTCAAATTTCACCTTCTGCTGTGGTGGGATTCGGACCCATGAATTTCATCCCTCTGTTCTAAAAACCTTTCTTTGATTAGTTTGAGAGGACTTCTCATCTTATGTCGATAAACTAATTCAAAAGGAATAAAACCGGTAGATTCATTAGATGAACCCCTAGTGATAAACAAAAGAAATTCTAGCCTTTATCCAAATCTTGGGATTATTCATAACATATGCCCTGATTTAATATAACACAAAAACAAGAAATTCTGGAAATACTGAGCAGGAAAAAAAACACAGTGGGTAGGCACAGTAGAAACAAACTGAACAAGCTAAAATAAAATAAACACAAAAAAGAAAAAAATAACTAAAAATAAAAGTAAAATGGGGGCCCATCATGCTCTGAAATTATTGAAGAGGAGACCGCATTGTGAACAGCGGATACAGTATACTACATTGAAAGAAGTACAAGTAAATCGCTGCTTCACCTGAAAGGAGTGTTTGGGGCCTGGGATAGTGAGGAGAGAGGAAGTAAATGGGCAGGTGTTACACCTCCTGCGATTGCAGGGGAAGGTGTTGTGGGAAGGGGACGAGGTGGTGGGGGTAATGGAGGAGTGGACCAGGGTGTCACTGAAGGAATGATCCCTTCGGAATGCTGACAGGGGAAGGGAGGGGAAGATCGGTGCCTTTGGTAGTGGCATCACGCTGAAGGTGGCAGAAATGGCGGAGGACGATCCATTGGATATGGAGGCTGATGGGGTGGAAGGTGAGGACAGGGGGTACCCTGTCGTGGTTCTGGGAGGGAGGGGAAGGGGTGAGGGTAGAGGTGCGGGAAATGGGCCGGTCACGGTTGAGGGCCCTGTCAACCACAGTGGGGGGGGGGGATCCTCGGTTGAGGAAAAGACATATCAGAAGCGCTGTCATGGAAGGTAGCATCATCAGAGCAGATGCGTCGGAGATAGAGAAACTGGGAGAATGGAATGGTGTTCTTTCAGGAGGCGGGGTGTGAAGAAGTGTAGTCGAGATAGCTGTGGGAGATGGTGTGCTTGTAATGAATATTAGTAGACAGCCTATCCCCAGAGATGGAGGCAGAGAAGTTCTCTCCGTTTGCTTAAAATCTTTTACATTTCTTATATCTGTCAGTTCTGAAGAAAGGTCACTGACCTGAAACGTTAACTCTGCTTCTCTCTCCACAGATGCTGCCAGACCTGCTGAGTATTTCCAGCGTTTCTTGTTTTTATTTCCCATTGACTTCAGTTTTGCTAGGGCTCCTTGATGACATGCTTCGTCAAGTACTGCCTTCATGACAACATAGAAAACATAGAAAATAGGAGCAGGAGTAGGCCATTCAGCCCTTCGAGCCTGCTCTGCCATTCATTATGATCAAGGGCAATCTTCCCACCTCACTTCTTGGGTTCAGCTCTTTTGTCTATGTTTGAACCAAGGCTGTAATGAGGCGATATATTTCCAAGTCTGGAAGGTGTGTGTCTTGGAAGGGAACTTGCAGGTTTGCAGGTGATAGTGTTCCCATGCATCTGCTGCCCTTGTTCTTCTAGGTGGTAGAGGTCGCGAGTTTGAAAGTTGCTGCAGTGCATCATGGAGATGGTACACACTGCTGTCACTGTGCGTCAGTGGTGAAGGGAGTGAATGCTGAAGGTAGTAGCTGGGTTGCTTTGTCCTGAATGTTGTTGAGCTTCTTGAGTGTTGGAGCTGCACTCATTCAGGCAAGTGAAGAATATTCCATCACACTCCTGACTTGTGCCTTATAGATGGTGGACAGGCACTGGGGAGACAAGAGGTGAGTTACTCAACGCAGAATTCCCAGCCTCTGAACTGCTCTTGTGGCCACAATATTCATATGGCTGTTCCAGTTCAGTTTGTGGTCTATGGTGATCCTCAGGATGTTTATAGTGGGGGATTCAGCGATGGTTATGCCATTGAACATCAAGGGGAAATGGTTAGATTCTCTCTTACTTGAGATGGTCATAACCTGGCACTTGTGTGTTGTGAATGTTACTTCCCACTTATCAGCCCAAGCCTGGTTGTTGTCCAGGTCTTGTTGCATCTGCACACGGGCTGCTTCAGTATCTGAGGAGTTGAGAATGGTGCTGAACAGAGTGCAATAATCAGCAAACATCCCCACTTCTGACCTTATGGATGGAGGGAGGGTCATTGATGAAGCAGCTGAAGATGGTTGGGCCTAGGACACTATCCTGAGGAATTCCTACAATGATATCCTGGGACTGAGAGGATTGACTCCAACAACCACAACCATCTTAAATAAAAGCAAAATACTGCGGATGCTGGAACCATCTTCCTGGGTGCTCGGTGTGACACCAACCAGTGGAGAGCTTTCCCCCTGATTCCCATTGACTCCAGTTTTGCTACGTCTCCTTGATGCCATCCTCGGTCAAATGCTGCCTTGATGTCAAGGGCAGTCACTCTCACCTCACCTCTTTCAAGGTGGCAGGACAGATTGAGAGTGTAGTTAGCAAAGCATATGGGATCATGGACTTCATAAATAAATGTACTGAGTGCAAAAGTAGGGAAGTTATGCTGAACCTTTATAAAGCTCTGGTTAAGCCATAACTAGAATATTGTGTCCAGTTTTGGTCATCATACTTTAGGAATGGTGTGAAGGTCCTTGAGAGTGTGCAGAGGAGTTTTACAAGAATAGTTCCAGGGTGAGGGATTTTAGCTACAGGGTTAGGTTGGGAAGCTGGAGCAAAGGAGATTGAGTTGAGATTTGATAGAAATGTACAAGTTTAAAACAGGTTTAGATGAGGTAGACAAAGAAAAGCTGTTACCACTAGCTGATAGTACAAGGACACAAGTTTATGGTTTTAAGCAAAAGATGTGCAGAGATGTGAGGAAGAACGTTTTTACATAGCAGTGGTAATCACTTGGAACTCTGCCTACCAGAGTGGGAGCAGGAGGTACTGGGTGGCGCAGTGGTTAGCACCGCAACCTCACAGCTCCAGTGACCTGGGTTCGATTCTGGGTACTGCCTGTGCGGAATTTGCAAGTTATCCCTGTGACCGCGTGGGTTTTCGCCGGGTGCTCCGGTTTATTCCCACAGCCAAAGAATTGCAGGTTGATAGGTAAATTGACCATTATAAATTACCCCTAGTATAGGTAGGTGGTAGGGGAAGGTGGGGATGTGAGAGGGTAATGGAATTAATATAGGATTAGTATAAATGGGTGGTTGATGGTCGGCACAGACTCGGTGGGCTGAAGGGCCTGTTTCAATGCAGTATTTCTAAATAAATAAATGAATGGTTTCAAAAGGCAACACCTACACCTCCTCCCCTTCCTATGACACCTTCCCATGCAATCGCAGGAGGTGTAATACCTGGCTTTTCCCCCTCCTCCTTCCTCACTATCCAAGGCCCCAAACACTCCTTTCAGGTGAAGCAGCGATTTACTTGTACTTCTTTCAATTTAGTGTACTGTATTCGCTGCTCACAATGTGGTCTCCTCTACGCAGATTGGGTGACCGCTTTGCAGAATACCTCCGCTCAGTCTGAAAGCATGACCCCGAGTTTCCGGTTGCTTGCCATTTCAACACCCCCCCCCCCTACTCTCATGCCGACATATCTGTCCTGGACTTGCCTCAGTGTTCCAGTGAACATCAACGCAAGCTCGAGGAACAGTACCCCATTTACCGATTAGGCACGCGACAGCCTGCCGGACTGAACATGGAGTTGAATAATTTCAGAGCACAATGGGCCCCCTTTTTTATTTTCAGTTATTTTTTTCTTTTCTTTTTTAGTTTAATTGAATTTTATTTTGTTTCATCATTTTTTTTAACCATGTGCCTGCCCACTGTTTTTTTCATGTTTGTGCTTTGGGCCAGGGCTGTTCATTTTTCTGTCAATTAATACCCTCTCTGCACTAACACTTTTCTTTCAGAACTCCATTAACATAGCATTTGCCTTGTTCCATGACCTTCTTGCCAGTTATTCTCTGTCACCCTATCCTATCAACACCTCTTTTGTTATCTCCTGCTCCACCCTGCTTTAATTGCTTAAAACCTATTACAGTTCTAACTTTTGCCAGTTCTGATGAAAGGTTGCTGACCTGAAATGTTAACTCTTCTTCTCCCTCCACAGATGCTGCCAGACCTGCTGAGTATTTCCAGAATTTCTTGTTTTTATTTCAGATTTCCAGCATCTGCAGTATTTTGCTTTTATATGAGTATCAAAAGAGACTGGCTGCTCCAAAGTTTTCTGTAGACATATAAATAGTAAAAGGGTGGTAAAAGGAGGAGTGGGGTCAAATAGGGACCATAAAGGGGATTTACACATGGAGGCCGTGGGCATAGCTGAGGTATTAAATGAATACTTTGCATCTATCTTTACCAAGGAAGAAGATGCAACCCAGGCAGTGGTGAAAAAGGATGTAAGTCAGACACTAGAAGGGTTTAAGATTGATAAAGAGGAGGTATTAGGTAAGCTGGCTGTACCTAAAAGTCGATAAAGCACCAGGACCGGATGAGATGCATCCAAGGATACTGAGGGAAGTGAGGGTGGAAATCGCAGAGGAACTGGCCATAATATTTCAGTCTGCCTTAGATTTGGGTGGTACCAGAGGACTGGAGAATTGCAACCATTACACCCTTGTCCAAAAAAGGGTGTAAAGGCAAGCCTAGCAACTACAGGCCAGTCAGTTTAACTTCGGTGGTGGGCAACTTCTATAAAAAAATAATTTGGGACAAAATTAATTGTCACATGGACAAATGTGGGTTAATTAAGGAAAGCCAGCATGGATTTTTTAAGGGGAAATCGGGGAATCATGTTTCAGTAACTTGCTGGAGCTTTTTGAAGAGGTAACAGAGAGGGTTGATGAGGGCAATGCTGTTGAGATGGTGTACATGGTCTTTCAAAAGGCGTTTCATTACAGTGCCACACAACAGGCTTGTTAGCAAACCTGTTGCTCTTGGAATAAAAGGGACGGTAGCAACATGGATACAAAATTGGCTGTGACAGGAAACAAAGGTTAGTGATTAATTGAATTTTTTCGGGCTGGAGGAAGGTTTGTAGTGGAGTTCCCCAGGTATCAGTGTTGGGACCCTTGCTTTTCCTGATATATATTAATGATGTAGACCTTGGTGTTCAGGGCACAATTTCAAAGTTTGCAGATGATACGAAATAGGAGGATGGTGTAGAACTTCAAAAGGACTTAGAGAGGTTGGTGAAATGGGCAGACAGATGGCAGATGAAGTTGAATGCAGAGAAATGTGAATCGATTCATTTTAGTGGGAAGAACATGGAGAAAGAATATAAAATAAAGAGAATAATTCTAAAGGGGGTGCAAGAGCAGAGAGACCTAGGTGTATATGTGTATAAATCATTGAAGGTGGCAGGACAGGTTGAGAGAGCAGTTAATAAAGCATACAGTATCCTGGGCATTATTAATAGGGGCATAGAGTTCAAGAGCAAGGAATTTATGTTGAACCTGTATAAGACACTAGTTCAGCCTCAGCTGGAGTACTGCGTCCAGCTTTGGAAGCCCCGCTTTAGGAAAGACATGAGGGCATTGGATAGAGTACAGAAAAGATACACGAGAATGGTTCCAGGGATGAGGAACTTCAGTTATGAAGATAGATTGAAGAAGTTAGGACTAGTTTCCTTGGAGCAGAGAAGGCTGAGAGGTGAATTGATCACGGTATTCAAAGTCATGAGGGGTCTGGACAGAGTAGATAGAGAGAAACTGTTCCCACTCGTGAAACGATCGAGAACGAGAGGGCACAGATTTAAAATATTTGGTAAACGAAGCAAAAGTGACATGAGGAAAAACTTTTCACACAGTGAGTGTTTAAGGTCTGGAATGCACTGCCTGAGAATGTGGTGGAGGCAGGTTCAATTGAAGCATTCAAAAGGGAATTAGACTGTTATATGGGAAGGAAGAATGTGCAGGGTTACAGGGAGAAGGCAGGGGAATGGAACTGAGTGAATTGCTCTTTCAGAGAGCAGGTGCAAATGGCCTCTTTCTGCAGTGTAATATTTCTGTGATTCTGGGTCTGAACTTTGCATTCAGGAAGGGAGGTGGAGGGGTGTGTGTCGTGAAGGGGTTCTGAACGCTGCACTCAGGAAGGGAGGTACCCCATACCTTTGTTCCATAAAAGGAGCCACTTTGCGCCCTTGAACATTTCGGGGGGGGAGGTGGAAGGGGGCTGACCCTGCAGTCAACCAACGATGGTGTGGGAAGTGGGGGGAACAGTGGTAGTCCATGACTCCTTTATGTGCAGTGGGGGCCACAAGTGGTAACCAGCTTAAGGTTATGTTGCTGGTGGTCCAATCCAGGCAACTGTAATAATATGACGGGTCCTGCTGCCCTTCCCTTAAATAAAGCTAAGACGGGCAATGTCATGCCATACCATATAGGTGATAGCAGAACGCAACTGAAGCACCAATTCACATCACTCTCTGCTCCGATAGGTGCCATTGACCTACTGATGGAACCAAGTTTACTTCCAGCATAGAGATGGGGTTGGTACACCCTGTCGTTCTTGATCCATATGCCGTGAGGAGCCATATCTGCCGGAGGCAGAAACAAGAAACAGGTGCAGCCCACATGGAAGCTCCCAGACGTGAGCAGCAGCAACCACCAAGGTGCATTTGTGGCTAGACAGCGGGTCTACAGGCCCCGCGTGACATACTTGCAGATGTTGCAGCGCCATTGTCAGAGACGACTGCGGATGTCCAGAGAGGCAGTGACACATCTCAGTGCACTGCTGAATGATGACCCGCAGCCGATGGGCTTTTGTGAACAGCCTATGCCAGTGGCCCTCAAAGTGACAGCGGCTCTAATCTTCTATGCCTCTGCGTTGTTCCAGGGATCCACCGGCAACCTGTATGGGGTTTCACAGTCAACAGTACACCGCTGTATCAGAGAGGTCACTAATGCCTTGTACATGAGATCTGGTGACTCTGTGCACTTCAGGACAGACCCTGCGAGTCAGACCGAGAGGGTCATTGGATTTGGGGCCATTGCGGGATTCCCACAAGTACAAGGGGTCAACGACTGCATGCATGTGGCTATCAAGGCTCCAACCAGACAACCAGCCACACACCTCAATAGAAAGGGCTCCTGCTCACTCAACATGCAGCTAGTATGTGACCACAAGAAGCATGTCATGCAAGTGTGTGCCCGCTTTCCAGGCAGCTGCCATGACTTCTTCATCCTGCGCTAGTCCCAGGTGCCTCTGCTCTTCACTGCACTGGTTCAGATCCAGGGTTGGATTCTTGGAGACATGGTTCCTGACGCCGATGAGAAACCCCACCAGTGATGCAGAAGAGAGATACAATGCCTGCCATGGCTTGACACAAGCTACTATCTAGCAGGCCATCGGCATGCTGAAGATGCGCTGCCGCTGCCTGAATAGATCGGGTGGGGCCCTACAGTATGCACCAGAAAGGGTTGCACACATCACTGCTGTATGCTATGATTTGTCCAGCTTTGCATTACAGAGGGGGAGGGCCTTGTAGGATGATGAGAGACGAGAGCAGGAGATATCCTCGGATGATTAGGACCCAGAGGGTTGCAGCAGCATATGCGCCTGGGAGGACAGAGAGCATTGATGCAGCACGTACATGGTGAGCAGCGAGAAAGGGATGCACAACAACGCCTTATTGCTGAGCGCTTTCACAATCCCTGAAGTGCACCATATGCTCCCCATGTCACACACCACCGTCCTTCATCTGGTCTGCAGTCTTCTGCATCTGTGACATCTATGCCTCCACCATTACTGGCAGCATCTAACTGAGTCATTGCCCATGTGACTGCATCCATGCAGTGTCACATCACATACTGGCATGTCAATGATGTTATTCCATACATTGGCAGTTCTGTCAGGCCAATGGTGTTATGACAGGACACATAATCAGTACTTGCTGGCATGTTTCATTCACACAGGAAAAAGTTAGACAAGCATATTTACTGAGAACGAATAATACATAGCCGTGTCACCAGTGAAAACCCATTTGTGTCATGCTGTCTTTTTGTAACTTTTGCGGGTCCTCCTTCGCGGTGCTACTTCTGCGCTCGTAGCTTGACTGGATGCAGGCTGTTGATCAGGACGCCCTTTGGCTTTGGATGACTTTGGCGGTTGTCTTCAGGATGCCTGAGGCCTGGAGGGCCAATGCTACCTGAGGGCCTCCTACACTATTGCAGGGCTGTCCTCAGAGATTGTGGCTGCTGGAGCTGAACTCATTGGCAGAGGGGCTGAGGAGCCGGTGTCCACATTGGAATCACCCTGAGAGAGGACCCCAGATGCGGCACGCAGGCTTGTTCCCTCCCTCTCTAGGCTCGTGAGCATCTCGCTAATTTCCCGAGAAGGACCAGGGGCAAAGACACTGTCAGGCCCCTGGTCCCTCTCTCGCCTTGCCACTGCTGTGTCCAGCTCAATGACGAAGGCAAGGGTTTGCAGGTCAGCGCAAAGCATTGGAATCTGGCTCTCCATGAGGGTCACCAACCTCTCGATGGAGGAAGCCATGCGTTCATATGCCTGGGACGTGGCAGTTGTCATAGCCTGGATGGACTCCTCCATCGTCTGCTCGAAGCTGCGCATTGCCTGTGGCATCTCAGCCAGTTGTTGCCTTAACTCTCCCTGCAAATCCAGCATGCTCTATGCTGTCCACACCAGAGGACATAATCATCAGCCTGGGGCTCAGCATGGGCCTGGCCACTCTCAGTCCTCTGACTGTCAGAAGTGTTGCCTTTCTCAGCCTCAGCCAGCCTGTTCGGGCGCATGTGTGGTGCTGTCACCAGCTTGTGACCTAGACTCTAAAGCCGAATAGATTCCTACTGAGATGAATGTATCTGCGCTGGTGGAAGGTGCGGGAGTGTCATGGGACGCTGACTCCTCTGAGGTTGTCTCTTCCGCAGAGGTGCTGGAAGTCTCCAGGGCTTCCAATGCCGACTCGGAGCGTTGCCCTGCAAGATACCATGTGAGAGCATAGTTTTAGATTTCATAGTGCATATGTCACGATTATAACAGCAGTGTCTCCAAAAATGAAATGTTATGAGTAATCATTGAGTTTGTCAAAAAGCTGTATGTTCCACTGGGACTCCAAACTCCATGTCCAAAATGGAGCATTTTCCCTGGCTGCCAGCTAGCTCGAGCACCTTCTCTTCAGCCTGTGCCGACGGTCTCATCTCTAGCACTCCTCCACCAGTCCTGAATGCCTCGTGCATATTGTGGGCCCTCTTCGCCTGAAAGAGCAAGGATGCAGATATTTAACATTGCCAAACAACAACATGACGTGTGTCATAACAGGGGCGCTTCAGGAAAAGGTGGAGGAAGCTTAGTCTGGAATACAGACTCAGTCTGCCATGTAGCTACCATGCTCTGAGGTGCAGACGAGGTTGAGTTGTTTCACACATTCAGCTACTCATGTGGCATCAGTTCTCTGCATCCGACTTCCCTGTCTTTGACATGGCTGTGGCACCCATGTGCCACTCTGTGTGGAGACACACAGGTCAAATGGAACCTGTGCCACTTCCTTAACCGAGTGCATGAGACTGTTCACCCTCTTACAGCATGGAAGTCGCTGAAAGCAAGCATTCAGGTGCATCAAGCAGTTAGGAAGGCGAATGGTATGCTGGCCTTCGTTGCAAGAGGATTTGAGTACAGGAGCAAAGATGTCTTAATGCAGTTATACAGGGCCTTGGTGAGACCACATCTGGAGTATTGTGTGCAGTTTGGTCTCCTTATCTGATGAAGGATGTTCTTGTCATGGAGGGAGTGCAGAGAGGATTTACTAGGCTGATTCCTAGGATGGCAGGATTGACCTATAAGGAGAGATTGGGTCGACTAGGCCTATATTCACTAGAGTTTAGAAGAATGAGAGGGGATCTCATTGAAACCTGTAAAATTCTAACAGGACTAGACAGGCTAGATGCAGGCAGAATGTTCCCGATTGCTGGAGAATCCAGAACCAGGGACATTACCTCCAGTCCAGAATCCAGTCTCTGGATACGGGGTATGCCATTTAGAACCGAAATGAAAAATTCTTTCACTCAGAGGGAACCTGTGGAATTCTCTACCACAGAAGGCAGTGGAGGCCAAGTCATTAAATATATTCAAGAAGGAGATAGATATATTTCTTGATGCCAAAGGGATCAAGGGATATGGGGAGGAAGCGGGAACAGGGGACAGAATTAGACGGTCAGCCATGATCTTTTTTGAATGGCAGAGCAGGCCCAAAGGGCTGAATGGCCTGCTCCTATTTTCTATGTTTCTATGCACTGCACCCAGTCTTGATGGATGACCCCACGGCAGCTTAGCTCCTCTGCAGTCTCTGTCCAGGCTTGGTCAGGCGGGAGGACCTCTTCTTACCATTGCTGGGGAAAAGGACCCCCTGCCTTTCCCTTGGAGCCTGGAGGAGAGTGAGCAGGGTGGCATCGCTGAATCATGAGGCCACCCTTCCTCACATCGCAGCCATCTTCACTGCGTTGCAGGGATTGTTCCTTGTCAGACGGGGCTCTTCAGACGTCACTGCTGCTGGTCAGCTCCAGCACCACAGATTGAAATCTGCAAGAGCTTGCATGCAGGGCTGGCTGCCATTTAAATATGGCACCAGCACCTGATGACTTGTCAGCTGTCACTGTTCCCAGCTTCGTAAAGTCTGCCCCCTCATCCACGTGATGGGGGTCGGGGGCAGGCCGACATGGGCGTGGAAATAGGCCGTCGCACATTAGATCGCGGCGGCACCATGGTGTGTGTAGACCACCATTTTTGCTGGTGGGCTGTTAAAATCCAGCCCACTGTTTTCAAAGAGTTATCCCTTGTGGCCTGGCAAATATGTATCCCCCAATTAATATCGAAAAAACAGATCATCAGGTCATTTTCACATTACTGTTTATGGGAGTTTTCTGTATGCAAAATGCCTGCCTTTCCACATTGCAACAGTGACTACACCTAAAAAAAAAAGCACTTCATTGACTGCAGAATGCTTTGGGATGTCTGCTGCTGATGAAATGTGCTATATAAATGCAAGCCTTTCTTTTTATACTTTTAGTTTGAGAAGCAAACGTGTTCTAATAATTTGGGAATATGGATAAGCTGAAGTAAGATGTCATTCTTGAATTAGTTAAGAGAAAATTGTAAGAAGAAAGTTATAAGGGAGACCTATTTATCTCTATTGCGTTCTGAAAATGGTAGGTCTTGGTTGCTGAAAGCCAACTTTCATCGCCATCCAATAACGAAACAGGAAATGAAAGAAAATTCCACACTAAGGCAGTTTTCTTACCAGGAACCCGAACTGACCCTGAGCAGGCCTCAATGTATCCAACAAAGGCAAGTGTTGCGTATTTTTTTTGTAGTCTACCATGCGGTGAGCGATTTTTGTGTAGTATTGTTACTTTATTATAGTTTAATCTGGCACAGTTATAGCTTTGAAAGGAAACTTGAGATACTGAGACTATTTTGAATGCCAAAGAGAAGGTTAAAAAGAGATTAAGGTTACAAAATTCCTTTGCCTAGCACTGCTGGGGGTTGCACTACAAAGGGGAGTACCACTTTTTGTGGGTGCCTTGTGCCACCGGACACTTCCTGTGGGCCCCTGCAGCGTTCTTTAAGGAGTAGGGCATACACAGGGCCATCCCCACTGTGCACAGAATGCCTTGAATGAAAAGCGATCCTGACATCACACAGTCCAACTGGCTGACGTCACGCCAGTATCCGTGATTTGGGCAATGCTAATCCTGCCCTGGAGCAGAAGTGCAGAGAGGGAAAGCTCTGTGCCATGCCCTCTCCCAACTTGGAGCCAGACTCCTCTATGATCCTTGACTGTGATGGGAGGCTGTCTGGCAGGCCAGCCAATGCACCCAGCTCAGCACACTCCTGTATTTCGCCCTCATCTGAGTCTTCTGCAGGAGAACTCGTCTGTGACTTGGCCCTGGGGTGAGCTGGCAAACGACCCATCCTTTAATCCTGGTCTGGCTGCAGCCCTCTCATGCCTGGATGTCTTATTGTGTGCTGATCCCAACTCTGTACTTGTCTCCAAGGAACGTGTAGTGCCAGTAGCTGAGCTGGTGGCTTCGAGTGTCAGATCAAGTGACGGGGCCTCTTCATCAGAGCTGTGCTATTGCTCTCTTTCCTCCTTTGGGCTGCTGTGGCTGAGCAGGCGGCAGCTCTTGGGTGTCTAAAAGCAGCAACTGAAAAGGGGAAGGATGGTGTGAGGGAAGATGGGTGGTGGGTGGGGTGCGAAGCAGAAGGTTATGGTCGCACCAACATCAGCTTGCTCATCAAGCCAGATAGCCAGATGAGGGTGTGCTGGGAGTTCAAAAGGGGCATAAGGCAGGAACATGATGCCATACTCAATGTTCTCAGCGATGTCGGGTGCCACGGACCCTGTCACAGCTAGTTCCATAATAAGGACAACCATCTCAATTGAAATCAGGAAGTGTGGGTGCTTTGTTAAAATCCAGAAAGCTTGTTGTTGAAGGATGATGATGGAGTCAATCTTTACTCAGTGTTGCATTGCGCAGAGTAAAAAGAAATAATTCCTCACTCAAAACCTCCACCCATCTCGGTAAGTGTCTCCTTACAAGCTCAAGCAAAACCCCAATTATCACCCCCACCTGCATATAATTATACAGTTGATATACAATGAACAGATTCCCTTCTTTCTCTTAGAATAAAATTTAGACTAACATGCTCATACACCATTTCAAAATAAATCAAAATAAATTCCTTATGAGGTACATTGTGAGACAGGGAGGCAGTGGTGTAATGGTAATGTCACTGAACTAGTAATCCAGCAGCCACAGCCTTGGGATGTGGGTTTAAATCCTACCATGGCAACTGGTGGAATTTAAACACGGTCAATAACATTCTGGAATTGAAAGGTGGTCTCAGTAATGGTGTCATGAAACTGTCATTGATTGTCATAAAAACCCAACTGGTTTGCTAATGTCCTTTAGGGAAGGAAATCTGCCATCCTTTTCTGGTTTGGCCTACATGTGACTCCAGACTCACAGCAATGTGGTTGACTCTTAACTGCCCTCTGAAATGGCCTAGCAAGCCACTCAGTTGTCAAGGGCAATTGCAGATGGAAAACAAATGCTGGCCTTGCCAGTGATGCGCACATCCCATGAAAGAATAAAAAAGACACCCTTCTTCCAGGACCGCTAACAATTTTTTCGTACCAACATTTCTTTTTGTAAAACAATCAGACAGCTGATGACGTACATCTACCCATTTCATTTGGAGATTTTCTTTCTCTCCAGCATTTGTTTCAATCCTGCAAGTCTTTTCACACTTTTTGCAGAGTGTACATTATCCAGATAACATTCAATGGGTATCCTATCTTCAGTATGCCTATTGTATAAATTCTCATCTAAATTATTTGACAAATAGAACCCAATATCCACTGCCTCCACAAGACCCAGTGTTATCGCAGCTATAGTACTCTTAACAACCCTTATTTTCTTAACCTCCCAAACTAAAGGGCAACATTTCCCATTTTCACCCTCAAATATATAATGAAACCAGCTCCACTCAAACACCAATCAGGAAGATTAGCATGTGAAGCATCGCTAAAAATGTTCTATTGGTCACCTAAGGATGGGAACTTCAATATACATTTCTCCCAATTTAATTTTTTTTAATGTTTTAATTGTTGTTAAAATTTCTCAACTTGGCAATTTTGCAAGTCATGCTGCAGCTGTACAGAACTTTAGTTAGGCCACACTTGGAATATTGCGTGCAATTCTGGTCGCCACACTACCAGAAGGACGTGGAGGCTTTGGAGAGGGAACAGAAGAGGTTTACCAGGATGTCACCTGGTCTGGAGGGTATTAGCTATGAGGAGAGGTTGGATAAAGTCGGATTGTTTTCACTGGAACGATGGAGGTGGAGGGGCTACATGATAGAGGTTTACAAAGTTAGGAGCGGCATGGACAGAGTGGATAGTCAGAAGCTTTTTCCCAGGATGGAAGAGTCAGTTACTAGGGGACATAGGTTTAAGGTGCGAGGGCAAAGTTTAGAGGGGATGTGCGAGGCAAGTTTTTTACACAGAGGGTGGTGAGTGCCTGGAACTTGCTGCCGGGAGAGGTGGTGGAAGCAGGTACGATAGCGACGTTTAAGAGGCATCTTGACAAATACATGAATAGGATGGGAATAGAGGGATACTGTCCCCGGAAGTGCAGAAGGTTTTAGTTTAGGCAGGCATCAAGATCGGCGCAGGCTTGGATGGCCGAATGGCCTGTTCCTGTGCTGTACTGTTCTTTGTTCTTTTGGGTGTTTCATCGTAGTTCTTTTGGGTGTTTCACCTCCTCAGGCAGCTCATCGTAGAACTAGTATCAGGTCTATTCTGAGTGCACTACCAGTTTAAGTGACCAATCAAAGCTTCAAAATTGCTCTCTCTATTCTTCAGTTAGAAATATAGAAACGTAGAAAGTTTATGGCACAGAAGGAGGCCACATGGCCCATTGGGTTTGTGCCAGCCAAAAAACGAACCACCCTGCCTAATCCCACTTTTCAGCACTCCAGGTGCACATCCAGGCACCTTTTAAATGAGTTGAGAGTTTCTGCTTCTACTACCCTTTCAGTCAGTGAGTTCCAGATCCCCGCCACCCTCTGGGTGATAAGGCTTTTCCTCATCTCCCCTCTGATCCTTTTACTTTAAATCTATGCCCCCTAGTCACTGACCTCTCTGCTAAGTTAAATATGCCTCTCCCATCCACTCGCTGCAGGCCCCCTCACAATTTTGTACTTCTCAATCAAATCTCCCGTCAGCCTCCCCTGTACCAAAGAAAACAACCCCAGCCTATTCAATCTTTCCTCATAGCTGCAATTTTAGAGTCCTGGAAACAATTTCATAAATCTGCTCGGTACCCTTTCTGGTGTAATTACATCCTTTCTGTAATGAGGTAACCAGAACTACACACAGTACTCAAGTTATGGCCTAACTAATGAATTATACAGTTCCAGCATAACCTCCTTGCTCTTATATTCTATACCTCGGCTAATAAAGGAAACAATTCCATATGCCTTCTCAACCACCTTATCAACGTCTCCTGCTACCTTCAGGGATTTGTGGACATTGACTCCAAGGTTCTTCACTTCCTATACACCACTCAGTATTTTCCCGTTAATTGTGTATTCCTTTGCCTTATTTGACTTCCCCAAATGCATCACCTCTCACTTAGAGTCATACAGCACAGAAACAGGCCCTTCGGCCCACCGCGTCCATGCCAACCGTAATGCCTATCTATACTAATCCCACCTGCCTGCATTAATTCCATATCCCTCTATGCCTTGCTCATTCAAGTACCTGTCCAGATGCCTCTTAAATGTCGCTACTGTTCCTGCCTCCACCACCTACTCAGGCAGCTCATTCCAGATACCCACTATTCTTTGTGTGAAAAATGTACCCCTTTGATCCCCTTTAAACCTCCTCCCTCTCACCTTAAATCTATTCCCTCTAGTTTTAGTCACCCCTACCATGGGAAACAGACTCTGCTATCTACCCTATCATCATTTTATATACCTCTATCATGTCCCCTCTCAGCCTCCTTCGCTCCAGGGAAAACAGACCCAGAGTATCCAATCTCTCTTTATAACTCAAGCCCTCCAAACCAGACAACATCCTTGTGAATCTTTTCTGCACCCTCTCTAGCTTAATCACATCTTTCCTGCAGTGCGGCAACCAAAACTGCACACAGTACTCCAAATGCGGCCAAACCAACGTTATGTACAACTGTAACATGAGGTCCCAAATCTTGTTCTCAGTGCCTCGGCCGATGAAGGCAAGCATGCCATACGTCTTCTTCACCACCCTGTCTACCTGTGTTGCCACTTTCAGGGAACTATGTACTTGCACCCCAAGGTCTCTCTGCTCAACAACACTCCCCAGGGCCCTGCCATTCACTGTATATGTCCTGCCCTGGTTTAACTTCCCAAAATGCATCACTTCACACTTGTCTGCATTAAATTTCATTTGCCACTCCCTTGCCCACTTTCCCAGTTGATCTATATCCTGTTGTAACCTTAGACAACCTTCTTCATTGTCCACTAAACCACCAATTTTGGTGCCATCTGCAAACTTACTAATCATGCCCCCTACATTTACATCAAAGTCATTAATATATATGACAAACAACAGAGGGCCCAGCACCGATCCCTGCGGCACACCACTGGTCACCGGCCTCCAATGTGAAAAACAACCCTCCACTACCACCCTCTGCCTCCAATCACCAAGCCAATTTTGTATCCAATTTGCTGGCTCACGCTGGATCCCATGTGTTCGAACCTTCTGGACCAGCCTACCATGCGGGACCTTGTCAAAGGCCTTGCTAAAGTCCATGTAGACAACGTCCATCACCCTGCCCTCATCAATCCTCTTGGTCACCTCCTTGAAAAACTCAATGCAATTCATGAGAGATGATTTCCCATGCACAAAGCCATGCTGACTATCCCTAATCAGACCATGCCTTTCCAGATGCATATAAATCCTGTCTCTCCGAATCCTTTCCAATAACTTTCCCACCACTGATGTATGGCTCACCGGCCTGTGTTTCTTGGCTTATCCCTGCTGCCCTTCTTAAATAAAGGCACAACATTAGCTATCCTCCAATCTTCCGGTACCTCACCCGTGGCTAACGATGACACAAAAATCTCTGCCAGCACACCAGCAATCTCCTCTCTTGCTTCCCAGAGCATCCTAGGATACACCCAGTCAGGTCCTGGGGATTTATCCACCTTAATGTGCTTCAAAACATCCAACACCTCCTCCTTTGTAATGTTGATATGCTCCAGGATATCTGTGTTCCCTCCCTTGAACTCACGAGCTTCCATGACCTTCTCCATGGTAAATATGGACGAGAAATATTCATTTAAGACCTCGCCCATTTCCCGTGGCTCCACACATAGTTTGCCACACTGATCCTTAAGGGGACCTACTCTCTCCCTAGCTAGCCTTTTACTCTTAATGTACTTATAGAATCTTTTAGGATTCTCCTTTATCTTATCTGCCAAGAAAATCTCATGACCCCTTTTCGCCCACCAAATTTCCTTCTTAAGCGTACCCCAGCATCCCCTATACTCCTCGAGGGACTCGCTCGATTCCAGCTGCCAATACCTGACATATGCCTCCTTCTTTGTCCTGACCAGACCCTCAATATCCCTCGCCAACCAAGGTTCCCTAAATATGCGAGCCTTGCCCTTCCATCTAACAGGAACATGCCGGCCCTGAACTCTTCCTCTCTCACTTTTAAAAGCCTCCCACTTGCCAGACGTCCATTTACCTGTAAACTGCCTCTCCCATTCAACTTTTGAGAGTTCCTGTCTGATGCCATTAAAACTAGCCTTCCCCCAATTTAGGACTTCAACCTGAGGACCAGTCTTGAAGCTAATAGAGTTATGGTCACTGGTCCCAAAATGCTCCACCACTGACACACCAACCTCATTTCCTGAGAGGAAGTCGAGTGTAGCCCCTTCTCTCGTAGGGCCATCCACATACTGCTTCAGAAAACTATCCTGGACACCCTTAACAAATTCTTCCCCATCTGATCCCTTAGCACTAAGGCAGTCCCAGTCAATATTAGGGAAGTTAAAATCACCTACTATTACAACTCCATAATTCCTACACCTATCTATGATTTCCCTACATATATGCTCCTCCACTTCCCTCTGACTATTGGGGGGCCTATAGTATAATCCCATCAAAGTGATTACCCCTTTCTTATTTCTAAATTCTACCCATATGGCCTCGCTGGACATTCCCCCCGTTACTGCCGTGATGTCCTCCCTAATCAATAGTGCAACTCCCCCTCCTCTCTTATCTCCACCTCTCACGCAGGAAGGATCGGTACCCCGGAACATTGAGCTGCCAGTCCTGCCCATCCCTCAATCACGTTTCCATAATAGCTATAATATCACAATCCCATGTACCGATCCATGCTCCGAGTTCATCTGCCTTACCTGTAAGGTTTCTTGCATTAAAGTAAATGCAGTTTAGCCTACCAGACCTTCCACGCTCCCTGTCCTGCCCCTGCCCAGCCTGTCTACTGGACTTACTTGCTTTAACCTCTACAATTTCTTCAACTATCTCATCGGAGAGACTACTACTTTTGGTCCCACCCCCCTGCAAGACTAGTTTAAATCCTCCCAAGTAGTACGAGCAAACCTCCCCGCAAGGATATTGGTCCCCCTCCAGTTCAGATGCAACCCATCCTTCTCATACAGGTCACCTCTGCACCAGAAGAGATCCTAATGATCCAAGTAGCTGAAGCCCTCCCGCTTACACCAGCTCTTCAGCCACGCATTCATTTGCCTAATCCTCCTATTCCTACCCTCACTGGCACGTGACATCGGAAGTAATCCTGAAATTACAACCCTCGAGGTCCTGCTTTTTAACCTTCTGCCTAACTCCCTATATTCACTTTGCAGGACCTCATCTCTCTTCCTGCTTATGTCGTTAGTACCAATATGGACCACGACCTCTGGCTGCTCACCCTCCCCTTTCTTCAGCATGTTCTGCAGCCGCTCCGAGACATCCTTGACCCTAGCACTAGGGAGGCAACACACCTTCCTGGAGTCTCGTTTGTGGCCACAGAAATGCCTATCTGCACCCCTTACGATAGAATCCCCTATCACTATAGCTCTTTCAACCCTTTTCCTCCCCTGCTGTGCAGCAAAGCCCTCCCTGGTGCCACGAACTTGGCTGTTGCTGCTTTCCCCTAGGAGGTCATCCCCCACCCCCCCCAACAGTATCCAAAGCGGCATATCTGTTTGAGGGGGGGATGGCCACAGGGGACTCCTTCACTACCTGCCTGCACCTACTACTCTGTCTGGTGGTCACCCATCTCTTTTCTGCCTGTGCAGCCATTACCTGCGGTGTGACCACCTCACTAAACATGCTATCCACGACTTCCTCAGCATCGTGGATGCTCCACAGTGAATCCACTCGCAGCTCCAGCTCCAGCTGGAAGCGTCCCTGATTTCCCACATAGCACAGGAGGAGCATATCACGGGGCTGAGCTCTCCTGTCATGACTTACCCTTAGGTTAATTAGTTACTCCCTTAATTAAAAAATACTAATTATACTAGGGGCCTTGTTCCACCCACTTCAATCTAAAGTCCTTAAAAAAAACTTTAGTAGTACTCACCTTAACTCCAGAGGTTTTTTTTCCAACAAAAAACAACAACTTTCCCCTTATTTTTAAGATATTCTAACAGCTGCTACTCATCAACCAATCACCTTGCAGCTCTCCTCTGACGTCACTGTTTTCTTTTTTTTCAAAACTCCGGCGCGTTGGAAGAGCTCTGACTGCTCTCTGCTCCGCTCCCGGAAGGTTAGTGACTGGGCCTCGATCCTCGGGGTGGATTTATGGGCTCCACTCTCGGCGTCTCCCCACAGGTTCACTCCAGTCCTCTCCGCTCCGTTCCCAGAAGTTAAGAGACTGGGCCTTGATCCTTGGGGTCACTTTATAGGCTCCGCTCTCAGTGTTCTCCCCACAGGTCCGCTCCAGTCCACTCCGCTTCGCTCCAGGAAGGCAACTTCTCCAGGTTGAACTTCATTTGCCACTTTTCTGCCCACCTGACCAGTTCATTGATATCTTCCTGCAGTCCACAGCTATCCTCCTCGCTGTCACCACTCGGCTAATTTTTGTGTCATCTGTAAACCTCTTGATCATACCCCCTAGTTATAGTATCATCTTTCTATAACGACTTAGCACGATTAACCAGGATGGGAATAACACTTTCTAAATAGTATTATTGATTTAAAGTTATTCCAGACTTACTCTGCTTATTATCTGAATCATTATATTTAAAGGCCCCACAAGTCTGACTTCCAATCTTAAATTCTGATGTAATCTTATTAATGACACATTTCTCAAATTCCGCAGTACCACCCCATAAAAAATAATTAACGTGCATCATAAAGATGCACTGAAAGTATCCCTTTATGTTACCAATAAAACTTTGCAGGATCTGCTTTTAGTTGAGCACAATCAATTTTCAGCAGAACAGAACACACCAAGAAATTCCACACCTTGGAAACATCATTCAGGCCATAGATACATTTGTTTAGTTTTCATCGTTTTCTTTCTGCATCTGTTGCCTCTGTAGCTCGTTTCAGAAACATCTTTTTGCTGAAAAGTATCACCTTGCAAAAACATGGCTTTTATGCCAATGGATCTACACTCCCACGAATATGCGGCTAAAAGAGCCAAAAAGATTTACAGTTTACTTTTCCAGCTGTGGGAGAGTCCACTCGAATATCTGTAACAGCCAGTCATTCTTCAAAACCCTGAGCAACTAGCCTCACTTTAGCCTTCAAAGTACCATCTGGAAGGACTTTTTTCAGGACAAATCCATCTATGTGACAAGGCTGGCTGTACCCTATCTGGTAGCTCAGAATAAACACTAAACTCTCTCCAGCTCTCTAATTGCTTATGTTTTGCCTCTCTTATTAGTTATCGTCAAGTCATTTGGCAGTCACTAAAACTTCACACAGACATGAGAACTTCTGCTTCTACTTCTATTGTGAGACTGTTCTTTAGCCATTATTTCATTGTGCTATCTGTTTAAACTACGTCCTCAACAGGCACTTTGATGCCTTTCAGGACTACTGCTATGAAATCTCCCTCTTGCACCATTGGAGGCTCTATCTCCAATACGCGATCATTTCATATTGTTATGACCAGGTGAGAAATGTGTCTTTTGCTGTCTTTACCTGGTCATATTGTAACAGGGTTTAATTTTAAACACATTGTGTTTTGAGCTCCCCATTTGTGAATTCTTGTTCACAATTCTCCAATTATAAGGCAAAGAAACCAACACATCAGGTTTTCTCAGGTTTAAAGAAGAAAGATGAAATGTTCTTAAAACTTAAACTTAAACTCAAATACGGTTAATGCCTAAGGATATACAACACGCCCACACTAACATGCACACATGATGCACACATACAAATAGGGACAGAAAAGAGAGGAAAGTATAGTAGGGAGGGGTTTGAGGAAATTTCAGAAGAGTTTCTTGTTTACTGTGCTTCGAGCTCACTTAATTGAAGGTAGTCTTGCTTTTCGTTGGGGCCCAATATTCTTAAACCTTGTTCACGTAGGAGATTTTTTTCTCTTTGAGGTTCACATGTTTTCACATGATTCAGTTCCCTGAGAGATGAACAAGCAGGAGAGAGGACCCAGGAGATTTCTTAGTTCAAAATCCTCTGTTGGAAGTTCAAATTCAAAACCTCCAACAGTCAGTCAGTTATGTGACCAAAACTGGCCTGACCACTTCTCCTGCGTATTGGGGGAGCAATGACTGGGTCCCCGTTGTTCCGACACTGTCTGTTACAATTTAATTGTCTTTCCAGTCAGGGGCTTGCAATTTTAGGTTTTAATATTCATGTGGCAAAATCATGTGTGCCTCAGTCTTGGCAGGTGGTTGTGGGTGTGGTGGTGGGGGGTGTGGTGGTGGGGGGGTTGCTTGACACCTCTTCCCAGGGGAGTGAAATGCGATTTTAAGAAAAATGGCGCATTTCGTTACAGAGTTTGAGAGAAATATAATAAACAGAAAGATAAACCATGCATTTCTTTTGTTCATTTCCACTCATTCACCAATCTTAAAGCTTATTAAAAAGGGTCTGTTCTGGGTGCCAGGGCTGCTTTACAAAGACTTTTGACTTCAGGGGATGGGTGGTTCCCCTATCCTTTGACTTCAGGGGATGGGTGGTTCCCTATTCTCCCCTTTGTTCTCTGGGACACTCTTACCTGTAGGTATTTGTGCAGACTTGGCTGCAGTCTCCTGTGGCACTTTGACTATGTGAGGCATCACCCTCACAGTTTCTCAGCCTCCTAGAGATCTCTCTTTGTCTCTGCAGGTTCCTGTAAATGTTGTCAGCAACTCTGGTGTGGGTGCTTCTCGTGTCTGCATTTACATAGGAGGATATGGGGTCGAACTTTTCACATTTTTTGGGGGGTTTTCATCATGGATTCTTCCCGGACTTCCTTTAACCTGCCCTCTTGGTCACTTTTTCCCCTTCTCTTTCTAAACTTTTGCCAGCCGTGTGCCTGCCTGTCCCCTTTTGTTTTCGGCGCGGGTCCTTTATAGTTCACCAGCCCACTGTGGGAGGGTCCTCCTAACACCGGTACAGGACTTGCGGATGCAGGTTTCACTGTAAATTGGGGTTTCCCCTCACCTGTTACATGTGGCAACTCCTGCAGTGCTCCACCACAACTTTGTGGAGTTTTGGCCAGTCAAACTGCTGTCTTATGCAGGCTTTGGTCTTTTGAATACTGGCATGTACGGCTACTGTAGTCTCGTGGGCCCTTAATATTTCTTCCCGGTACCTCTGTGGCACCACTAACTGGTGAACTACTGTCCACTCCTTGCTCTCAGGTCTGTGAGGAGAACTCCATTTTCTCATCAGGAACTCCCTCTGCTTCATTTTCAGACTGGGCAGCATGTGCTAATTCTCGCAATACTGGGTCTCCGAACTTTGCAAGGAAAGTCTCAGACAGGCAGATCTCATGGTCATTTGCCTGCAGTGCCAGTGCAGTCTTCTCTGGGGGAGCTGGTTTGATCATGGCCTGACTCACTACACATTCATGGAAACTGAAGGAGACTGTCTCCTGCTACCGCCCTGTCTCTCTGACCTCCTGCGGTCTTTCTTTCACTTCTCGGTGGGAGCTACCACCTTCACCCCTGCCAGATCATTACCGAGGAGCAGGTCAACACCGTCCACAGGCAAACTAGGGACAATCCCGACGATCACCGGTCCCAAAACTAAGTCGCACTCCAAGTGCACCCGGTGTACAGGTACAGGTGGACACTGCCCTCCAATACTATTCACCGCCATTTTGGTGTCCATTGCACACTCTGGGGAAAGGCCAGGCCTTTTCCCAGTAAAAGGGATCTGGTGGCCCCTGTGCCCCTGAGAATCACTATGGGCTTGCTTGATCCACTTGAGGGATATGGGGTTACTTTCTCTTCAAGTTCGAAATCCTGATAACCTTCAGGAATCCTATTAACTTTTCCTGAACTGGCTGTAGTAAGCTTCCTGGGTTGCACTCATACTGCAGTTAAAGCCACAGCTTGTTCTGTCTTTTGCATGAGGCCCTCGTCTTCACTGAGCGGGTGTACCCTGATTAACCCCACTGGTTTCCCCTTTAGTTTCCAGCAGTCAGCTTTTAAATGCCCTGCCTTATTACAATGGAAGCACACAGGTCTCCGAGTCTCACTGTTGCTCCACACCTTCCTTTTTGGCTGGAGGAGGACCCCCGATGTCTCCTGCTTTCCTTTCTCTCCCAGGACTGCCTGGGCTTCTATCACCTTCCCACCCTTGTCCTTTTCGGATTAGTGGGGGTGATTAGGAAAGGTTCTCTTCTGGGAAACCGACTTATAAATTAAAGCAAACTCATCAGCTAGAATGGCCACTTCCCGGGCTCCCTAAATCCGCTGCTCCTCTATTTTATTGAGGATGGGAGAGAGTTTTTAAATTCCTCTAACAGGATTACTTCTGTAAGAGTCTCATAGCTGAGTTGTATTTTTAAAGCCCTCAGCTTTAAAAGCCAGCTGCTTGGTCCTTTCAAACTCCAGATAAGTTTGATTGGCTTTCTTTTTGAGGGTTCTAAACTTTTTGGCAATAGGCTTCGGGTACTAATTCATATGTCCTGAGGATAGCATTTTTTGTCAGTTCATAATTTGATGAACTCTCATCTGGCAACAAGGAATAAACCTCATCGGCTTTTCCAGTTTGCTTTGCAGTAAAAGAAACCACGTCTCAGCTGGCCATTTTAGCTGCCTTGCCAGTTTTTCGAAGGATACGTAAAACACTTCCACATCTTCCTCATTAAATTTTGGAATTAATTGAGTGAGTTTTAGCAATGTTGTACCAGCCCTGAATTGTGCTCCTCCATATTGGCCATGCTTTCACTAGTGTTACTTTGTCGCCCCCTAGTTAACTCAAGCCACTTCAGCTCTCTCTCTTCGGATTCTTTTCGGAATATTCTTTCTCTCTCTCTTCTCTTTCTCTTTCCTTTTTCTGTCTTTCTCTCTCTCTTTCCTGCCGCTGACTTTCTTCACGTTTCTTTTGGAAGGTTCTCTCTTTCTCTTCCCGTTCCTTCTGGAAGGCTCTTTGTTTCTCCCTCTCCTGCCCCAGTCTCTCTTTTTCCCTTTCCTCAAATTCAAGTTTCCTTTCTTTCCAATTGTATCTTTGCTCACAATACCCTGTTGGAATCTGCTTCTAACATTGCTTCTGCTTCTTCAGATTCAAAGGAAAAAATGGGTGGCCACTAGCCTTAGCAGTTCAGACTTCCTAGCCTTGCCACATACAGTGATCCCACACTGCTCAGCCATTTTTCTCAACTCCTCCATAGACAGTGCTTTTAACTTATCCCAAGTTACTGCACCCTGGCTTGGTGAGCTACTCGTGTCAGTTGCAGACATGTTAGTCTTTAATCACACACAACCACAAGAAAATCTGGATTGATATTTTGCTCTTTTTGATGGAAACAATTGGCTTCCAACTTCCAATTTTACTCGTTCGTCTGTGAGTAAAATTCCGGACACTCACACCCAAATTTTTGTTACGACCAGGTGAGTAATGTGTCTAGGGAGCTTTTGCTGTCTTGACCTGGTCTTGTTGTAACAGGGTTTAGTTTTAAACACACTGTGTTTTGAGCTCCCCCTTCGTGAAACCTTGTTCACAGCTTTCCAATTATAAGGCAATGAAACCAACACACCAGGTTTTCTCAGGTTTAAAGAAGAAAGATGAAATTTTATTAAAACTGAAACTCTAATACAATTAACACCTACGGATATATGTTGCGCCCATGCTAGCATGCACATGATACACACATGCAAATAGGGCAGAAAAGAGGAGTGGATAGTGTAGTAGAGAGGGGTTTGAGGCAATTTCAGAAGAGTTTCTTGTTTACTGTGCTTCGGGCTCACTTGTTTGTAGGTAGTCTTGCTTTTCGTTGGGGCCCAGTAGTCTTAAACCTTGTTCACGTAGGAGACTTTTCTGTCTTTGCGATTCACGTGTTTTCACAAGATTCAGTTCCCTGAGAGATGAGCAGGCAGTAGCGAGGTCTTCTCAAACCAGGAGCCAGGAGCTTTCTCAGTTCAACATCCTCTGTTAGTAGTTCAAATTCAAAACCTCCAACAGTCAGTCAGTGATGTGACTGGTCTGACCACTTCTTCTTTGTATTGGGGAAGCAATGACTGGGTCCCCATTGTTCCAACACTGTCAAATACCTTACCAGTCAGGGGCTTGCAATTTTAAGTTTTAATGTTCATGTGGTGAAATCATGTGTGCCTCAGTCTTGGCAGGTGGGGGGGGGGTTTGCCTGACAGTATAGAATGGGTAAACCGAATGAGCACTGTGGATGATGAGTTCCTGGAGTGTGGTAGGGATGGTTTTCCAGAGCAGTATGTTGAGGACTAGGGAACAGGCTATTTTAAATCTAGTTTTATGTAATGAGAAAGGGCTAATAGAACCATAGAAAAATTATGGCACAGAAGGAGGCCATTCAGCCCGTCGTGTCCCTGCCAGCCATAATCTTGGAAATGAACCTTTAGGTATGAGTGACCATAATATGATAACATTTTACTTTATGTTTTAAAGTGAGGTAATTCAATCTGAAGCCAGGGTGTTAAGTTTGAACAAAGGAAATTATGAAGGTATGAGGGGAAAATTGGCTGCGTTGGATTGGGAAAATACATTAGAAGGTATGACATAGGCAATGGATAGTGTTTAAAGAAATATTACATAGTTTACAGCAACTATACATTCCTTCAAGGCAGAAAAACCCCAAAAGTAAAGGCAGTCAACCATGGATAACCAAGGAAGTTAAAGATTGTTTAAGAATAAAAGAAAGTTACCAGAAATATTAGTAAACCTGAGGATTGGGAGGATTTTAAAATACAGCAAAGGAGGATGAAGAAAATGATAAGGAAAGGGAGAATAGAATATGAATGTTGTTGTTGCCTTAGTCCAAAAGGAACCTCTCCCATTTGAAAGAGACAGTTGGTGATGTATAGCTTGAGGGTCACCACTCCACAAGCATGGCGCAAGATGAGGAGGCAGGCCTCCATGAACTACCACAGCCAGTACGGGGATTGAACCCGTTTTTTTGCATCACACACTAGCCATCTAGCCAACTGAGCTAACCGACCCCCCGAATATGAATGTAAGCTAGAGAAAAATATGAAACGGACTGTAAAGGCTTCTACAGGTACATAAAAAGAAAATGTTTGGCTAAGATAAATGTGGATCCATTTCAGGCAGAGTCAGGAGAATTTATAAAGGGGAATAGAGAAATGACAAAGAAGCTAAATGATTACTTTGCGTCTGTCTTCACCGAGGAAGATACAAGAAATCTCCCAGAATTAGAGATCCAAGGGATTAGGGGGAATGAGGAATTGAAGGAAATTAGTAAAACGGTTGCATTGGAGAAATTAATGGGCCTGAAGGTTAATAAGTCCCCAGGACCTGATATTCTACATCCCACAGTGTTAAAATAGGTAGCTTTGGAGATAATGGATGCAATGGTGATCATCTTCCAAAATTCTATAGATTCTGGAGCAGTTCCTGCAGATTGGAAGGTCGCAAATGGCTCCCCACTATTTAAGAAGGGAGAGAGAGAGAAAACAGGGAATTACAGACCTGTAAGCCTTACATCAGTCATTGGGAAAAGGCTAGAATCTATTAGAATCTATTCTAAAGGATGTGATAAATGGACTCTTGGATAATTGATCTGATTGGACATAGTCAACATGGATTTATGAATGGGAAATCATGTTTAACGAATGTGTTAGAGGATTTGAGTACAGGAGTGGTCAAGTTTGCTTCAGTTGTATAGAACCTTGGAGTACTGTGTGCAGTTTTGTTCCCCTTACCTCAGGAAGGATATTATTGCCATAGAGGGAGTGCAGCAAAGGTTCACCAGACTTGTTCCTGGGATGGCAGGACTGTCCTATGAAGAGAGATTGGGGAAACTGGGCCTGTATTCTCTAGAGTTTCGAAGAATGAGAGGTGATCTAATTCAAAATGACAAAATATTTAAAGGGATAGACAGGGTAGATACACGTAAGATGTTTCCCCTGGTTGGGGAGTCTAGAACCAGCAGACACAATTTCAAAATAAGGGGGAAGCCACTCAGGACAGAGATGAGGAGAAATTTCTTTACTCAGAGGGTTGTGATTCTTTGGAATTCTCTTCCCCAGAGGGCTGTGGAAGCTCAGTCATTGAGTATGTTTAAAGCAGAGATTGACAGATTTCTAAATATAAATGATATAAGAGGATCTGAGAGTAGTGTGGGAAAAAGGCATCGAAGTGGATGATCAGCCATGATCATATTGGATGGTGGAGCAGGCTCCATAGGCTGAATGGCCTACTGCTCCTATGTTCCTGTCACAAGAGTGACTTCCAGGTCCTCTCAGAATTTAGACTGCTCTTTCTTACTCTCCACTCTTTTACACCATTCTGTCAGTCCATGGACCTCACTTCTTGGCCATCATATGAACATTCAACTGATATTTAAACTTACCAGTAGATTTTCCTGCATGTCCCACAATTGTTGCATTCCTCCATTCATTAGACCCCTCTGGAATATATGTCACCTGAATACCTACTCAGGGCAATTGGCCTTTGAATACAATAGCTCTTTCCTGAGCATTGTGATTGCTTACATTACAGTCCAACTTGATCCACCATATCCCATTCCTCAGGACCTTCATCACAAATGTTACAACCAAGGCAGGAGGAGTGCACTGTTTTTCTAGTTCCACTTCTCCAGTTCTGATACAGTCACTCATAGACTCAATTTTTATCCCAGAATAAAATACGCCAGCCAGGTTTCTTTAATAAACAACAAAATTACCAGTTTATTATAAAACAAGACATAACCAGTAAAAAAAGCAAAGGATTAACACACATATTGAAATATGAAAGTTCCCATTTTACCTTAGCCCCACACACACACACACACAAACACGTACACTGGTTAACCGAAAAAATTGAGATTTACTCTTTTGAGCTCTATGACAAAAAAAGACAGACAAAAGAGAATACTTTGGCCAAATAATTGCAAATTCTTGAAGATAAAAAGATATGTAAAATATCAGATGTCCTTTGTTTTGGTTTGGCATCCCAAATACATGTCACCGGGATCTTCCTGGAACAGTTCTTGTCTGGCGACGTTGAAGATCAGTTTGGGCAGGCTTTCCAGGAAAAATGCAGCAACAGTTTCAATGTGTTTCTTACACCTGCTTCTCAAAAAGATAGAAAAAAAACTGGCAGGCTTTTATAAAGAGCTGGAACAGACTGAGTTGGGGTTTTCTCCTTTGATAAGTTTTTTTCAACTGCCTGTCCAAAGCGAAACCAAAAACATCTCAGGAGTCAAACCTCTTGACCCCTATAAATCTTGACCTGTCACTTCTTAATAAACATCTTTTGCCAAGTCACAAAAACCCCTGCTGGGTAATTATCTGAAGACAGTGACTTCCAGTAAGGGCTTGTTTTTAGCACTCCCTGATTCTTCCTGTTGTTTACAGGCTCAGTCCAAAAGACCTTCTGATGACCTTTTTTTAAAAAAACACCAAGTTCCAGTGTCTATGGAATCCTTTTCAGTTTTACAACCCAAGTCCTCAAAATAATTTAACAAAAAAAGGAAGCATTCGTTCCACAAAACATATGAGCATTTGAAGTGCAAGTTGCCTCAATTCCCTCCATCGGTTGCTCAGATTCTGAGATGTTATAACCAATCCTGATTAATCATGAGGAATGAACCTTAACAGGTTGATTTCCACGTTTGATAACTACTGTCTTACCACCACAATCCTTACCATGGCCTTTCCATTTCTGATGACCCTCTCTTTTATAGCACACCAAATCTCCTGAATTAAGTTCTGTCTCAGATAGCCTTATATAATGCCTCAGAGCTCTCTGAATTTTCTCCAAGACCATCTCCCTGCATGTAAAGCACTCTAAAGTGGAGAAAAAAGTGGAACTAATTGTGTCGTACCTGGAGCAGGAGGACAGTCGCGCAACACAGAAGGCAATTTGGGACTTTGCCCATAGACCAATCATAGGGACTATATCCCAGCCTCCCAAACATCTGAAGTGACTTCTTTGCATGAAGACTTGCAGCTTAGTTATACAGCTAAGAGTTTATGCAGGATTTCATCGATCATCGCGTGATTTCTTTCACAGATCCCATTGCTGAAAGTACTTTCAGCTGCGGTAATCATGACGATAATGTTCATGTTTTCACACATGTCTCTAAACTCGTCATTGGTAACTCGTCACTGATAATGAAGGGGAATTTGCCAGTCAGAAACTTGCCTACAAGTAAGTGCTACAAGTTCGGTCACTCTCCATTTCTCCATGATTTTATCCATTATCATCCTTTTGTTCTTGCTATATATTATTGTAGAAGGACTAAATCTGGTTGCCAGGTCTATAAAATGTGGAATGAAAATATTCTTGTCTTCGTTCTATACCTTTAAATCCATGGCAACTACCTCGTTAAAGTCACATGTCAATGGAAGGCTGACAACAGGACTTGACAGCATCCTCTGATACATCTTACAGATTTTACACTTTTCACTAATGTCTTCTATTATCTTTGTATATTCTTCATCAATCACACCTGCATCCTTTCTCAGGGTTTTTTAATCTATCACAAAAAGCACAAGCAAATAATCTGTGTAACTTTAAGATAATTTGTTTTTTTTCTTTGGCTCTTATCAACTGTTGCCATTAATACTTCTCCAACTCTGACTAGAAACATAAGGGGATGCAATAATGCCCTGACTTGGTAAACTGCAAATCCACTAACTTTCCAAAAACAATTGTCTTATCATGCTCCATATTAAGATTCATTCATTCCTTTTTCATAGAAGGTTTACTCAACAGTAAAGGTATCAAACTGATAAAGTGGCTTACTCCAACTATTTTGCATTGACTTCTAACTCTCTTCAGTGACTTTCATGTGTTGTCATCACCAAACCTAAAGCTGGTAGTACTTTCTTCGCGCCTTGCCTCCTGTAAGGACTCCATTCCATTCTCCCAGTTTCTCCGTCTCTGACGCATCTACTCTGATGATGCAACCTTCCATGACAGCGCTTCTGATATGTCTTCCTTTTTCCTCAACCGAGGATTCCCCCCCATTGTGATTGACAGGGCCCTCAACCGTGTCCGGTCCATTTCCCTCACCCCTTCCCCTCCCTCCCAGAACTGCGACAGGGTTCCCCTTGTCCTCACTTTCTACCCCACCAGCCTCCACATCGAAACGATTATCCTCTGCCATTTCCGCCACCTGTAGCATGATGCCACTATCAAATGCATCTTCCCCTCCCCTCCCATCAGCATTCCAAAGGGATCGTTACGTCCGCGACATCCTGGTCCACTCCTCCATTACCCCCACCACCTCGTCCCCTTCCCACGGCACCTTCCCCTGCAATCGTAGGTGGTGTAATACCTGCCTATTTACCTCCTCTCTCCTCACTATCCCAGGCCCCAAACACTCCTTTCAGGTGAAGCAGCGATTTACTTGTACTTCTTTCAATTTAGTATTCTGTATTTGCTGCTCACAATGTGGTCTCCTCTACAATGGGGAGAGCAGACGCAGACTGGGTGACCGCCAGAAGAGTCATTAACCTGAAACGTTAACTCTGCTTCTCTCTCCACAGATGCTGCCAGACCTGCTGAGTATTTCCAGCATTTCTTGTTTTTATTTCAGATAGAACAAATTCAGAGCAGGGAATGGGAGGCAGAAAATTAGTGAGTAACTCTGAAAGACAGAAGCAGCAAAGGTTAAAAAATGTATAGCACAGGAATTTGACAGTGTTAAAAGGTATTTATTTAAATGCAAGGAGAATAGCAAATAAAGCCGTTAGATACATGGCAGCATGATATCATTGCTGTAATGGAAACTTGGCTTAGAGGGGCAAAAATGGCAGCTCAACATCCTTGGATATAGAGTTTTCAGGCAGGATAGAGAGTGGGATTTAAAAAGGAGTGGGCGCAGCATTATTGGTTAAAGAATCAATTACAGCTGTGAGGAGGGACGATATGAATCATCAAATGAGGCCATATGGGTTGAGCTCGCAAATACAAAAGGGGCAGCCACCCTACTAGGAGTGTGCTATAGACCCCCTAATAGTGAGAGGCAGATAGAAGAACAAATATGTATGCAAATTTCTGAATCCAAAAACAAAAGGACAATAATAGTTGGAGATTTCAACTACCCTAATATCAACTGGGATAGAAACAGTGTGAAGGGCACAGAGGGCACAAAATTCTTGAACTGCATTCAAGAGAACCTTTTTAGCCAGCACGTAACAAGCCCAACAAGAGGGGGCACAATTTTAGATTTAGTCTTAGGAAATGAAGATGGGCATGTGGATGAAGTAGCACTGGGTGACCATAATACAGTTAGATTTAGCATTATGATGGAAAAGGACAATGATAGAACAGGAGTAAAAGTTCTAAATTGGGAGAAGACAAATTTTACAAATCTGAGAGATGATCTGGCGAAAGTGGATGGGATACAGCTACTTGAAGGAAAATCAATGGCAAACCAGTGGAAGACATTCAAAAGTGAGATTCTATGGGCAGTGCAGACATGTCCCCACAAAGAAAAAGGGTGGTACTGCCAAATCTAGACCTTGCAGGGAGGGAGGAAAATGACCGCTGCTCTCCTGGTAGGTAAGGGCTTACAGTTGGGTGCATCAAAGGTTCACTAGACTGGCTCATGGGATGAGAGGGTTGTACTGTGAAGGGAGATTATGCAGAATGGGCCAATACTGTCTGGCGTTTACAAGAATGTGAGATGATCTTATCAAAGCATATAAGGTTCTGAGATGACTGCTGAGGTTTGCTACTGTGATGCTATTTACCCTGACTCGAGAACACAGGTGCACAGTCTCAGGCTAAGGGGTTGACCATTTAGGACTGAGATGAGGAGTAATTTCTTCATTCTTAGGTTTGTGAATCTTTGGAATTCTCTACCCCAGAGAGCAGATACTCAGTCATTGAATATACTCAGGACTGCGATTGATTAAACACTTGGAGAATCAAGGGATATGGGAATCAGAAGGGAAAGTGAATTTGACATTGAAGATCAGCCATGATCTTATTAAATGTTGGTGCAGACTCAGTGGGCTGTTTGGTCTACTCCTGCTCCTGTTTCTTATGTTCTTGACCGCTCCCTGTGTCCCCAGCACTGGTGCCAGTATCCTTTGAATATATTAATCAATATTTAGGTAACTAAAGTCCCCCTGTATCATCAGACCATTGACCTGAAATGTTGGGAGGAATTTTATGTGCCCTGTAGGGGAGTGGCTTTGGTGCTGGGTGGGGTGACTTAATTAGGCATGAGTTGATAATTTGGTTTTCCAACTGCAGGGTTTTGTTTTGCAACTAAGTCAGCAGCATGTTTGCAATGGGTTCACCCCGTATGGTGGTGGATTGCAGCTTTGCAGACATTTCCACAGTGTGAATAGTCATTACCAAAAAAGTATTTCAAACTAAGCTCTACCTACCAGATTATGTTGGCGGCAAATGGGAACCCCGTAGCACATGGGTCACGTTTGTTTAAAGGTTGCGTACACCTGTTGGCTTTGTGCAGTTGTGTCTGAGGCCAGTGGCTTCATTTCTTGAACTCTTTGGCACAAGAAAGGCCAACATTGGAGTGGATCTTTGGCTCTAGGCTTGGCACCAGCAAAGTCGATTCTTCTCAGGGGATGGCAGGGAAGGCATGGAGGTGGTGGGGGGAAGGTCACAGGGTGGGTCTCGTGCACATGGAGGAGCAGCAGAGGGTAGTCGGGCTGTCAGGGTGGGGTCTTGGGTGCAGGGAGAGATAGAGTGGGTAATCAGGCAGGACAGGGTGGGGTGTCGGGTGCATGGAGGAGCAGGGAAGGGTGGTCAGGCAGAACAGGGTGGGATGTCGGCTCCATGGAGGAGCAGGGAAGGGTAGTCGGGCAGGAAGGGTGGGGTCTCGGGTGTATGGAGGAGCTGGGGAGGGTAGTCGGGCAGGACGGGGTGGGCTGTTGGGTCCATGGAGGAGCAGGACAGGGTGGGGTTTCAGGTGCATAGAGGAGCAGGGGAGGGTAGTTGGGCAGGACAGGGTGGGGTCTCAGGTGCATGGAGGAGCTGGGAAGGAATAGTTGTTTCGTTCAGGATCTGTAATAGACGATGTTGATGATGCAGTTGTATGGGACAGGGTGGTTGTGTTTTGCAAAGTAGATTAGAGTTATGATGAGGATGGGCTTAGAGGGAGGGCTGAATGGTTTCCATATTGGGGTCGTCTTCTTCTTTAGCCTCCTTGTCTCGAGAGACAATGGGTAAGCGCCTGGAGGTGCTCAGTGGTTTGTGAAGCAGTGCCTGGAGTGGCTATAAAGGCCAATTCTAGACTGACAGACTCTTCCACAGGTGCTGCAGATAAAATTGGTTGTTGGGGCTGTTACACAGTTGGCTCTCCCCTTGCGCTTCTGTCTTTTTTCCTGCCAACTGCTAAGTCTCTTCGACTTGCCACACTTTAGCCCCGCCTTTATGGCTGCCCGCCAGCTCTGGTGATCACTGGCAACTGACTCCCACGACTTGTGATCAATGTCACAGGACTTCATGTCACGTTTGCAGACGTCTTAAAAGCGGAGACATGGACGGCCGGTGGGTCTGATACCAGTGACGAGCTTGCTGTACAATGTGTCCTTGGGGATCCTGCCATCTTCCATGCGGCTCACATGGCCAAGCCATCTCAAACGCCGCTGGCTCAATAGGGTGTATATGCTGGGGATGTTGGCCGCCTCGAGGACTTCTGTGTTGGAGATACGGTCCTGCCACCTGATGCCAAGGATCCTCCGTAGGCAGTGAAGATGGAATGAATTGAGACGTCGCTCTTGGCTGACATACGTTGTCCAGGCCTCGCTGCTGTAGAGCCAGGTACTGAGGATACAGGCTTGATACACTTGGACTTCTGTGTTCCGTGTCAGTGTGCAATTTTCCCTCACTCTTGGCCAGTCTGGACATGGCAGTGGAAACCTTTCCCATATGCTTGTTGATTTCTGCATCAAGAGACAGGTAGTTGAGCCTCGGTAGGTGAACTCTTGAACCACTTCCAGAGCGTGGTTGCCGATGTTGATGAATGGAGCATTTCTGACGTCCTGTCCCATGATGTTCGTTTTCTTGAGGCTGATGGTTAGGCCAAATTCGTTGCAGGCAGCCGCAATATTGGGGTACTGTGGTGCAAACTCTGGGTACTGGTTGGTGAAGGGAACGGTCACAGTCAAAGGGGGCAGTTGGATTTGTTAGGGTTGAAGATCAAGAGTAAGCATTGGGTATTCAATGTCATCAAAAAGAGGGGAAGAGGACTCGGCAATGATACCCAGTTTGACTTTTGGAGGATCGAGGGTTAGATTAGGCATGTCGATGGTCATGGGTGTTGGTACGGGGGAGGGATGGTATGTATAAATTTATTGTTATGTGGTCTAAGGTATTGGCTGGAGGTTCAAAGGTAACAGAGGGAAGGTGTAAGATAATGTTGGGTGGGTCAAGGGCGATGGGTGCAGGCTGAAAAGTGGTAGGAGGAAGTTGGAAGGTGAGGAAACTCGCCTGGAATGACACACACACCATTGTGCCAAATAATACTGTAAACCTTGTGTCCATTCAAGGATTTCAAATCGATTGGAAGGAGACCAATGATGAATTCAGGCTGTGTGCACTGTGACTTACCTACAGGCTAACTGCTCATTATTTCAATATATTATTCAATATTATTTCAACAGCTCCATGACAAAATGAGGATGAAATTTAACGCTGGTCTTACTTTAAAAGTTACAAAGCCGCAAAGACATGGGGTGCATACACCCAATTAATTACCTACCACGGGAAGAGGAGCAGAGGATGTGACTGAGGAGGGCTCTTGCAGCTCACTGGTTGATTACACATCAGCAGCAGGCAGCACAGAAGAGGGAGACAGCTCAGAATGAGGGCATCCAGGGAAGGCATGATAGATGACTGGCACTTGCACATGAGCGCATCCTCAGGACAAGGACAAATTTCCTTCAGATATCCAAGATTCCATTCCAGGGCCGCCCAAGGATGTCATGTGAGTTGCTCAATGAAATTTGTGCGAGAAAGCATCACAACCTGGTTCTGTTGGGTTTCCCATGCCAGTTTTTCTCAACTTTACTGCAGCACTCAAATTTTTTGCTTGTGTCGCTTTCCATGGGTCAGAGGCCAATATATGTGGCATCTCAGGCTGATACTCATAGGTGAGTCAAAGAGGTAACTAATGCCCTATTCTGTTGTGCCAGTGATTTCATCTGTTTCCCAGTAGACGAGGTTAGCTAGACAGCAGGGTCAGTGGCCTTTGGTGCCTTCGCTCATTTCTCCACAGTGTAAGGGGTGATCAGAGAGAACATTATTTGTGAACGTTTCAGCAAGGAAATACCTAAATAAAGTTCAAATGTGTCAAAATTAACTTTGCAGAATATTCATAACCACCCCCTGCCACCCCCTCCCCCACCCCCCGTCCCCGTCCCCTTTCATTTCTGTAATGTTGAAGGATGCCTTGAGGAACAGCAACAATAGCAGCAGCAGTGGAGATGACCTTAAGGTCCTGTTTGATTTAAACTTTGGTAATAGTGTCTGGCAGCCATGCATTTCGCCTGGAATATAAGATTGTGCTCCGTTGCATCACTTTGATGATACAGGCACATCAAGAACGATCATGCTTGGGATGGAGCTGCAGCAGCTACTACATGGGGCATCCAGGGAAGGCATTATAGATGACTGGCGCTGGCACATGAGCGCATCCTCAGGACAAGGACAAATTTCCTTCAGAAATCCAAGAACTTACATTGGAAGGAATGTCTCTAAGGAATAATGGAAAACATCTTCATGAAGCATGCAGCTGTCATCGAAGACTGAAGGCACAAATGCCAACTATAGCAACTCAATAGTCTTTCTATTAAATACTTTGAAAGCATAAGTGCATGCCAGCCATAAGGTGACAATAATCATAATCCTCATCTGATTGCTAACTTTAAATGACGTTATAGCCGCGTGGTGAGGGGTTTGGGTGGTTCCCACTGTTCAACTCACATCTGACCCCAGCAGTGTTTTTGTTATTAGGGTTTAACCCCTTTGTGTTTTATTTGTCAAATAAACAGACAGCAACAGGTTTACTTGTAGGTTTAAAACAGAAAAAAATATTTATTGATCAAGGCGCCTTATCCCTAAATTGTCGCAACCGCATCCACTCATGCATTCACTCGCGCACACACACAAGAAACAGATGGAGAGGAAGTGATCACAAGTGGGGTAGGTTTACGGGTCAAGGTAAACCATTTAAATTCTCTTGGAAGTCAAGTTCTCGTTGGTTACAGGCAGGCCTGAGATGATCGTACGTTTCTCTCTTGGTTGAAAATTCAGTGGATCACTTCTAATTCGCTGCTGCATAAGTAAAGATATGGAATTCTACAGCAGGGCACGTCCCTTCTGGTTTGCTGGATTTCTGCCAGCCCTTAGCTAGAAACAAGCTTCTTGGTAAGGTTTTTTTCTGGCTGTTTACCTTTCTTTAATGTCAAAAATAGTTTCACAGCTTTGTCTCTGCTGGGAGATGTGGATCTCCCTTCCTGTGGTGACCAACAATGGCCCAGGATGTGGCTACTTCACAACTTCTTTGTTTCAGAAGAGCTAATTTAATTCAAAATTGTCTCCTGGTCTAGCTATGATGTTTCCACTTTACACCTGCTTTGTTTCAGAAGAACCCATTCAATTCAGGAATGTTTCAGGGTGGGTATAATTGACCGCTCCCAGCTCAAAAGATATTCCTTTGTCCCTGTCAGGCAGTTTCAATATACAAAGGCCGGGTCGTTTACCTTTTGTGGCCATTGAAGCACATTGTTCACTTTTTAAAAGAAAGCTCCATCTTTTTAAAACACAAAGTCAATTTTTATAACTCTTCAGTTGTAGTCCATAATATTTTCATTGTTGCACTTCTCATAAGTATCACAATAAGCAATGAGAATATAGGAGTGTAAATCAAATAAATGTATTTCACAGTATTGTACATTCTGTTGACATGATCATAACCGGCTATGCAACCTTCGTGCTAATAATTGCTTATTTTTATGCTTTCTGCAACTATGTCTATGTGGTACCCCGACACTAGCAGCTGCAGTGGAGGCAGTCTGCTCATTGCGCTGCCCCTTTGCCATGGATGACCTTGGTAGGCGTACTCCAGAGGAATGGGACCTTGAGGGCTCCATCCAAGTGGGGGTCTCCAACACTGGTGCTTGAGCAACCCCATGGGCTCGACTGCTGGAGGAAAGGGGGTCAATGTCAGACGTGGCCGCAGAGACAGTGCTTACCCTGGGGCTGTCCTGAGAGGAAGGCTCTGAGGCAACTGGCACATGCTCCTCCTCCATCTCGGTGCATGATGGCACCTGCCAATCTCTATGAGAAGAAGGGGTACCTGGAGGGAAGTCCAGGTTCCTCGTCCCCCTCTCGCTTAGCCACTGCTGCATCTAGCCCATGGGAACAGCGATGGAGTGAAGGTGGCTTATGGCTCGTGCGCAGCCAGACTCACCATGGAGGTCACCAAACTCTCAAATGAGGAAGTCAAATGCCTAGGACATGACAGATGTGATTGTTTGCATTGGACTCCTCCATGGCATTCACAAAGTCACGTGTGGCCTCAGACATCTCCAACATACCTTCCCCATAAGATCGCTGCACTTCCGACAGTCGTCTTGTAGCCTCAAACAGAGGATCATCATCTGCATGAGGCCAAGCAGGGGCCTGGTCCCCAGCAGTTCTTTGATTGTCAGGAGACCCAGCTGTAACATGCTCCCTCAACTGTCTGTAGTGCCCACTGGTTTATGACTGATTCTAATCTTAAACCCCCCCATGGATTGTGTGGATGCTCTGGCGGAGGTAGAAAAGGCAGGTGACAGTGCATCCTCTGGGGCATTAGCAGCATATTACCCAGGAAGGCAGCCTGTCCCTCATGGCGTGCAGCTGGTCGAGTGGGCTCCTGCAGTGGCAAAACAAACAGAGACTCATTAAGCATCATTACAGCATGAGGTCAACACTTTAACATACAATGTTCCTGTGATCATATATGGCTCCAACACTAAATCTATCACCTCATCCTTATGGCTTGATGATGCTGACTCGCTGTCCTCCTCTCCAGCCAACTCTGCTCTGCTGGTGTGAGTCATCTCTGGTCGGCACTCCTCCACCCATTCTGGCCCGCTCACCCACATTGTGGGACTGTTTATCCTGTAGGAGAAGGTGCTGATTTAATGAGATGTCAAATGATGCCTAAGAAGCATTGTCTGCATGTATTAACATCACTCTTTCTGGACTGACATTCGCACGCAGCATCCAAGAGCAAACATGCGCCACATTTACACATTCTGCACAATATTTGTTAGCAAGGTTGATCACGCATTCAAATGCATGTCACGACTGTCCACTGTCATATACATACTCTCAGAGCCATGTGCAAAGCACTTGTACAGCTTCGGCAACATCACTTACCCTCACAAAGCAAATCATTGACATGTTTCCGACACTGGATCAAGGTTGTGTGTGTAACCCCACTGTTTGATACCTCCTCCGTAACTTCCATCCACGCTACCTTGGTCAAATGGGAAGATGTTTGGAGTCCATCCCTTGGAAAGGTAACCTCCAGTCTTTCCCTGACGGCCTGGAGGAGAGACTGCAGGGTGTCATCGCTAAAATGCGGGGCCGGATGTTGCCTTCTGGCTGGTATAACAGTGCTGGTGTGGGTGGTAATGGCATGGGGGGGGGGGGGGGTCAAATATTAAGGGGAGTTGGTGCTGGGATTGGAGAGATTGCAAGAGATGAAGAATTAAAATACTTAATTTATGCAAGATGAAAAATAAAATCCTCGGTGAGAAGATAGACTGGGTAGGCTGCTGCGAAATGATTTATCGCTGTGGCAATAGCAGTGCTTTGCAGATCGATGGCAGGTTCTACCAATGAAAATCCATCCCCGCCATATAATTGCACATGTCTCCTGTGCCTGCCGCCGACACTTAAGTTTAATATGTAATCGCGTGGGAAACAGCAAAACAGGCAAAAGGGGAAGTGTTGCTTGTTCCGGATCTGCCGTCATAAAATAGCACTTGTTGAGTCTGCTTTTCTCTCTCTGCAGATTCTACCAGACCTGTTAATTATTTCTAGCATTTGCTGTTTTTATTTCAGATTTCCAAAATCTGCCATATTTTGCTTTTTTATTGGGATGTAAGCAGCCTGCCTATAAGTGAAATAATGTAAACCATTCTATAATTCTAACATCGAAACAGGCCATTTGGCCCGTGCAGGGCATGAGGCTGGCTCAAAGAGCAGTTTTGCTAGTCCCATTTCCCTGCCTGTTCCCCCTGAGCCCGACAATTTCTTTGCCTTCAGGTGTGTATTCCATTCCCTTTTTCAAAGCCATGATTAAATCTGCCTCCACCAACATTTCAGGTAGTGGATTGCAGAAGCAAAAAAGGTTTCCTTATGTTGCCTTTGATTCTTTTGCCAATCAATTTAAGTCTGTACCTTCTGGTTCTCAACCCTTCCACTAATGGGAACAGTTTCTATCTACTTTGTCTGGACCCCTCATGATTTTGGACACCTCTACCAAATCCCCTCTCAACCTTCTCTTCACGAACTAGAACAACCCCAGTTTATCCAATCTACCCACATAATTGAAGTCCGTCATCCCTGGAACCAAATCTTTTCTGCACCCTCTCTAACACCGTCACATCCTTCCTAAAGCGTGCTGTCCAGAATTGGACAGCATACTCCAGTTGAAGCCAAACCAATGTTTTTTGAAGTATATATTTTTTTATACGTATATAAAGTGTAAGAAGGGTTGGCCCACTCAAGGACAGAGAGGGGAATCTATGTGTGGAGCCAGAGGAAATGGGCGAGGGGCTAAACGAGTACTTTGCATCAGTATTCACCAAAGAGAAGGACTAGGTGGATGATGAGTTTAGGGAAGGGAGTGCAGATAGTCTCAGTCATCTCATTATCAAAAAGGAGGAGGTGTTGGGTGGCTTGCAAAGCATTAAGGCAGATAAGCCCCCAGGGCCTGATGGGATCTACCCTAGAATACTGAGGGATGCAAGGGAGGAAATTGCTGGGGCCTTGACAGAAATCTTTGCATCCTCATTGGCTACAGGTGAGGTCCCAGAGAACTGGAGAATAGCCAATGTTGTGCCTTTGTTTAAGAAGGGTGGCAAGGATAATCCAGGAAATTATAGGCCGGTGAGCCTTACGTCAGGAGGGAAACTATTAGAGAGGATTCTTCGGGACAGGATTTACTCCCATTTGGAAACAAACAAACTTATTAGCGAGAGACAGCATGGTTTTGTGAAGGGGAGGTCGTGTCTTACTAATTTGATTGAGTTTTTTGAGGAAGTGACGAAGATGATTGATGAAGGAAGGGCAGTGGATGTTATCTATATGGACTTCAGTAAAGCCTTTGGCAAGGTCCCTCATGGCAGACTGGGCCAAAAGGTGAAGTCACACGGGATCAGAGGTGAGCTGGCAAGATGGATATAGAACTGGCTCGGTCACCACTGTGACTAGTGGTGTTCCACAGGGATCAGTGCTGGGACCTTTGCTGTTTGTAGCATATATAAGTGATTTGGAGGAAAATGTAGCTGGTCTGATTAGTAAGTTTGCGGACGACACAAAGGTTGGTGGAGTTGTGGTTAATGATGAGGATTGTCAGAGGATACAGCAGGATATAGATCGGTTGGAGTCTGGGGCGGAGAAATGGCAGATGGAGTTTATCCGGACAAATATGAGGTAATGTATTTTGGAAGGTCTAATGCATGTGGGAGGTATACAGTAAATGGCAGAACCCTTAGGAGTATTGACAGGCAGAGAGATCTGGGCGTACAGGTCCACAGGTCACTGAAAGTGGCAACGCAGGTGGATAAGGTAGTCAAGAAGGCATACGGCATGCTTGCCTTCATCGGTCGGGGCATAGAGTATAAAAATTGGCAAGTCATGTTGCAGCTGTACAGAACCTTAGTTAGGCCACACTTGGAATATTGCGTGCAATTCTGGTCGCCACACTACCAGAAGGAAGTGGAGGCTTTGGAGAGGGTACAGAGGAGGTTTACCAGGATGTTGCCTGGTCTGGAGGGCATTAGCTATGAGGAGAGGTTGGAAAAACATGGATTGTTTTCACTGGAACGACGGAGGTGGAGGGGCGACATGATAGAGGTTTACAAAGTTGTGAGCGGCATGGACAGAGTGGATAGTCAGAAGCTTTTTCCCAGGGTGGAAGAGTCAGTTACTAGGGGACATAGCTTTCAGGTGCGAGGGGCAAAGTTTAGAGGGGATGTGAGAGGCAAGTTTTTTACACAGAGGGTGGTGAGTGCCTGGAAATTGTTGCCAGGGGAGGTGATGGAAGCAGGTACGATAGCGACGTTTAAGAGACATCTTGACAAATACATGAATAGGAAGGGAATAGAGGGATATGGGCCCTGGAAGTGCAGAAGCTGTTAGTTTAGGCAGGCATCAAGATCGGCGCAGGCTTGGAGGGCCGAATGGCCTGTTCCTGTGCTGTACCGTTCTTTGATGATATTGGGGTACTTTACACAAATATCAATTCGGATAATGTTAGAGTAAAGGGAAAGGACGGTGAGGAACTTCTGAAATATGTTCGGGAGAACTTCCTTGATCGGTATGTTCTCGGTCCAGCTAGGAATGAGGCATTGCTGGACCTGGTGCTGGGGAAATGAGGTGGGCAAGGTGTCAGTGGGAGTACACTTGGGTAAGAATGATCAGAGTATTATAAAGTTTAGGTTAGCAATCAACAAGAGCAAGGAACAATCAAAAGTGGAACTTATAAATTGGAAGAGGGCCAGCTTCAATGGGATGGATCAAGCCAGGGTAAAATGGAACCAAAGGTTGATTGGAAAAACTGTAGCAGAGCAATTGGTGCTCTTTAGAGCTAACGTTTCAGATACAGGTTAGGAACATTCCAACAAGGGGAACCAAAGCCAGGCCTCGTTAAATGTTGAGGAAGATAGAGAGAATGAGAAACAGAGAAAGAGGGTGTATGATGTATGTCAGGTGAATGCTTCAAGCGAGGACCAGGCCAAGTACAATAAGTTGAGAGGGGAAGTGAAGAGGGAAATATAACTGGCAAAGAAAGAATATAGTATAGAATGGCAATTAACATAAAAGGGAACCCAAAAATCTTTTACCAGCATTGAAATAGTAAGTGAGTAGTAGAGGTGATGTGGGGCCTACCAGGGACAACCAGGGACATGTATGATTAGAGGTGCAGGGTAAGGCTAGAACACTAACTTTGTATTGGTATTTACTAAGGAAAACGATGCTGCTAAAATATCAGTAGAAGAGGAGATGGTAGAGGTAATGATGGTGAAAATTGTTAGGATGGATGTACTGGGAAGGCTGACTATGCTTAGAGTGGATAAATCTCCTGGCTTGCATCCCAGGTTGCTCAAGGAAGTAGGGATGGAGATAGCAGAAGGGCTTGATGTTCCCTATATATGGGAAGGTGTCAGAGGATTGGAGAGTGGCAAATGGGACACCCTTATGCAGGAAAGGGTGACATTCTTAATAACTACAAGTCAGTCAATTTAACATCAGATGGTAGGTAAGGTTTTAGAAACAATAATCATGAAAAAAATCAAAAGGCACTTGAAGAGGTTGAAGTTCATTTAGGAGAGCCAGCTTGAATGTAAATGGCAGATTGTGGTCAACTAATCGAGTTGATTTTTTTGATCAAGTAACAGAGAATGTTGATGAAGGGAAAAGCAACAATGTTGTCTACATGGATTTTAAGAAAGTGTTTGACAAAGTACAGCATAAAAGGCTGGTTAACAAAATTGAGGGGCATGGAATTGGAGGGTCACTGTCAACTTAGATTTAAAAAATTGCCTTAAAGGCAGAAATTAGCAAGTCATGGTAAATGATGGTTTTGCAGAATGGAGGATGGTAAACAGTGGTGTTCCACAAGGGTCAGTGCTAAGACCACTGCTTTTTGATACATATAAATGGCTTGGATATTGGAATACAGAGTAAAATTTCAAAATTACCGATGATACCAAACTTGGAGGCGTGAGACTGCGGATGATAATACCAATCGACTGCAACAGAACGCAAGTGAGCAGAATGGGCAGAAAATTGGCAGATGGAATTTAATAGAGAAATGTGAGGTGATGCATTTTGGCAGAAGGGATTGGAGAGGCAATATAGATTAAATGGCACAGTTCTAAACAGAATACAGAGACAGAGGGACTTCAGTGTTCATGTAAATGAAGCTCTGGCTAGGCTACAACCAGAATATTGCATCTTGTTCTGGTCTCCAAACTTTAGGAAGGATATGAGGTTCCTGAGGGTGCAGAGGAGATTTGCCAGAATGGATCCAGGGATGAGGGATTTTTAGTTACCAGATTAGGTTGGAGAAGCTGGTATTGTTCTCCTTGGCGCAAAGGCAATTGAAAGGAGATTTGATAGAGGTGTACAAGATTATGACAGGATTAGATCAGGTTGGCAAAGAAAAGCCATTTCCATTAGCTAGTACAAGGATTATAGGACACAGATTTGAGGTGCAGGGGGAGTGTGAGGAAGAACCTTTTACACATCATGTGGTAATGACCTGGAATCCGCTGCCTCTGCTGGTGGTGGAAGCATTGATAATGAATGATTCCAAGAGGAAATTGGATAGGTACTGGAGGGAAATAAACGATGGGGATAGAGCACGGGAATGGGACCAATTGGATTGCTGCACAGAGAGCCAGCATGGACTCGATAGGCCAAGTGGCATCCTTGTGCCATTATGACTCTATGACCCAATAATTAACCTACTCTACCTTGTCATCATTAATCTACTTGTTGAAAATGCATCTGTCCATGGCAGGATTAGCAAGAGTGACCATCACATAGTCCCTGTGAAGACAAAGTCCTGTCTTTGCACTTAGGACACCCTACATTGTTTGTGACACTATCACCGTGCTCAATGGGATAGATTCAGAACAGATCTAGCAGATCAAAACTGGAAATCTATGAGGCACTGTAGTCCATCAGCAGCAGAATTGTATTCCACCACAATCTGTCACCTCATGGCCTGGCATATCCCTCACTCTACCATTACCATCCTGCCAGGAACCAACCCTGGTTCAAGGTTGAGTGTAGAAGAGAATGTCAGGAGCAGAAGTGCCAGCATGGCAAAGCTACAACACAGGACTGCATGCATCCTGAACAGTGAAGCAGCATGCTATAGATGGAGCCAAGTGATCCCACAACCAGTGGATCCGAACAAAGCTCTGCAGTCCTGCTATACCTAGTCATGAGCCTTAGTGGACAATTAAATAACTAACAGGTCGAGGAGGCTCCACCAACATCCCCTGCTTTCAATGATGGAGTCCAACATGTCAGTGCAAAAGCATTTGCAACTGTTGCAGAGTACTATTGAAAACTCTTTACACGAGATGGCTGTAGGTAAAGCAAGCAAATTTATTTGGAGATGCAAGTATGCATGTAAGTCTCTCGGTAAGGTCCAAGACGTGACTCAATATTCCTTTGTTCAATTCACATACTTATACATTAATTTCACCTGACATTCTCCAAGTCAGCTATTTTCACATTCACTCCAGCTACTTATTCCAACATACACTTTCCTTTGTTCTTATCAGTTCTTTTTAAATCATTCAGCCGTTCCAAGCCAGTTTGTGGTTCGATCACACAGTTACCTTTTTTGTTCTTGTCCCTTCCCCCAGTCACATCTCCCTTTAATTATATCTTCACAGTTGAGGTTATACATGATTTGCAGTGTCGGCAGTTTTCTACTTCAGTGGCCTACCTAGCAGTGTTAGTAGGTTTCAGCATTCTTCTTGCTAATCATCCCATGATTCCCTTCTTCAGTCCCCCCTTTTAACCCCTGGTCAGATACTATCTGGCCCAGGTGGTGATTTCCTGATGGACCGAACAATCCGGCGATCCTTTCCTGTCGACCTCTTGTTGCCTTACTGAGGTCCTAGTGACCTAGGCAGAGCTGGGACTGATCCACCTATATTACCTAGTTGTTACCTCTGAGTATTTCCAGCATTTCTTGTTTTTATTTCAGATTTCCAGCACCTGCAGTATTTTGCTTTTATTTTACACTTGTACTCTTCCCCTGGTTACTGCCTGGTGACTTTCCTCCACATATTTGAAGATGTGACAAAACACATTGATGAAGGAAGAGCAGTGCATGTGGTGTATATGGATTTTAGCAAGGCGTTTGATAAGGTTCCCCATGGTAGGCTCATTCAGAAAGTGAGGAGGCATGGAATACATTGAAAGTTGGCTGTCTGGATACAAAATTGGCTGGCCCATGGAAGACAGAGGGTGGTAGTCGATGGAAAGTATTCAGCATGGAGCTCGGTGACCAGTGGTGTTCCGCACGGATCTGTTCTGGGACCTCTGCTCTTTGTGATTTTTATAAATGACTTGGATGAGGAAGTGGAAGGCTGGATTAGCAAGTTTGCCGATGACACGAAGGTTGCTGGAGTTGTGGATAGTGTGGCAGGCTGTTGTAGGTTGCAACGGAACATTGACAGGATGCAGAGCTGGGCTGAGAAGTGGCAGATGGAGTTCAACCTGGAAAAATGTGAAGTGATTCATTTTGGAAGGTCGAATTTGAATGCAGAACACAGGCTTATGGACGGGATTCTTGGTAGTGTGGAGGAACAGAGGGATATTGGGGTCCATGTCCATAGATCGCTCAAAGTTGCCACCCAAGTTGATAGGGTTGTTAAGAAGGCGTATGGTGTGTTGGCTTTCATTAACAGGGGGATTGAGTTTAAGAGCCGCGAGGTTATGCTGCAGCTCTATAAGGCCCTGGTTAGACCACACTTGGAATATTGTGTTCAGTTCTGGTCGCCTCATTATAGGAAGGATGTGGAAGCTTTAGAGAGGGTGCAGAGGAGATTTACCAGGATGCTGCCTGGACTGGAGGGCATGCCTTACGAAGAAAGATTGAGGGAGCAAGGGCTTTTCTCATTGGAGCAAAGAAGGATGAGAGGTGACTTGATAGAGGGGTACAAGATGATGAGAGGCATAGATAGAATGGATAGCCAGAGACTTTTTCCCAGGGTGGAAAGGGCTATCACCAGGGGGCAAAATTTTAAGGTGATTGGAGGAAGGTTTCGGGGAGATGTCAGAGGTAGGTTCTTTACACAGAGAGTGGTGGGCGCGTGGAATGCGCTGTCAGCGGTGGTGGAAGAAGCAGATACATTAGGGACATTTAAGTGACTCTTGGATAGGGACATGGACAATAGTAGAATGAAGGGTAGGTAGTTAGTTTGATCTTAGAGTAGGTTAAAGGTTCGGCACAACATCGTGGGCCGAAGGGCCTCTACTGTGCTGTACTGTTCTATGTTCTATATTTACTTGCCGTAATCAGGGCCTTACCTATTGCCTTTCGGGCTGTCTCTCCCAGGGCATCATCTATGTTTAGCATTCTGTCCCAAGCATGGGCTGAACATGTATCCACTGAGAGCCTTACTGGCTAGGTGGAAGTCTCCCGACACTAAATAAGTCATAATCTGCAGACAGAATGTGTGATTGTTACCACGCTCTAAACTTGCATAAAAGAATTGCATTCTGTCAGGAAACACCTTGCGTGAGGGAGGTTTGGACCGTCTTCAAGGCCTTTTCCAGAGGATTCACTGACACCATGATGGTGTTGTCATCTGTAAGTTTGTATTCTTATTGGTCAAGTAACCCCAGGATTCCACCTAGTATACCCACCCATTCTTTCTATTCCTAATGATTTGAATTTACATCCTCTTAAGTCCCATGTGTATGTTCCTGGAGCATAGTCATCAGAAACATTATTATTTATTTCATCCAGCTGTAGTGGTCTAGTAACCACAAGTTCCTGCCTTTCCTCTTTAAGATTGATGAGATCCAATCTCTTAACTGCATGATACATGCCTCTAGGTGCAGTACAAAATCTTACATCTTCAATGTCTGATCTAACTTCATCTTTCAAGTCCCGAGCCAACATGTCACATGTCCTACCTTTTGCCTGAGAGTCGGTGGCCTTAGTGACAGCCTGTGACAGCAGCTCCAGTCCTTTCACTATCCCTTCTTCCTGAAGTTCAATTGCTGTTAGGGCATAGTCTGGTCCCAGGCTGCTGTTTCCCTGGCAACCCAGGAGTAGTCATTTATGTCAGAAATCTGTTGTGAATTTAATGTGGCGATGGCACTTGCGAATAGTCCCCCTATATTTCCTCGAAAACGACTTCTCTTCCTCACTGTTCCTTTTGCTGGACTTCCGGGGCTATGCACGTTTGATAGTCCTGTACTAGCTGCTCCAGCATTGACTCTTCCCAACTAGCAGCTTCCTTATGCTTACTACAATTAAGCAACAGGGTGGGGATCAGTCTCATGAAGTTGTAGGTCATCTCTAGAGTTACTTTTTTAAAGCAATACTGTTTTAGATTTGCCTTTCCTAATTATCCGATTTTGGGTTGGGGGCACAATAGTTAGGCGGGCCTCTGGTATCCACAGGTGGCCAAGTTAAAATATCGCACATCACTACAACCCAAATGATTAACATATTTACATAGTTCTTGACGATATTGTGCCTCTAGTCCTGGTTCCGGCACAAATGGGGGAAGGTTAGCCCATCCTGCTGTGACATTCACTTTTGGTTGTACCTCAGTGAACATCAGTTTGCTATTGCCACAAGCAATATGTACCTTATCCGGAGTTTGGGTCATAAACATTTTTCACATCTGTATCATTACCCGTACTGGTGGCATAGGTCAAGTTAGACTCACATATGTGTTGCTGACAAGAGGATTTACCGCAGCCTGCAGATTTGTACAGCAAAGATGCTACTTCGGCTTTACATGAGGACCACGGATTTGGCAGACGGAACACAAGACCCGGTCTGGACAGTGATGCTTGTGTTGTCTAGTTTCTCAAACTAATTGAGATGACCCGATGTCTCCAGTCACCTTGTCCAATATCCAGACATTGGATGTCATGTGGGACACAGAAGTGGATAATAAGAGGGGTGAGAATACCTGTCGAGTTTGCTTATCTGCTCTCCATGGCCTCCTTTAGACAGCTGTACATACTGGCCAGGATGCAAACAGGTGTTGTTTCCAATAAGGACCAGTGGCTTTTCCCAGGGAAGATGGTTGCAATGACCCCAATTCTCTATTTTCATGTTGGGAGAAATCAGGACACTTGTCGTCACCAGTTGGTCCTCTTCTCCTTTGCACTTTTCAAGGGTTTAAGTTGGGTCCAGTGTTTCCATCTATATCCACATGTGTGAAAGTGTCACTGGTCATTAGGATCCTTGTCACCTGGGTGCTAAACCTGCTCTCAGTTAAAATCTTGACCATTACCTGATTTCCTAATCCCGGTATATTTTTCCTTTCCTCCACTTCATCCTTTTCCATATCTAATAATCTGCTGATCTTTGACCTCACGCCTCAGCTCATGCAAATGTTTAAACAATTCTTTAACATAGGGTGGCACAGTGGCGCAATAGGACGGCACAATGGCGCAGTGGTTAGCACCACAGCTCCAGCGACCTGGGTTTGATTCTGGGTACTGCCTGTGCGGAGTTTACAAGTTCTCCCTGTGACCGTTTGGGTTTTCTCCGGGTGCTCCGGTTTCCTCCCACAGCCAAAGGCTTGCAGGTTGATAGGTAAATTGGCCATTATAAATTGCCTCTAGTATAAGTAGGGGAAGGTGGGGGATATGGTAGGAATATGGGATTAATATAAATGGGTGGTTGATGGTCGGCACACACTCGGTGGGCCGAAGGGCCTGTTTCAGTGCTATATCTCTAAATCAATAAAATAAAATATCTCCTAACTTGCTCCTTTGCAGGGCCCGCATCATTGCTCCATGTGCTGGCTTCCCCTGCCATCCTCATATCTCCTCTTGTCATTAGCTCAAGCGGCATCAGTCTAATCATCTGGTTAGGTGTGGCCCTCTGCCTCAAGATACTGGGCAACAAGTCTGCCCAGCCCTTACTATTTCTTTTGATAAAGCAGTCTTAAGAGTCCTTAAGGCTTAGAATGCAGAAAGTCAAGTCAACAAGGTCAAAGGCACTCTACCTGAATGCAGGCAGCATTCGCAACAAGGTAAATGATTTAAAGGCCCAACTGGAGGTAAATGGGTATGATCTAATTGCCATAACAGAAACGTGGCTACAGGGTGACCAAGACTGGGGACTGAATATTCAAGGATTTGACATTTAGGAAGGACAGGAAAAAAAGGCGGTGTTGTTGCACCAATAAGGGATGGGATCAGTACATTAGTAAGGGAGGATCTCAGATTGGAAGGAACAAAATGTGGAATCTGTTTGGGTGGAGCTAAGAAACAGCAAGGGGCAGCAAAATTTGGCAGTTGTTTATACGCCAAACAGTAGTGATAGTGTGGGGCATGGCATTAATCAGGAGATTGGAGAAGCATGTAGCATGGGTAATACAGTAATCATGGGTGGTCAATCTGCATATAGACTGTGTAAACCTAATGAGCACTATTGCTGTGGAAGACAAGTTTCTGGTGTGTTAGGGATGGTTTTCTAGAGCAGTATGTTGAGGAACCGACTCGAGAACAGACTACTTTAGATCTAGTATTATATAATGAGAAAGGGCGAATTAATAATCTTTGTAAAAGAACCTTTAGGGATGAGTGACCTTATAATGTAGAATTTTACATTATGTTTGAAAGTGAGGTAGTTTAATCTGAAGCTAGGGTGTTAAATTTGAACAACGGAAATTATGAAGGTATGAAGGGCAAATTGGCTGAGGTGGATTGGGAAGATACATTAAAAGGTATGACAGTACATAGGCAATGGATAGTCTTGAAATAAATATTGCATAGTTAACAGCAACTATACATTCCTTCAAGGAACAAAGACCCCAGAAGTAAAGGCAGTCAACTGTGGATAACAAAGTAAGTTAAGGATTGTATAAGATTAAAAGAAAAGGCCTATAACGTTGCCAGAAATGGGAGTAAACCTGAGGATTGGAAGTTTAGTTTAGACATACAGCACTGAAACAGGCCCTTCGGCCCACCGAGTCTGTGCCGACCATCAACCATCCATTTGTACTCATCCTACACTAATTCCATATTCCTACCACATCCCCACCTGTCCCTATATTTCCCTACCACCTACCTACACTAGGGGCAATTTATAATGGCCAATTAACCTATCAACCAGCAAGTCTTTGGCATGTGGGAGGAAACCAGAGCACCCGGAGGAAACCCACGCAGACACAGGGAGAACTTGCAAACTCCACACAGGCAGTACCCAGAATTGAACCCGGGTCTCTGGAGCTGTGAGGCTGCGGTGCTAACCACTGCGCCACTGTGCAGCCAAGGAGGACAAAGAAACTGATAAAGACAGGGAGAATAGAATATGAATGCAAGTTAGCAAAAAATATAAAAACAGACTGTAAAAGCTTATACAGGTACATAAAAAAGAAATGTTTGGTTAAGACAAATGTGGGACTGTTACAGGCAGTCAGGAGAATTTATAATGGGGAATAGAGAAATGGCAGTGAAGCTAAATGATTACTTTGTGTCTATCTTCACCGAGGAGATACAAGAAATCTCCCAGAACCAGAGATCCAAGGGATTTGGGGGAAATGAGGAATTGAAGGAAATTAGTATTGGTAAGAAGGTTGTATTGGAGAAATTAATGGGGCTGAAGGTTGATAAGTCCCCAGGATCTGATATTCTACTGCTCAGCGTTGAAAGAGGTAGCTATGGAGATAGTGGATACATTGATGATCATCTTCCACAATTCTATAGATTCTGGAGCAGTTCCTGCAGCTTGGAAGGTTGCAAATGTCACCCCACTATTTAAAAGGGAGGGAGAGAGAAAACAGGGAATTACAAACCTGTTAGCCTTACATCAGTCATTGGGGAAAATGCAAGAATCTATTTGAGGATGTGATTAAATGGACACTGGGATAACAATGATCCAGCATTTGACCCAGTGCGGCACCAAGGAGCTCTAGTAATATTAATGGGAATCAGGGAGAAAATGCTCCATGGTTAGAGTTATACCTCGCACAAAGAAAGATGGTTGTGGGTGTTGCAGGTCAATCATCTGACTCCCAGGACATTGCTGCAGGAGTTCTTCAGTGTAGTGTGCTGGGCCCAAGCATCTTGAACTGCCATTTCAACACTGCCCCCTGCTCTCTTGCTCACATCTCTGTCCTGGGATTGCTGCAGTGTTCCAGTGAACATCAACGCAAGCTCGAGGAACAGCATCTCATCTACCGAATAGGCACACTACAGCCTGCCGGACTGAACATTGAGTTCAATAATTTCAGAGCATGACAGCCCCCCATTTTACTTTCATTTTTAGTTGTTTTTTCTTTTTTCTTCTTTATTTCTTTTTTACATTTTTTACAACCTTTTTTTTGCATTTATTTCATTTCATCTTAGTTTGTTCAGTTTGCTTACCCACTGTTTTTTTTTCAGGTTTGAACTTGCTGCTGTTCAATATTCAATCCGTTAACACCTATTCTGTACTAATGCTTTGTCTTTTAACACACCATTAACATATTTTTTGCCTTTGCTCCATGACCTTTTGGTCAGCTATGTGGCCTTGTCCTATCTGCACCTTCTCCTTTGTTATCTCTTGCCCCACCCCCACCTCACTTGCTTATAACCTGTGACATTTTTAATATTTGTCAGTTCCGAAGAAGGGTCACTGACCCGAAACGTTAACTCTGCTTCTCTTTCCACAGATGCTGCCAGACCTGCTGAGTGGTTCCAGCATTTCTTGTTTTTATCTTGAACTGCTTCATCAATGACCTTCCCTCCATCATAACGTGAGAAGTGGGGATGTTCGCTGATGATTCTATGAGGTTCAGTAATATTCGCAACTCATCAGCTACTGAAGCAGACCATGCTGGCACGCAGGAAGAGTTGGACAACATTCAGTCTTGGGCTGACGTATGGCAAGTAACATTTGCCACATGGAAATGCCAGGCAATGACCATCTCCGACAAGAGAGAATCTAACCATCTCCTCTTGACAGTCAATGGCATTACCATTGCTGCATCCCCCACTGTCAGCATCCTGGGCATCACCATTGACTAGAAACTTAACATGCACCGGTCACAAATGCTGTAGCTACATGAGCAGGTCAGAAGCTAGGAATTCTGTGGTGAGTAACTCACCTCTTGATTTCCCAATGTTTGTCCACCATTTACAAGGCAAAAATTAAGAGTGTGATGGAATACTCTCCATTTGCCTGGATGGGTGCAGCTCGAACACTCAAGCTCGACAGCATCCAGGACAAAGCAGCCCGCTTGATTGGCACCCCATCCACAACCTTCAACATTTACTCAGGAGCAGATAAATCCAGCGTGAGGCTTGGGGCCTTCACTTACCTTCAGGAGCGGAGAGCAGTCGGACCTCTTCAGGCGCACCGGAGTTTTGCAAAAAAAGCCAATAGTGATGTCACCGGAAAGCTGCAAGGTGTTTGGTTGGTGAATCACTGCTGTTAGAGAATAGCTCTAAATAGCTGGGTAAGTATCAAAGGTAAGAAAGGTTTACAGTTTATTTTCATATATAGTAGTGTTTTTTAGGGAGTTGTGTAGTAACGAGGACCAGGGAAGAAGGGCCCTAGAGTAATTGATATTATTTGATATTAAGATCTTCCAAAAGGTTTAATTTAAAGGATTAAGTCATGGCAGGAGAGCTCAAAGCCATGGTGTGCTCCTCGTGCTCGGTGGGAAGCCGGGAATAATTCTAGTGCCTGGGAGCAGCATGTGTGCAGGAAGTGTCTCCAGCTGCAGCTCCTGGAAGCCCGGGCTTCAGAGCTGGATTGGCAGCTGGGGACACTGGAGCATCCCATGAGGTGGAGTGTATCGTGAATAGCACATATAGAGAGGTGGTCACACTGCAGGCTCAGACCCCACAGGCAGGAAGGGTGACCACCAGGTAGAGCAAAATGACTAGGCAGGCAGTGCAGGAATCTCGTGGCTATTCCTCTGCAAAACAGATATACTGCTTTGGATACTGTTGGGGAAATGACCTCTCAGGGGAAAGCAGCAACAGGCCAATTTGTTGCACCACGGTTGGCTCTGCTGCACAGAGGAGGAGTAAAAAGTGTGGGAATGCAATAGTTATAGGGGATTCAATTGTAAGGGGAATAGATAGGAGTTTCTGTGGCCACAAAAGAGACTCCAGGATGGTATGTTGCCTCCCTGGTGCGAGGGTCAAGGATCTCAGAGCAGTTACAGGACATCCTGAAGGGGGAGTGTGAACAGCCATTGGTTGTGGTACACATTGGTACAAATGTAGGTTAAAAAAAAAGGATGTGGTCTAAAAGCTGAATATAGGGAGTTAGGAAGTAACTTGAAAAGTAGGACCTCAAAAAGTTAGTGATCTCAGGGTTACTACCAGTGCCACGTGCTAGACAGAGTAGAAATAGCAGGATATATCGGATGAATACATGGCTGAAGAGATGATGTGAGGGGGAGGGTTTTAGATTCCTGGGACATTGGGGCCAGTTTTGGGGAGGTGGGAGCAGTACAAACTGGACAGGTTACACCTGGGCAGGGCCGGGACTGATGTCCTACAGGGAGTATTTGATGGAGTGGTTGGGGAAGATTTAAACTAAAATGGCGGGGGATGGGAACCTTTGCAAGGAGTTAGAGGAGGGGGGATCAAAGACAAGAACAAAAGACAGTAAGGGGAATAAGAAAAGTGATGGGCAGAGAATTCAAGGGCCAGAATCAAACAGGACCACAGTGAAAAATAGTGGGAAGGGGACAAGTAATCTTAAAAAGACAAGCCTTAAGGCTTTGTGCCTTAACCTGCAGAGCATTCGCAATAAAGTGGATGAATTAATTGTGCAAATAGATGTAAACGGGTATGATATAGTCGGGATTATGGAGACATGGCTGCAAGTTGACCAGGGATGGGAAATGAACATCCAAAGGTATTCTGGATTTAGGAAGGAGCAAAAAAAGCAAAAGGCAGCGGAGTTGCATTGCTGGTTAAAGAGGAAATTAACGCAATAGTGAGGAAAGGTATTAGCTCTGACGATGTGGAATCTGTATGGGTAGAGCTGAGAAACATGAAGGGGCAAAAAACATTAGTGGGGGTCGTATATAGACCCCCCAAACTGTAGTGGTGATGTTGGGAATGGCATTAAACAGGAAATAAGAGATGTGCGCAATAAAGGAACATCTGTAATTATGGGTTACTATAATCTGCATATAGATTGGGCAAATCAAATTAGTCACAATACCGTAGAGGAGGAATTCTTGGAGTGTATATATGATCGTTTTCTGGACCAATATGTTCAGGAACAACTAGAGAACAGGCCATCCTAGACTAGATATTGTGTAATGAGAGAGGAATAATTGACAATCTAGTTGTGCAAGACCCCTTGGGGATGATCGACCATAATATGATAAAATTCTTCATCAAGATGCAGAGTGACATAGTTGATTCTGAGACTCGGGTCCTGAATCTTAGTAAAAGGATACTACGAAGGTGTGAGGCGCGAGTTGGCTATGACAGATTGGAAAACGTTATTTAAAGGGACGACGGTGGAAAGGCAATGGCAGACATTCAAAGAGTGCACGGATGAACTAGAACAATTGTTTATTCCTGTCTGGCACAAAAGCAAAAACGGGAAAGGTAGCCAAACCAGGGCTTACAAGGGAAATTAGAGATGGCATTAGATCCAAGGAAAAGGCATCTACATTTGCCTGAAAAAACAGCCCTGAGGATTGGGAGCAGTTTACAATTCAGCAAAGGAGGACCAAGGGATAAAAACTGACTATAAAAGTTTCTATAGGTATGTGAAGAGAAAAAGATTAGTGAAGACAAATGTAGGTCCCTTACAGTCAGAAACAGGGGAATTTATTATGGGGAACAAAGAAATGGCTGACCAACTAAATGCATACTTTGGTTCTGTCTTCACAAAGGAGGACACGTCATACCAAAAATGTTGGTGAACACAGGGTTTAGTGAGAGAGAAGAACTGAAGGAAATCAGTATTAGAGAAATGGTGTTGGGGAAATTGATGGGATTGAAGGCTGATAAATCCCCAGGGCCTGATGGTCTGCATCCCAGAGTACTTAAGGAGGTGGTCCTAGAAATAGTAGATGCATTGGTAGTCATGTTTCAAGATTCTATAGATTCTGGAACAGTTCCTACAGATTGGAAGGTAGCTAATGTAACCCCACTATTTAAAAAGGGAGGTAGAGAGAAAGCAGGGAATTATAGACCTGTCAGCCTGACATCAGTAGTGGGGAAAATTCTAGAGTCCATTATCAAAGATTTTATAGCAGAGCACTTAGAGAACAGAGTTAGAATCGGACAGTCAGCATGGATTTACGAAAGGGAAATCATGCTTGACAAATCTACTAGAATTCTTCGAGGATGTAACCAGTAGAGTTGATGAGGGGGAGCCAGTGGATTTATTTGGACTTTCAGAAGGCTTTCGACAGAGTCCCACATAAGAGATTAGCATGTAAAATTAAAGTGCATGGGATTGGAGTTAGTGTATTGTGATGGATAGAAAATTGGTTGACAGACAGGAAACAAAGAGTAGGAATAAATGGTTCTTTTTCCGAATGGCAGGCAGTGACTAGTGGGGTACCGCAGGGATCGGTGCTAGGACCCTAGCAATTCACAATATATATTCATAATTTAGATGAGGGAACCAAATGTAATATCTCCAAATTTGCAGATGACAAAACTGTGTGGGAGGGAGAGTTGTGAGGAGGATGCAGAGAGCCTTCAGGGTGATTTGGACAAGTTGAGTGAGTGAGCAAATGCATGGCAGATGCTGTATAATGTGGATTAATGTTTGGTAGCAAAAACAGGAAAGGCAGATTATCTGAACAGCTATAAATAGAGAGGGGAGTATGCAGTGAGACCTGGGGTGTTCTCATACACCAGTCGCTGAAGGCAAGCTTGCAGGTGCAACAGGCGGTAAAAAGGGCAAATGGTATGTTGGCCTTCATAGTGAGAGGATTTGAGTACAGGAGCAGGGATGTCTTGCTGCAATTATACAGGGCCTTGGTGAGGCCACACCTGGAATATTGTGTGCAGTTTTGGTCTCCTTATCCGAGGAAGGATTTTCTTGCCATAGAGGGAGTGCAAGGAAGGTTTACCAGACTGATTCCTGGGATGGCGGGACTGACGTACGAGGAGAGATTGAGTCGGTTAGGATTATATTCGCTGGAGTTCAGAAGAGTGGGTGGGGGGGTCGGGGGGGGTGGGAAATCTCATAGAAACCTATAAAATTCTAACAGGACTTGACAGGGTAGATGCAGGAAGGATGTTCCCGATGGTGGGGGAGTCCAGAACCAGGGGTCACAGTCTCAGGATACGGGGTAAACCTTTCAGGACTGAGATGAGGAGAAATTGCTTCACCAAGAGTGTGGTGAGCCTGTGGAATTCGTTACCACAGAAAGCAGTTGAAGCCAAAACATTGTATGTTTTCAAGAAGGAGTTAGATATAGCTCTTGGGGTGAAAGGGATCAAAGGATATGGGGGGAAAAGCAGGTTACTGAGTTGGATGTAATAAAAAGAAGAAATGCTGGAAATACTCAGTAGGTCTGGCAGCATGTGGAGAGAGAAGCAGAGTTAACGTTTCAGGTCAGTGACCCTTCTTCAGAACGAGCAGATATTAGAAATGTGAAAGGTTTTAAGAAAGTAAAGTGGGGGGGGGTGGGGCAAGAGATAACAAAGGAGAAGGTGTAAATAGGACAAGGTCACAGAATAATCGACCAGAAGGTTATGGAGCAAAGGCAAACAATATGTTAATGGTGTGTTGAAAGACAAAGCATTCGTACAGATAGCGTATGGGGGTATAGGGGACTGAGTTGGATGATCAGCGATGATCATAATGAATGGCAGAGCAGGCTCAAAGGGCCAAATGGCCTACTCCTTCTCCTATTTTTGATATTCCCTCCACACCAGCACACAATGGCAGCAGTGTGTACCATATACAATATACACTGCAACAACTCGCCTAGGCTTTTTGGACAGCACCTTCCAAACCCATGATCTCTACCACCTAGAAGAACAAGGGCAGCAGACATGGGATCAACACCTGCAAGTGACACATTATCCTGTCTTGAAGTGGTATTGCCGTTCGTTCACCGTTGATGGGTGAAAATCCTGGTACTCCCTCCCTAACAGCACCGAGTGTACCTACACCACATGCACTGTAGCGATTGAAGAAAGCAGCTCACATAATTGTTACAGCACAGAAGGAGGCAATTTGGACTATTGTGTCTGCACTGGCTGTCCTAGTGAACAACTCACTTAGTGCCATTTCCCCACCTTCTCCCCATCACTTTGTAAGTTCCTCCTTTTCAGGTAACTATTTAATTCCCTTTTGAAGCAGCCTCCACTGCATTCTCTGGCAGTGCATTCTGGATCCTAACCACTCACTGAGAAAAAACTTTCCTCATGCTGCCATTGCTTCTTTTGCTAATTACCTTACATTGGTGTGGTTTTCTTGATCTTTTCAAGAGTGGGAACAGTTTCTCCCTTTTACTCTGTCCAGACCTCTCATGATTTTGAATAACTGTATCAAATCGTCTCACCTTTCTCTTCAAGGAAAAAAAGAAGTCCCAACTTCTCAAATCTATTGTCGTAAATGAAGTTCTCATCCCTGGAACCATTCTTGTGAATCTCTTCTGTACTCTGTCCAATGCCTTCACATCTTTCCTTAAATGTGGCACCCAGACGCAACACTCCAGCTGAGCTCGAACTAGTGTATTATACAAGTACAACATAACATCCTTGCTGATGTATTTTACACCCCTATTAATAAAGCTTAGGATACTATATGCTTTATTCACTGTTCTCTCAAGCTGCACTGCCACCTTGAATGTTTATGCACATTCAGGTCCCTCTGTTCCAGCACCCCCTTTAGAGTAGTACCCTTTATTTTATATTGTCTCTCCATATTCTTCATAACCAAATGAAACATTTCACATTTCTCCATGTTCACCTTCATCTGCCACTTGTTCACCCATTCCACCAACTTGTCCTTTTGAAGTTCTATACTATACACCTCACAGTTCACAATGCTTCTAAGTTTCGTATCATGTGCACATTTTGAAATTGTGTCCTGTATACCAAGGTCTTGGTCATTAATATATATCAGGAAAAGCAAGGGTTCCAACACTGACCCCTGCAGAACTCCACTACAAACCTTCCTCCAGCCCGGAGAACATTCTTTAACCATTACTCTATTTCCTGTCACTCAGCCAATTTTATATCCATGTTGCTACTGTCCCTTTTATCCGATGAGCTATATCTTTGCTCACAGGTCTGTGATGTGGCACTAGATCAAATGCCTTTTGGAAGTCAGTGTACATGACATCAACAGCATTGCCCTCATCAACCCTCTCAATTACCCCTTCACAAAACTCCATAGAAAGTTAGTTAAACACAATTTTCCCTTAACAAATCCATGCTGGCTTCCCTTAATTGTCCATGTGACTATTAATTTTGTTCCGAATTATTGTTTCCTGAGGTTTCCACCCAAAGTTGATTTGACTGGCCTGGAGCTGCTGGCTTACCTTTACATCCTTTTTTGAAGAAGGGTGTAACATTTGCAATTCTCTAGTCCTCTGGCACCACCGCACCCCCCCCGCCCCCACCCCTGCCGAGTCTAAAGGAGGCTAGAAACTTATGGCCAGTGTTTCCACAATTTCCACTCTCACTTCCTTCAGTATACTTGGATGAATCTCATCAGTTCCTGGTGCTTTATTAGTAAGTGTAGAGTGTCATACCTGTCAAGAAGGAGGTATATTAATTTAACCACATGGACATTAAATTTCAAATTGTTGCTGGGAAAAGTAAAAAAGGGGTTGCAGAATGACATTTTTGCCTATTAACAGACATTGTGTCTAGACAAAGGACCATTTCCTGACACACAATACACAGATCCAAGATGTGGTCAGACCAGTTAGTCACATGACTGACTTGCAGAGTTTGAACTGAGAGTTTTAAATTGGAGAGACAGTGTTTGAGAAATCCAAAAGCTCTTTGCTTCTGGACTGAAGACCTCCTGTCTGCTCCCATCCCTTTCTCATGGAACACCAGAACCCACCAAAAAGACACATGAACCCCAAGAGAGAAAAGTCTCTTACAGTGAACAAGGTTTAAGAATAATACTGGGCCCCAACGAAAAGCAAGATCTACCTACAATCAAGGACTACAGAGAGCTCAATGCACAGTAACAGAAAACCATCTTCAGAGATTGCCTCAAACTTTTCCACTTTATTTTTCTTCTGCTCTTTCTGTCCCTATCTGCATGTGTATCACGTATGCATGTTAGCGTGGGCGCATCCTGTACCTGTAGACGTTAACCAAATTAGAGTTTAAGTTTAATAAAATTTCACTTTTCTTCTTTAAACCTAAGAAAGCCTGTTTGTGCTGGTTTCTTTGCCTTATAATTGGAAAGCGGTGAACAAGGATTCACCAAGGGGGAGCTAAAAACAGTGTATTTAAAGTTAAACCCTGTTACAGCAAGACCAGGTGAAGGCTGAAAGGGAACTCTAGACCTCTTTCTCACCTGGTCGTAACAGCCTATCCAGTACCTCCTCCTCATCAATTTTAAATCCCTCTCGTGTATTAATGACTTCCTCTTTCACTGTGGCCTGGGTAGCATCTTCTTCCATGGTAAAGACATATACAAAGTATTCATTTAATACCTCAGCTATTCCCCCTGCCTCCAGGCACAAGTCCCCTTTTTGGTCCCTAATCGGCCCGACTCCACCTTTTGCCTCCCGTTTCCTATTTATAGGCCTATAGAAGACTTTGGGATTCCCTTTTATGTTAGCTGCCAGCCTCTTTTCATGATCTCTTTGCTTATCTTATTTGCTTTTTGACTTCCCCTCTGAACCTTCTATATTCATCCTGGTTCTCCATTGTATTATCTACCTGACATCTCATAAGCATACTTTTTCTTCATCTTCATCTGTCTGTCATCCAGGGAGCTCTGGATTTGTTTGACCTACCTTTCCCCTTTGAGGGAATATACCTTGACTGTGCCTGAACTCTCTTCTTTGAAGGTAGCCCATTGTTCAGCTACTGTATTTCCTGCCAACCTTTGATTCACCACCACTTGCTCAAAGGAAATTAGGGATGGGCAATAACAATACCGAGAACAAATAAAAAAACAAAACTTATGAAGTTGCAATGTGTTGCTATATAGTTTGCAGATCATTGAAGTTTAGTGAATGAGAGCTGTGAATTGGTCTCCACCTTGTTAGATTGTTCAGTTCAGTGAGGCATTGCAGCTGCCATTTTCATGAGTCTGTCAATCATCTTGGCCAACTCACCCAGCAAATGGGACTTCATTCCTCTGCTGTATTGCTTCCATTTGATTTCAACAGCCCTGTCTCAACAAGGTGCCTTGCCACTGCTACTGGAAATCCTGGCACTGAAGTTCCTGCAAGTTCATTACTACCTTTGGTGACAAAAAAACATCCGTCAGCCTACATCAGGATGTGATTGAGCATCTCAGTGGATAAGCTCCCAGTCTTCAGCATAGCACTCACCGGCAGCTTGCAATGTGTAAAACAGGCCAGGCTCAGTGTTGAAATCTAGAGTTGTTTTAAAATTTGAGGTATTGATTCGAATTAACATTGTTTTTTTTATTTCAGCCTCTTGTTCCACATAAGACGTCAGAAGTATCAATGATTGTGACTGGTACAGAAAGGCTTGCCACCCCAGCTGTAGTAAATTGTAAGTTCAGTGCTACATTTTATTGGCAGTCATTTGGAAAGTAAAGGGCATTATCTTGATGTGCTGAATGTTCTTGCTGCTTGAACAGTAAAGGAGATAAACATAATAAAACAGTCATGTTTAAAAGTGTCTTTTCCAGGTGAAGTAGCCCTAATTGTTTCAGCAGTAAACCAAAACAGGAAAGCTAGAAACACACACCAAGACAGACAGGTTAACACTTCATGAACATGGCAGGAAATGTGGGTAATGAGAGAATGTCAGGGAGCTGGACACTTGAAGTGGGGATACTTATTGGAATGCCACGTGCACTCGTGCTGTTAGCCTTCTCTCTTCAGGCTCCTGTATTCCTTCCAATTTGCCAGCTTTTGACATTTCTGTTTCAGACCTACATTACACCCCACCTTCTCAGCTATTCACAAGCTTTTCTGTGTCTTGTTTATGCTTTTATATAGTTTTTTATGTTTTTTCCCATTAGCTCATGTGATTAATTCTTCAACCATTTTCCCAGATTCTGTTTCCCTTTCAAGCACCAGGCAGATCATTCCTTTCTCTATTTTATGTGTAGAGTTCTTCTTTTACTCCCTCATTCCTTTGTTCTCTTCCTTAAAGACGTTTCTACATCACCTTGTATTGATTATAGTGCCTTTAATATAGTAAAATATCCTAAGATGCTTCACAGAATCACTATCATTTGACAGAGAGCCATGTAAAGATATATTAGGGTAGATGACCCAAACCTTGGCTGAAGAGATTGATTTCAAAGAACGGTCATAAAGGAGGAAAGAAAGGCAGGGAGGTTCAGGGAGGGAATTATAGAACCATAGAAAAATTACAGCACAAAAAGGAGGCCATTCAGCCAGTCATTTCCGTGTCAGTTGATAAAACTAGCCGTCCAATCTGATCTCACCTTCCAGCACCTGGTCCATAGCCTTGCTGGTTACAGCACTTCGGGTGCATGTTCAGGTACCTTTTAAAAGAATTGGGGGTTTCTTCCTCCACCACCATTTCTGGCAATGAATTCCAGACAGCCTCCACACTCTGGGTGAAAGTTTTCCTCATCATCCCTCTACCAGTCACCTTAAATCTGTGCCCTCGGTAATTGGCCTCTCCGCTAGGGAAAACCAGTCCTTCCTGTCTACTCTATCTAGGCCCCTCATAATACTGTACACTTCAATTAAGTCTCCCCTCAGCCTTCTCTGTTCTGAGAGAAACAACCCTAGCCTATCCAATCTTTCCTCACAGTTGCAACTTTCAAGCCCTGGCAACATTCTTGTAAATCTCCTCTGTACTCTCACTAGAGCAATTAGCTTAGTTTAGTTATACAGCACTGAAACAGGCCCTTCGGCCCACCAAGTCTGTGCCGACCATCAACCACCCATTTATAATAATCCTACACTAATTCTATATTCCTACCACATCCCCACCTGTCCCTATATTTCCCTACCACCTACCTACACTAGGGGCAATTTATAATGGCCAATTTACCTATCAACCTGCAAGTCTTTGGCATGCGGGAGGAAACCGGAGCACCCGGAGGAAACCCACGCAGACACAGGGAGAACTTGCAAACTCCACACAGGCAGTACCCAGAATTGAACCCGGGTCGCTGGAGCTGTGAGGCTGCGGTGCTAACCACTGCGCCACTGTGCCGCCCCTAAGAAAATAAAGTTATTTTTTGACTTTTCTGTAGAGGGTTGCTAGAACTGAATGGCTTGCATTTCAGAGGGCAGTTAAGAGTCACACATAGGTCAGACCAGGTACGGATTGCAGATTTCTTTCCCGAAAGGACATTAGTGAACCAGATGGGTTTTTACGGCAATCCGATAATTTCGTGGTCACCGTTACTGAGATTAGCTTTTAATTCCAGTTTTATTAATTAATTGAATTCGGTCCTTTCTGTAATGTAGTGACTAGAACTGTATGCAATACTCCAACTGCAGCCTAACCAGCGTTTTATACAGTTCCAGCATTGCATCCCTGCTTTTGACTTCTATACTTTGGCCAATAAAGGAAAGCACTCCATATGCCTTCTTCCCCACTCTATCTACTTGTCCTGCCACCTTTAGGGACCTGTTGACATGCACTCCAAGGTCTCACTTCTTCTACCCCTCAGCATCCTTCAGTTTATTGTCTGTTCCCTCGCTTTATTGGCTCTCCCCAAATGCATTACCTCACACTTATCTGGATTTAATTCCATTTGCCACTTTTCTGCCCATTCAACCAAACCATTGATATTTTTCTGGAGTCTACAGCTATCCTCTCACGATCAACTACACAGCCGATTTTTGTGTTATCAAATTTCCCAATCATGCCTCCCACATTTAAGTCCAAATCAATATATATCGTAAACAGCAAGGGACACCCAACACTGAGCCATGTAGAATGCCACATGTGGAAACAGCTTTTCAATTCACAAAAACATCCGTTGACGAATACCCTTTGTTTCCTCTCCGAGCCAATTCTGCATCCATCCTGCCACATTCCCCTGTATCCCATGGACTTTCATTTTACTGACCAGTCTGCCATGTGGGACCTTGTCAGATGCCTTACTGAAGTCCATGTAGACCACATCCACTGCACTACCCTCATCAATCCTTCTTGTTAGTTGCTCAAAAAACTCAAGTGAGTAAGACCTGACCTTCCCTTAACAAATCCATGTTGACTATCCCTGATTAACCCATGCCTTTTTAAGTGGCAGTTTATCTTGTCCCTAAATAGATTTTAACAATTGACCCACCACTGAGGTCAGACTGACTGGCCTATAAATGCTCTACTGGTTGGAATCATACCTAGCACAAAGGAAGATGGTTGTAGTTGTTGGACGTTAATCGTCTCAGCTCCAAGACATCATCATTCACCACTCTTCAGATACTGAAGCAGTCCATGTAGAAGTGCAGCAAGACCTGGATAATATCCAGGCTTGGGCTTATAAGTGGCAAGTAAGATTCATGCCACACAAGTGCTGGGCAATGACTGTCTCCAACAAGAGAGACTTTAACCATCTCCCCTTGACAGTCAATGGCATTACCATCACTGAATCTCTCACTAACATCCTAGAGTTTACCATTGACCAGAAACAGAATTGGAGTAGCCATACAAATACTGTGGCTACAAGAGCAGGTCAGAGGCTAGGAATCCTGTGGCAAGTAACTCACCTCCTGACTGCCCAAGCCTGTCCACCATCTACAAGGCACAAGTCAGGAGTGTGATGGAATACTCTCCACTTGCCTGGATGGGTGCAGCTCCAACAACACTCAAGAAGCTCGACACCATCCAGGACAAAGCAGCCCGCTTGATTGGCATCCCATCTACAAACATTCACTGCCAACACACGGTGGCAGCACTGTTTACCATCTACAAGATGCACTGTAGCAACGTAACAAGGCTCCTTAGACAGCACCTTCCAAACCCACAACCTCTACCAACTAGAAGGACAAGGGCAGCTAATGCATTGGAACACCATCACCTGCAAGCTCCCCTCCAAGTCACACACCATCCTGACTTGGAACTATATTGCTGTTCCTTCACTGTCGCTGGATCAAAATCCTGGAACTCCCTTCTTAAAAGCACTGTGGGTGTACCTACCCTAAATGGACTGCAGTGGTTCAAGGCAGCTCACCACCACCTTCTCAAGGGCAATTAGGAATGGGCAATAAATGCTGGCCTGGGCAGCAATGCCCACATCCCATGAATGAATTTTTTAAAAAATTGGCCTATCCCTCATACCCTTTTTAAACAACGGTACAACATTCGCAGACCTCCAATCGTCTGGTACTTCTCCTGGATTTAGAGAGGAAATGAAGATGATCCTCAGTGCATCTGCTATTTCCTCCCTGGCTTCCTTTAACAACCTGGGATGCAATCCATCCAGCACTGGCTATTTCTCCACTTTCAAGGATGTCAAACCCTCTAGTACTTTCTCTCATTATGCTTGTTGTATCTAATATTTCATACTCCTTTGTGAAGGAGAGACAAAGTATTCATTAAGAACTCTGCCCACATCTGCTGCATCCATGCGGAAGTTTCCTTGTACATCTAATAGGCCCTACCCTTTCCTTTGTTATCCCCTTGCTGTTAATATACTGAAAACATTTTGGGTTTTCCTTGAGTTTACCTGACAATAATTTTTCATGTCCTTTCGTTGCTTTTCTAATTTCCTTTTTTACTTCACCCCTGCACGTTCGATACTCTACCAGGCTTTCTAAAGTGATTTTGTGATCGTCAGCTTTCTTGCTTTAATTTATGCTGTAAGCTTCTGGATAACTAGGGGGCTCTAGATTTGGCAGTACCACCATTAATCTTTGTGGGGACATGCCTACACTGTGCCTGTCGTATCTCACTTTTGAAAGCCTTCCACTAGTTTGCCACTGATTTTCCTTCCACTTTTGCCAGACCACCTCAGTTTCTTAAAATTTGCCTTCCCCCAATTTCGAACTTTTACTCCTGTTTTATCTTTGTCCTTTTCCATGATTATGCTAAAACTTACTCGATTATGGTCACTATCTCCAAAATAGTCACTAACTGTTATTCCTCCATTTGCCCAGCTTCATTACCGAAGCCTAAATCTAGAATTGCACCCCCTCTTGTTGGGCTTGTTACGTGCTGGCTAAAAACGTTCTCTTGAAAGCAGTACCAAGAATTTTTTCCCCTTTGCCCTTCACATGGTTTGTATCCTAGTGCAGTGGTTAGCACCGCAGCCTCACAGCTCCAGCGACCCGGGTTCAATTCTGGGTACTGCCTGTGTGGAGTTTGCAAGTTCGCCCTGTGTCTGCGTGGGTTTCCTCCGGGTGCTCCGGTTTCCTCCCGCATGCCAAAGACTTGCAGGTTGATAGGTTAATTGGCCATTATAAATTGCCCCTAGTATAGGTAGGTGGTAGGGAAATATAGGGACAGGTGGGGATGTGGTAGGAATATGGAATTAGTGTAGGATTAGTATAAATGGGTGGTTGATGGTCGGCACAGACTGGGTGGGCCGAAGGGCCTGTTTCAGTGCTGTATCTCTAAACTAAACTAAAAACTAAACTAGTTGATATTGGGGCAGTTGAAATCCCCAACTATTATTGCCCTATAATTTTTGCACTCAGAAATTTGCCTACACTTAGGATCTTAGCAGTGATGGGCAAAATGGCCTCCTTCTGTGTTGTAATGACTATGAAACATGCCCAATGGTGGAGTGATTAAAGTTGGGTTGAGAGACAGCAGGATATGACATTTGGGGTTGCTGCTCATAAGGAAGCAGCTACAAGTGTCTTGATGAGCTCTTTGGAGGATGTCAAGAGGGGCAGTGGTAAGCTGTAGACTTATGTAAGAGGAAGGTAAGACTGGGATGGTGGCAGAAGAGCAGGAAGGTCGAAGAGTACTGAAGGGATGGGGTAGGTATTTGGGAGAGCAGAGTACTTGAGGAGAGAAATGAAAACAGGCATGTTAAGCGGAGGGGTATAGGAAGGTTAAAGAGAAAGAGTCAAAGAGGGGTAAAAAGTGGAAATAGAAATGATCGGCTCAGGTGTTAAATTCCTGAAAGCTTCTTGTGAAAGGATGATGCTGGAGCCTATCTTTACTCAGTTTCACATTTATTGTACTGAGTAAAAAAGGATTACAAACAAGTAGCTCCTCACTCAAAACCTCCACCAGTCTCAGTGAGTGTCTCCTTATAAGTTCAAGCAAGACTCCAATTAACGCCCTCTCACCTGCATATAATTAAACAATTGATGCACAATTAACAGATTCCTGACTTTAATAAAACTTAGATTAACATACTCAAAATTCTTTTTTGGTACAAAGTATGAATATGCCCAAACATTAATATATAAATCAAAATAAACTCCATATTAGGTATAAAGTATTACATCGTGAGGCACCCCTCCTCTAGCACCCCTGACAAGTTCTTTGTACTGGCATTTCTTTTTGTGAAAACAGTCAGATAGCTGATGACTTGCATCTACCCATTTAAGTTTGGAGATTTCCTTTCTCTCCAGCATTTGTTTCAATCCAACAAGGTCAATATGTAGTCTTTTCACACTCTTTTTGTAGAGTGAAAATTATCTCAAAGATGATTATCCACATAACATTCAATGGGTATCCTATTTTTAGTATGCCCCTTGTTCAGAATCTCACCTAAAATATTTGACAAATAGAATCCCATATCCACTGCCTCCACAACACCCAGTGTTTCCACATCTAAAGTGCTTTAAATGACCCTTTTTATTTTCTGAGCTTCCCAAGCGAAAGGACATTTCCCATTTTCACCGATCAGAAATATTATGAAACCAGTTGCACTCTTGTACCCATCAGGAAGATTGGCATGTGAAGCATTGCTAAATAGGACCAGCTTCATGTTCTTTTCATCACGCAAGGACGGGAACTTCAGTATCCATTTCTCCAGATTTAATTTTGTTTAATGTATTATTTGACCTTAAAACATTCTCAACTTTCGGGTGTTTCATAATCGTGCTTTACTCCAGAAAATCAAAATTAGCATTGGGTCTAGTCTGAGTGCACAACCAGTTTAATTGACCAATCAAGCTCTGCTCAGTCTCTTTAGATATATCGTCATTTTTCTGTGATGACCGAGCACCATTAACCGGGATCAGCGTAACTCTAAATAGGATTGTCGTTTTAAAGTTATTCCAGAATTACCCTGCTTAATATCTGAACCAGTTTATTTCAAGGCCCCAGATGCCTGACTCCCAATCTTAAAATCGGACCTAATCTTATTTCAATATTTCGCGAAAGCTGCAGTACCACCGCATAAGAAATCATCAATGTGCATCATGAAATTGCCTGAAAGTTTCCTTTTATGATACCAATAAAACATTGCAGGATCTGCTTTTACTTGAAAACCAATTTTCAACAAATCACATCTCACCGAGAAATACCACACCCTGAAAGCATCAGTAAGGCCTTGGACACATTTATTCAGTTTCTATAGTTTTCCTTCTACATCTGCTGCCCCCTCTTGGGGAAGTATCACCCTGCAGAAATGTGGCTTTTTTGCCAATGGATCTACACTCCCATGAATATGTGGCCAAAAGAGCTAAAAAAGGTTTTCAAGATTACTCTTCCCACTATGGGAGAGTCCACTCTAACATTTGTATTACCCAGTCGCTCTTCAAAATCCCTCAACTATCCTTGCTTTAGCCTTGTATGTCCCATCTGGAAGGACTTTTTCAGTCGAAATCCATCTATGTGATAAGGCAGGCTGACCCCTATCTGGTACCTCAGAATAAACACCAAACTCTGTCCAACTCTCTAATTCCTTATGTTTTACTTCTCTTATTAGTTTATCCTCAAGTTTACTGACAACCACTAAAACCTCAAGGTCATGAGGAGTTTTGCTTGTAGCTCTATTCTGTAGGCTTCATTTCATTGTGCAATTTATTTAAACTATGGCCTACTAGCATTTTGATGTCTTTCAGGACGACTGCTTTAAGATCTCCACTATCGGATGCTCTTTCTCCAGTATGCAATTGTTTCCTGAACCAAGAGTCACTTCCAGACCTACTATTAGAACTTGCACTGCACTCTCTTACTCTCCACTCCTTCACTTCATTCTGCGAGTCCATGGACCTCGCTTTTTGGCCATCTTCTTGAACATTCAACCAATATTTAAACTTGCCAGTAGATTTCCCTGCATATCTCTCAATTGTTGCATCCCTCCATTCATTAGACTTGTCTGGAATATGTCATCCGAATACCTACTCAGGGCAATTGGGCTTTGGATGCAACAGCTCTTTCCTGAGCATTGTGATCGCTCACATTGCTATCCAACCTTTGACCTACCACATTCTGTTCCTCAGGACCTTCATCACAAAATACATGAGCATTTGAGGTACAAGGTGGCTTGTTTCCCTCTATCAGCTGCTCAGATTCAGGGATTTTGTAATCAACCCTGATTAATACTGAGGAATGAACCTTAACAGTTTGATTTCCATGCTTGACAGCTACTGTCTTAGCATCATAGAAACATAGAACATAGAAAAATAGGAGCAGGAGTAGGCCACTTGGCCTTTCACGCCTGCAATGCCATTCAATACAATCATGGCTGATCATGCAAACTCAGTACCCTGTTCCCACTTTCTCCCTGTATCCCTTGATCCCTTTAGCCCTAAGAACTATATCTAACTCTTTCTTGAATATATTTAATGATTTGGCCTCAACTGCTTTCTGTGATAGAAAATTCCACAGATTCACCACCTGGGTGAAGAAATACCTCCTCATCTCAGTCCTAAATGGCTTACCCCTTATCCTTAGACTATGACCCCTGGTCCTGGACTCCCCCGCCATCGGGAACATCCTGCCTGCATCGAGTCTGTCCAATCCTGTTAGAATTTTGAGAGATTCCCCTCTCATTCTTCTAAACTCTAGCGAATACAAGCCTAATCGACCCAATCTCTTCATACGTCAGTCCCACCATCCCAGGAATCAGTCACTGCACTCACTCCATAGCAAGAACATCCTTCCTCAGATAAGGAGACCAAAACTGCCCACAATACTCTGCATGTGGTCTCACCAAGGCCTTGTATAATTGCAGCAAGACATCCCTGCTCCTCTACTCAAATCCTCTCGCTATGAAGGCCAACATACCATTTGCCTTTTTAACTGCCTGCTGCACCTGCATGCTTACTTTCAGCGACTGGTGCACAGGGACACCCAGGTCTCACAGGACAGGATGGAGCGCGTGTCAATTAGAAAAGGACCCATTTATGCATACTCTCTGTTTTGGTTTGGGTGAAGATGAGGAATCGTAGGGGACAGAAGTCACTAGTGGTCTATAGGCCCCCTATTAGGTGCTTGTGATAAAGGGACAGCCGTAATCATGGATGATTTTAATCTACATATAAACTGGGAAAATCAGATTGGCAATAGTAGCCTGGATGAGGAGTTCATAGAATGCTTTCGAGATAGTTTCTTCGAGCAGCACGTTCTGGAACCAACCAGAGAGCAGGTTATGTTAGACTTGGTATTGTGTAATGTGACAGGATTAATTAATGATCTCAGAGTAAAGGCAATTCTAGGTAGCAGCGACCACAATATGATTGAATTTTACATCCAGTTTGAAAGAGAGAGGAGTGGGTCTTAAATACAAACTTAAATAAGGGTAACTATGTGGGTATGAAAGCTGAGCTAGCTGAAGTGAACTGGGTTACTAGGCTAGGAGATAGATCAATAGAGAAGCAGTGGCAGACATTCAAGGGGAAATTTCAGAATACTCAGGATAAGTATATTCCGATTATAAAGAAAAAATCTAAGGGGAGGACCCACCGTGGGTCAAAGCATCAAAGTTAAGGAAAAAGCATATAATTGTGCAAAGATGAGTGATAGGTCAGATGATTGGTCAGAATATCAAGAACGGCAGAGAATGACTAAAATAAATTATAGTATGGGAGTAGCTAGCTAGAAATGTAAAAACGGATAGCAAGAGTTTCTACAGGTATTTAAAAAGGAAAAGAGTAAGTAAAGTGACTGTTGGTCCTCGAGAGAGTGAGAATGGAGAATTAGTCGTCGATAATAAGGAAATGATGGATGAAATGAACAAGTATTTTGCTCTTTCTTCACTAAAGAGGATACAAAAAACATTCCAGTAAAAGCTGTAAATCAGGAGGTGGAAGGAAGAGAAGAACTTGCTGAAATTGCAATCACCAGGGAAGCGGTACTGAGCAAACTGATGGAGCTGCAGGCTGACAAGTCCAGATGGGATTCATCCTAGGGTCTTACAAGAGGTGGCTAATGAGGTGGTAGATGCGCTGGTGTAAATTTTCAAAATTCGCAAGCTTCTGGAAAGCTTGCACCAGACTGGAAAGTAGCAAATATAGCCTCTTTATTCAAGAAGCGGGGGAGGCAGAAACAGGTAACTACAGGCCAGTTAGCTTGACATCTGTCGTGGGGAAGGTGTTAGAATCGATCATTAAACTGGGCACTTAGAAAACCTCAAGGTAATCGAGAATAGTCAGCATGGTTTTGTGAAAGGGAAATCATAGAACATAGAACAGTACAGCACAGTACAGGCCCTTCGTCCCACGATGTTGTGCTGACCCTTTAACCTACTCTAAGATCAAACTACCTACATACCCTTCATTCTACTATCATCCATGTACCTATCCAAGAGTCGCTTAAATGTCCCTAATGTATCTGCTTCTACTACCACCGCTTGCAGTGCATTCCACGCACCCACCACTCTCTGTGTAAAGAACCTACCTCTGACATCTCCCCTAAACCTTCCTCCAATCACCTTAAAATTATGCCCCCTGGTGATAGCCCTTTCCACCCTGGGAAAAGGTCTCTGGCTATCCACTCTATCTATGCCTCTCATCATCTTGCACACCTCTATCAAGTCACCTCTCATCCTTCTTCGCTCCAATGAGAAAAGCCCTAGCTCCCTCAACCTTTCTTCATAAGACATGCCCTCCAGTCCAGGCAGCATCCTGGTAAATCTCCTCTGTACCCTCTCTAAAGCTTCCACATCCTTCCTATAATGAGGAGACCAGAACTGAACACAATATTCCAAGTGTGGTCTAACCAGGGCTTTATAGAGCTGCAGCATAACCTCGCGGCTCTTAAACTCAATCCCCCTGTTAATGAAAGCCAACACCCCGTACGCCTTCTTAACACCCCTATCAACTTGGGTGGCAACTTTGAGGGATCTATGGACGTGGACTCCAAGATCCCTCTGTTCTTCCACACTGCCAAGAATCCTGTCCATAAGCCTGTGTTCTGCATTCAAATTCGACCTTCCAAAATGAATCACTTCACAGTTTTCCAGGTTGAACTCCATCTGCCACTTCTCAGCCCAGCTCTGCATCCTGTCAATGTCCCGTTGCAACCTCCAACAGCCCTCCACACTATCCACAACTCCAGCAACCTTTGCGTCATCGGCAAACTTACTAACCCAGCCTTCCACTTCCTCATCCAAGTCATTTATAAAAATCACAAAGAACAGAGGTCCCAGAATAGATCCGTGCGGAACACCACTGGTCACCGAGCTCCAGGCTGAATACTTTCCATCGACTACCACCCTCTGTCTTCTATGGGTCAGCCAATTCTGTATCCAGACAGCCAAATTTCCCTGTATCCCATGCCTCCTTACTTTCTGAATGAGCCTACCATGGGGAACCTTATCAAACACCTTGCTAAAATCCATATACACCACATCCACTGCTCTTCCTTCATCAATGTGTTTTGTCACATCCTCAAAGAATTCAATAAGGCTTGTGAGGCATGCATGACCTGCCCCTCACAAAGCCATGCCGACTGTCTCTAATCAAACTATGCTTTTCCAAATAATCATAAATCCTGTCTCTCAGAATCCTCTCCAATAATTTGCCGACCACCGACATAAGACTGACTGGTCTGTAATTTCCAGGGTTATCCCTATTCCCTTTCTTGAACAAGGGAATAACATTTGCCACCCTCCAATCATCTGGTACTACTCCAGTGGACAGTGAGGATGCAAAGATCATCACCAAAGGCGCGGCAATCTCTTCCCTCGCTACCCGTAATATCCTTGGGTATATCCCTTCAGGCCCAGGGGACTTATCTATCCTCATGTCTTTCAGAATTTCCAGCACATCCTCCTTCTTAACATCAACCTGTTCGAGCATATCAGCCTGTTTCACGCTGTCCTCACAAACGACAAGGTCCCTCTCACTCGTGAATACTGAAGCAAAGTATTCATTAAGGACCTCCCCTACCTCCTCCGACTCCAGGCACAAGTTCCCTCCACTAACCCTGATCAGCCCTACCCTCACTCTGGCCATCCTCTTGTTCCTCACAAAGTGTAGAACGCCTTGGGATTTTCCTTAATCCTACCCGCCAAGACTTTTTCATGTCCCCTTCTAGCTCTCCTAAGTCCATTCTTCAGTTCCTTCCTGGCTACCTTGTAACCCTCTAGAGCCCTGTCTGATCCTTGTTTCCTCAACCTTAAGTAAGCTTCCTTCTTCCTCTTGACTAGCTGTTCCACATCTCTTGTCATCCAAGGTTCCTTCACCCTACCATCCCTTCCTTGCCTCATTGGAACAAACCTATCCAGCAGTCGCAGCAAGTGCTCCCTAAACAACCTGTCGTGCATTTCCCTGAGAACATCTGTTCCCAATTTAAGCTCCCCAGTTCCTGCCTAATAGCATTGTAATTCCCCCTCCCCCAATTAAATAATTTCCCATCCCGTCTGCTCCTATCCCTCTCCATGACTATAGTAACGGTCAGGGAGTTGTGATCACTATCACCGAAATGCTCTCCCACCAAGAGATCTGCCACCTGGCCTGGTTCGTTGCCAAGCACCAAATCCAACATAGCCTCCCCTCTAGTCGGCCTATCTACATATTGAGTCAGGAAATCTTCCTGGACACACCTGACAAAATCTGCTCCATGCAAACTATTTGCACGAAGGAGGTTCCAATCAATATTAGGGAAGTTGAAGTCACCCATGACAACAACCCTGTTACTTCTGCACCTTTCCAAAATCTGCCTCCCAATCTGTTCCTCCGTGTCTCTGTTGCTATTGGGGGGTCTATAGAAAACTCCCAATAAAGTGACTGCTCCTTTCCTGTTTCTGACTTCCACCCATACTGACTCAGTAGACAAACCCTCCTCGACGACCTCCCTTTCTGCAGCTGTGATACTATCCCTGATTAGCAATGCCACTCCCCCACCTCTTTTACCTCCCTCCCTATTCCTTTTGAAACATCTAAACCCTGGAACATCCAACATCCATTCCTGCCCCTGTGATATCCAAGTCTCTGTAATGGCCACAACATCGTAGCTCCAAGTACTGATCCATGCTCTAAGTTCATCACGCTTATTCCTGACACTTCTTGCGTTAAAATAGACACACTTCAACCCATCATACTGGCTGCAACTTTGCCCCGTCAACTGTCTAACCTTCCTCACAGACTCTCTGCACTCTGTATCTGCCTGTTCAACAGCTACCCCATCCACTGATCCGTAGCTCCAGTTCCCATCCCCCTGCCAAACTAGTTTAAACCCTCCCGAACAGCTCTAGCAGACCTCCCACCCAGGATATTGGTGCCCCTCCAGTTCAAATGCAACCCGTCCTTCTTGTACAGATCCCACCTTCCCCAGAAGGTATCCCAATGATCCACATATCTGAAGCCCTCCCTCCTACACCAGCTCTGTCGCCACGTGTTCAGCTGCACTCGCTCTCTGTTTCTAGCCTCACTAGCACGTGGCACCGGTATCAATCCTGAGATTACCACTCCGCTCGTCCTGCCTTTCAGCTTCCAACCTAACTCCACTTATTCGCTTTTCAGGTCCTCATCCCTTTTCCTAGCTATGTCATTGGTACCGATGTGAACCACGATTTCTGGCTGCTCCCCCTCCCCCTTAAGAATCCTGTAGACTCGATCCGAAACATCCCTGACCCTGGCACCCGGGAGGCAACATACCATCCGGGAGTCTCGTTCGCGACCACAGAATCTCCTGTCTGTTCCTCTAACCATTGAATCTCCAATCACTATCGCTCTCCTATTCTCCCCCCTTTCCTTCTGAGCCACAGAGCCAGGCTCAGTGCCAGAGAGGTAACCGCTGTGGCTTTCCCCTGGTAGGTCGTCCCCCCCCAACAGTATCCAAAACGGTGTACTTATTATTGAGGGGAACGGCCACAGGGGATCCCTGCACTGTGCGCCTATTCCCTTTCCCTTCCCTGACTGTCACCCAGCTACCTTTATCCTGTAACGTAGGTTTCACTACTTCCCTATAACTGCTCTCTATCACCCCCTCAGCCTCCCGAATGATCCGAAGTTCATCCAGCTCCAGCTCCAGTTCCCTAACGCGGTCTGTGAGGAGCTGGAGTTGGGTGCACTTCTTGCAGGTGAAGTCAGCAGGGACACAAGTGGTGACTCTTACCTCCCACATCCTGCAAGAGGAGCATGCAACTGCCCTAGCTTCCATCCCCTCCGCTCTAAATTGACAGAAGAGATTTTTTAAAAAATAAAGGAAAACCTTACCAAACCCGCCACACAAGAGTCCTTTTTTTTTTGGTTAGAGGAGGAGGATGGGTGGGAGACACTACACGTGTAGTGTTTCGGGTTTAGACAATGCCCGAATACATAAGTTCACTTACCCAGCAGTCCACGTGTCCGCGTCCGCCGAATCACGAGGTAAATACTTTATAGCTCAACTTACCTTCCCGGCTGCCCCCTGTTTAACTAATTTATTGGAGTTCTTTGAAGAAGTAAAATGCGCTGTGGATAAAGGGGAGCCCCTTGACGTACTGTACTTGGACTTCCAGAAGGCATTTGACAAGGTGTCACATAAAAGGTTATTGCACAAAGTAGGAGCTCATGGTGTAGGGGGTAATATATTAACATGGATATAAGATTGGCTGGCTGGCTGGCAGAAAGCAGAGAGTATGCATAAATGGGTCCTTTTCTAATTGACAGGATGTGACGGGTGGAGTCCTGCAAGAGTCTGTGCTGAGGCCTCAACTTTTTGCAATTTATATCAATGACTTATATGAGGGGAGCGATGGCATGGCAGCTAAATTTGCAGATGACACAAGGATAGGTAGGAAAGTATGTTGTGAAGAGGACATAAGGAGCTTGCAGACCGATTTAGATAAGTTGAGTGAGTGGGCAAAAATCTGGCAGAGGGAGTATAATGTAGGAAAATGTGAAGTTGTTCTCTTTGGTAGGAAGAATAAAAAAGCAAATTATTTCTTAAATGGGGAACTACTGCAGAATTCCGAGGTGCAGAGGGATCTAGGTGTTCCAGAGCAGGAGTTACAAAAAGTTAGTATGCAGGTACAGAAAGTAATAAAGAAGGCTAATGGAATGCTATCCTATGACGAGAGGAATTGAAAATAAAAGTAAGGATGTTGTGCTTCAGTTATGCAGGGCATTGGTGAGACCACATTTCGAATACTGTGCAGTTTTTGTCTCCTTATTTAAGGAAGGATGTGAATGCGTTGGAGCCAGTTCAGGGGAAGTTTACGATATTGATACCTGGAATGAGCGGGTTGTCTAATGAGGAAAGGTTGGACAGACTGGGCTTGTTTTCACTGGAGTTTAGCAGAGTGAGGGGAGACTTGACTGTAGTATGTAAGATCCTGAACGGTCTTGACAAGGTGGATGTGGAGAGGATGTTTCCTCTGTGGGTGAGTCCAGAAGTAGGGGGCACTGTTTTAAAATTAGGGGTCGCCCTTTTAGGACAGAGATGTGGAGAAATTTTTTTTCTTTTAGAGGGTTGTGCGACCTTGGAATTCTCTGCCTCAGAAGGTGGTGGAGGCGGGGTCATTGAATATTTTTAAGGCGGAGGTACTTAGATTCTTGTTAGGCAAGGGAATCAAAGATTATCAGGGGTAGATGGGAGTGTGGAATTCGAGACAGAAACAAATCAGCCATGATTTTATTGAATGGCGGAGCAGGTTCAATGGGCTGAATGGCCTACTTCTGCTTCTAACTCGTCTGGTCGTTTGGTTTGGTCGTATGGCCGTTGAGCAGCACTGTCTCAGCCATTGTGTGGTGCTGCGTCAGTTATTGAGTGGCTCTCACTCAGCCATTAAGTGGCACTGTGTCAGCTATTGCCTGGCACTGCCTCACCCATTGCGTTGCGCTATATTAGCCTTTGAGTGGCAATCTGTCAGCTGTCGAGTGGCACTGTGCCAGCAGTTGAGTGGCACTTGTCTCAGGAATTGAATGGCACCAAGTCAGCTGTTGAGTGGCACTGCCTCAGCCATTGAGTGGCACTGTGTCAGTCATTGAGTGGCACTGTGTGAGCCATTGAGTGGCACTGTCTCAGTGTTGAATGGCACTTTGTCAGTCATTGAGTGGCTCTGTCAGTTGTTCAGTGGCACTGACTCTGTCATTGAGTGCCACTGTGTCAGTGAATGACTCGCACTTTTTTGGCCATTGAGTGGCACTGTGTCAGCCATTGAGTGGCACTACGTAGCCATTGATGGCACTGTCTTAGCCATTGAGTGGCACTGTCAGCAGTTGAGTGGCACTGTCCCAGCAAATGGCAGAGTATCAGCGTGTGAGTGGCTCTATGTTAGCAAAGCAGTTTCACTGTGTCAGCCACAGATTTGGAGGTGGAGTGGAGTTATGACAGGCAAACAGTCTGTTTTTCAGCAAACAGAGTCTGCCTATTGTGTATCGAAGCTCTTTGACTTGCAGGAAGCAGAATTCATAACCAAAACTGTAGCAACTTCTCTCATTAAAGCAGGGTGTTCTCTCCAGCAAAGTGCAGTCACTAAAGGAAAGTTACATCATCAAAGTTATGTGTGTTAAATCAATTCCAGTCACTTAAAGCAGTGAAGTGTCCAGGCATGATTGACAAGGGAATTTCACAATCATCTCTATTCTGGCCACGAGTATTGGTGCCACTGTCTGCTGCCACATTTGAAGTATTTTTCACTATGCTCATTAGGAATTCTGTACCCAAGGTTTCTATATAATGCAATAATTAATTTTTCAAGAATTCTTGAGTTGAACTGAAGTAATTATTTTGTACTTTACATTGTGCCAACTAACTTTTAAATTTATTATTAGCAACTCCAGCAAGAAAAAACAGAGTGAAACCACCTTTGGAAATGAAAAACTCATCAGGAAGAAGCACTACATTTAAAGTTAGATTGGAGGATGCAGAACCAGGAAACTCTGTTTATCTAACCCCCCCTGGAGACAGTGCAACTAAACTTTTAGAAGAAAGGAACTGTCAGGTGCAGAAACAAAATTGAACTTAGGCGACATTACACCAATAAAGATTAGTTTGTTGAGGGTGTGGAAGATAAATAGCTACTTATGCTGTCGCTGCTGTAAGGAAATCAGACTGGAAATGTACATAGCATGACTTGTGTTCAGATTCTTAACTTGCTCTGTTATTTTATACTTCAGTAACTATGTTTTTGAAAATGTTCTGCATGCATGTTCTTTGCTGAATGCAAGTTCTAGAACTGTGCAATTTTATTTAATACCCTAAGATTGACACATTTTAATTGAAGCTAGTTAGGACAAAATGTGGAATAGTTTTAATTTTACATGAGGACTTGTCCTGAACACATTAACAGTTCTTTTCTCCTGGCAACAGTTATTGTTAACTTGAGCCCATCAAGAAAATAAATGTTTTTCTCTTTATTTAAAAACCTGCCTGTCAGGAAGTATTGCTATCACTAGGAATTTCCTCTGGGATTCTCCCGATGACACATTTGTAACTCAGGTACTGCACGCACCTTACAACAGAACAGAGCCTGGACCAATGTCTTTGTGAGAGGGGGTATGTGGGGGTGTTGGCTAGTGCCAACAC